>NW_012118099.1:1327762-1556028 GCF_000951035.1 Colobus angolensis palliatus
ACCTTTGTCAGGCCTATGACTTAACTTGGCATGACCTCCAGGTTATCCTAACCTCTACCCTAAACTGACTGAGATTCTAACCTAATATACCCAGTTAGATCCGGCCTCCCCCACAGGGGCCACCATTTTGGTGTCTTATTTCATTTCTCAATCAGCTCCTGACATTCGTAAAAAACTTCAAAAGGTAGAGGATGGTCCTCAGACACCAATACAAGACCTAGTTAAATTAGCCTTTAAGGTCTATAACTCCAGAGCGGAGACGGCTGAGGCACAGTTCCTAGCAGCAGCTTTACAGCCCAGTCATAACCCCAGGCCAAAGAGCACATACTCCGCAGACTCCAAGGCTACGAAAGGAGCCTGCCTGCTATAAGTGCGGCAAGGCAGGACACTATGCCAACAGGTGTCTGCAAGGTCCCCGAGCCCCAACGCAGCCTTGCTATAAGTGCAAGGCATCAGGACATTGGGCCAGTGAATGTCCTAACCCTCGTCCACCGGCAACCCCCTGCCCACTGGAAGTCTGATTGCCCCACCCTGAGAACAGGTGCTGCGTCTCCACGTGACCCCCTTTCCCAGGATCCTGGGAGCTCCTTCCAGCTCCTACATCTGGACGACGACAACTGAAGGTGCCGAGACTCGGGGACCCCCATCACCCTTGCCGAGCTGCGGGTAACTCTCCTGGTAGCGGGTAAGACAATTAATTTTTTAATCAACAGCAGGGCTACCTATTCTGTTTTGCCGTCCTTCTCTGGACCTAGCCTTCCATCCAATATCTCTGTAGTAGGAGTAAGCGGAAAGCCATCCATTCCACGAAAAAACTCCACTCCTTAATTGCTGCCTGGCCAACAACTACTTTGCGCACTCATTCCTCATTCCCAGCTAAAAAGGGCCCCTACCAAAAGCAATCAGTGGAAATCAGTTTGGCTTTCCCCCACTCGCCTCAAACTTACTAAATTTTCTTAACTATCTCATACTCCTCAGCCTTGCCAGGACTATCCTTCTGGGTTTTGCCCATATTCCAACAAATGCTTCCATTCCTCATTCCTATACTAATACTGTGCCTTATTTTATTTTTCATCCGTGCGTCCAAATACCAACCATAAGCCCCGACCTTAACAACGCCCCTTAACAGCAGGAAGTAGCCAGACAGACCACGGCGCCCCTTTATCACTATTATCAATAAAAGGTTGGACTGTTTGGACGAACAGAGGCAGGATGGCGCATTTCTGGGTTCTTCATCAGCAACTTTACCCGCGCGCGCGAAAATGCAGCCGGCGCCCGGGAAGGTGCAGATCAACCGGGCATGCGCCAGATGACGTCAATCCGAAGAGACCAAGATTTACCTGGTCGCACCTGCGGAATGCCCCCCGACACGCCCGTGCCCCGCCTATTGCCCTCCCACTCCTAGAAAAGCTGCTCTCGGCCAGCGGGCCACGCGGCCTTCCTGAGTCCTCACTCCTGTCGGGATGTCGGGACAGCAGGAACTCCGTCCGAGAGCCCCACCGGGGGACTCTGCCGGCCTTCTTTGCCGGAGGCCGACAGACCTCTTCCCCACACCTTAGGTGACCAAAATAAACTTGCAGTTTTGCTCCTACACTTGCCTACCCGCTGGTTCTTTTGTGCCCGCTTGGCTGGTCTTAGAAAAACAAATCACTTTATATTCTTTTTATCTGCAGTATGTCTTCTAAATTTGAGGTGGACTTTGTGCTTACAGCACACCTCAGTTTAGACTAAGTACATTTCAAGTGTTCAAAAGTTAGTGGCTACTACATTGATCAGCACAGGGCCACAGGAATAAGCTAAATAATACCATGATGGTTAGTTTTATGTGTCAACTTGACTAGGCTATAGTATCTCCTTGTTCAACCAAACACTAATGTAGGTGTTGCTGTGGAGGTATTTTGTAAATATGGTTAACATTTACAATCACTTGACTTTAAGACAAGGAAATTATCCTTGATAATGTTGTGGCCCTTATCCAATGAATAGAAAGAATTTAAGATCACAACTGAGATTTTCTTGAGGAGAAGAAATTCTGCTTCAAAACTACAGCATCATCTTCTACCCAAGGGTTTCCTGTCAGCTGGCCTCCCAAAAAATTTCAGACTTGCCAGCCCCCAAATTAATTCCTTGAAATTCATGATGATATATATGTGTGTGTTTGTGTATATATATACATTCATATAATAGTGAGATATATAATCTCTATGACTCATATGTAGAATTCATAATGATACATATATAATCTATAAAAAACACATATATAGAAATAGATACATATGTGTATCTATTTGATGTATACACAAATGAGTTCTAAAGGACATACTGGAGACAACTGGAAAATTTTGAACATGGATTTAATTAGACAATTAAGAAAGTATTGTCAATTTTGATAAGTGGGATAATTTAATGTTTCAATGGGGGAAAATGTCCATATTTTTTAAAAATACCTTCTGAAGTATTTCAGAATGAGATGTCATGATATTTCTAGATTATACTGTGTTGACCAAATATACATGAAATCATAACCCTGTAGTACAACGCACAAAACATACTCAGACTTCATCTTCACTGTTACAAACTACATTGTCTCTAGCACAGCAAATCATAGTTATCAAAGTTGCAGCCTAATATTTAATAAAATTTTACTGCAGGATAAATTGGTTTAAAAAATTAAACAAGAACCTAAGGCTGTGATGTGGTTGTCTCTTCCTAGCTGGAGGAACACAAGGCATTCTGCTTCCAGAGCATGAAGGGCAATGACCAGAGTCATAGGGGGTGATGTGGATGGTTCAATATGTAAGTTTTTCCCATTCAGCCCATGTCTCTACATCACATCCAAGGATAGCATGCCTCAGAATGCTGACTCTTTGAAATCAGCTATTAAATGGGTATTTTGGCTCTCTTTATTGTTTTCTTAAGAGTGCAGTTGTCCTGGTCAAGTTACAGTATGTTCTTACCAAAATTCTCCTGTACAACTAAAATGACAAGATATTTTTCCTTCCCTTCCTGTCATTAAATTATAATGAAGTGTTGGTGAACTTTCTGTTATGGTTACCATTGTTGCTATGGGGATAGTCCTATACATTCCAAAAGAAAAACCACATTAGTTCAATATATAATATTATTTAAGACCCTTTGTCAGAAGTAGAAGCAAAAGTTGTTTTATTAATATAAAGTCTTAATAAATATTTATGTACCTAAAATGAATTTAGTGTTGGATAAAATATTATATGCACAATATATTAATTTGTATAGTATTTTTTACAAAGCCCTGTCACATATATTTATCTTATTTGAACCTCATGAGACTCTGTAGAACTGGTAGGTTAGTTACCATTAACTCCATTTTACAGAGTAGGAATGTGGCAGACACTTGGAAGACACCTGACATCCATTCATCTGATCAACGCATCCAAATTGCTAACAAAATCCTGATTGTGTTTGAGACAGAAATGTGCTTTTCCTCAATTTAGTACTTGTTTTCACAAACACTAAATCACTATTCAGTGATTTAGGCTCATGGTTCAGGCTCATGACTCAAACGAAAGATCTGCTAGTATTTCTGGGAAGTCTTTGTATGCTTGGGTTTTGTTTTTTGGTTTTTTTTTTTTTTTGGTGGTTGTTATTTGTTCTGTTTTCTTTCTTAATTAAAAGAACCAACACAGCTATCTCTCTTCATCATTCGTTTTCTTGCCTTGTGTGTAAATTTAAGGACTATAGCTATAGCTACCATAAGCATTATGAAACCAGGGAGGAAAGACCAAAAGAATCAGAAATATTGGCTCAGCAGTTTGCTTCTGGACTTTGTAATATGATAGTATAAACTCTCATTGGAGACTGTAGTTAAGTTTTCTGTTACCTGCAGTCCAATGCATTCTCAATTGAGTCTGAGACTGAATGTTGAAGTGATATTCCCAAGGTCGTGCCACCTTTAAAAGACACAGGTAAGATTAGCTTAAGTCAATTACTCTTTACAAAGCTGTCTCATATCCACGTAATGGTCAACAATATTTTATTAAATACTTATAAACTGCTACTATAAATACTAAGATGAATAAGATATAATCTTTTTCCTTAACTCCACAAGTCAAGGAGATAAACATGTAAACAAATACGAATAGTAAAGATGTTGACAGGAAAACTATGAACCAAACAAAATAGGTCTAGAAGCAAATCCAGCTTATGACCTGTGGTTCAGAAGATATTTGAGCAAGGGTTTGAAAGAGAAAGATTTGCCTAATAGAAAAGGAGAAGGGTATTTCAGCTTCAAGGAAGAGCAGCAGGAAAGGCACACAGGTGGAACTGCAGTTGTTTTGTGTAGATCTGTGTGCTTAAGTTTGTTTCTTCTGAAGGTATAGTCTTAGAAAAGGGATTGCATGTATGCCATTTATTAACATGATCCCAGAGAATAAGTACAGGAGTTCGGAAGAGTGAAATAAGGATAGGAAAGAATCAATACAAGGGTGCATTATCAAGTAGGGTTCTACTGTGGGTATCTGGAGCACAATTCTACTCGGACTCCCTGAAGAACTATATAAAACACACCTCAGAATTGTGCCCCTGAAGGCTAGAACATGGGGATATTATCCATCAGTTCCTTTCCTCCACTGGTCAAGGGTTGACCCATGAATTGTTAACTACTTTGTACTTTCAGGTTTTTATATATCAAGAAAGTTCTCAACAGCATTCTTTCCATCCTTTCAGAAACATCCCCGAACAGAAATCAAGAGATAAGAGGTACAGCTGAAGTGCAGTATTGTTAAGTTATACCTTCAGAAAACTGGTCTCTATAGTCGTAGCTGGACTTAAAGGTAGACCAATAGGATATAAGGCCAGGCACAAAAGATGGTCTGATACACTGTCATATGGTTGTAGTGGAGACATAATGCCTACAGATGAGACTAGAAGGGTAGACAAGGTTTTTTTTTTTTTTTTTTAAAGCCTTAAATTCTGGTGGCAGGGGAGTTCTTAAACCTGGTTCCCTCCTCCTTAGGGCACACCCTTGAATTATATGTAAGGGTTTGTTGATATAAGTATGGGCCTGCATTTTTTCTTAGTGGGAGGCCTTAGAGTTTCAGGGGACTCAGTGATTTGGAATACGTTAGAGACCCCTTTTCTACTCAACAAGCAGAGTAGAGATAAGAAAACATTGGGTTAGAGTTCACATTTCAGCTTTTGCTTACTGCTAATGTTTCATGTTTTTTGAATCTTATAGATTGGAAGGCTAGTGTCCAAGATGCGTTTACTGACAAGCCTCTCCGGTCAGCATTCCGTGATTTACCCTGAAATATCTATGGGCCTTCTGGATGGAAAACTCTGGTGTGATTGTATTGTTGTTATGAAACATTGCTGTTGAGTGCTGATACTTTCTTGTGGACTTCTATATGTTATCTCATTTCATTCTGACATGATTCCCAACATCTACAGAGTTTAGAGTCATATCTTTGTATGCACCTACCGACTCCTAGGCTCTTTTCAGTAATTGTTGGCTGGAAAAAGTCTGTGATATCTCCACTCTCCAAACTTCTAGAGCCTCAATTTCAATAATAAATTTGGAACATGGACATATTTTCCCATGAAATATGATTTGCTATGCTAGAGACAATGTAGTTTGTAACTACATTCCTTCCAGAGGATTTTCAAGGGTAACAGAAGGATATTGTGAATTTAGTTAAGCAGAAACTAGTACCAAGTTCTGTGTGGTTACCATGGGATTTATATAAATATTTCAGAGTTATAACATTCTATTTTAAATTGATAGACTTAACTTCTATCACATCCCAAAACTCTGCACTTTAACTTCTTCTGCCCTGATGTTTTATGTTATTGCTGTCACAATTCACATATTTTATATTATGCATACATTAACAAATTATTTTACCATTTTTGCCTTTTAATTTTTATGCTATAAAGGTAATGTGTATACCACCATTACAATATTAGAGTGTTTTAAATTTGACTATATTTGACTAGATTTTTACATTATATATTTCCATACATTTCAAGTTGTTAATAGTGTCCTTTCATTTCAACTTGAAGAATTCCCTTCAGCATTTCTTGTTAGGCAAGTTCAATGGTAATGAACTCCCACAACTTTTGCTTTGCTGAGAAAGTCTTTATCTCTCTCGCCTTCATTGCTGAAGAACAAATTTGTTGGGTGTGATATTCCTGATTGAGTTTTCCTCTTTTAGTACTTATGATATTATTCCACTCTTCCTAGCTAAGAAATCCACTGATAGTTTTATAGAGGTTCCATTTTATGTGACAAGTTGCTTTTCTCTTGCTATTTTCAGAATTCTCTTTGTCTTTGGCAAAAAAATTTGATTATAATGTGTCTTGGTGAAGATCTTTTTTATGTTTAACCCGTTTTTGATTATTTGGGATTAATGAACCTAGATGTTCATTTCCCACTTCAGATTTGGGAAGTTTCTGTTACTTCTTTAAAATGACTTTTTTCCCCGTTATTTCTCTCTGCTCCTTTTAGGACATTCATAATACACACATTGATTCTGTTGATGGTGTCCTAAAAGTCCCATAAGTTTTCTTCACTTTTTAAAATTCTTTGTTCTTTTTGTTACTCTGGGTTATTTTAAATGTCCTTTCTTCAAGCTTGCTGATTGCTGCTTCTGCTTGACTGAGTTTACTGTGAAAGTATTTAAGCTCTATATGGAAGTTTTCACTTGGGTCATTGTATTCTTTAGCTCCTGAATTTCTGTTGTTTTTTTTTTAATGGTTTATATTTATTTGTTGAAATTATTTTTTTCCTGATTTTGTGTAGTTGTCTATATGTGTTCTCTTGTAGCTCATTGAACTTCATTAAGATTATTATTTTAAATTCTTTTTCAGGCAATTTGTAGATCTCTGTTTCTTTATGGCCAGTTACCGGTGCTTTATTTTGTTCCTTTGTTGATGTCATTATGATTCTTGAGCCTGATTATTAGTGATCATTGAGGATTTGTGTTGATGTTTGAGCATTTGAAGAGGTAGGCACCTCCTCCAGTCTTTACAGACTGCTTTTAGCTGAGAAAACCCTTTACCAGTCAGTCCATTTAGAGATTCTGGAAGTGTTGGATGGTGGGGTGTACAGGCAACCATGTTGCTGAAGTCCTCAGGCTGGTTGCCCTGGTTTCTGGGTCCATTGAGGTATATCTGGAATCTGGGTCTGTAGAGATAGGCCTATAGCCGGGATTCACAGAGGATAGTCTAAAGCCTGGGCCACTAAACAAAATAAGTGTGAACAGCCTAAGTTATTTAGTAAACAAAGACTCACAGATTTGATTTCTTAAATGTCAGCTATATGCTCTTTAACAGAGGGACAAAAGATAATGGAAGGCTAAGAGTAAAAGGACAAGTATAGGTATAATAGAAAGGTATAGCAGGTGAATATGAAAACAAATCTGATGCAGCAATATTAATATTCAGTATACATATTTACATATAAAATGTATGTTTAAAAAGATAGAATAAAAGAGTTATAAAGTGAAAAAAGAATGCTGCTGTGGAAATCCAAAACAAGTATAAAATGTATAAAAATAATTTCCACTGTTTTGCTTTTTTTAATGTGACTATCTGACATAAAATTCTATACTTAGTTAGCATTACTACTATCCTCCCAAACCTTATTCAGCAGTTAGACTACCTGACTTTTATTTTCTTTCTCATCTTATGTTAAATTGTTCAAAATTTTAGTTCCAATTTCCTCTTATAAACTTCAAATTAATAATTATTTTTACAGTTAATGAATATTTATATTTATGCACAATTTAAAGCATTCTTTTGCTCATCATTGTTTCTTGTATCTCATTTGTTCCATCTGGATAAATTTCTTACATATGGAAAGGCAATATTTAATAGGAAATACAGAGCCAAAGAGTTGCTGGTGATCCCTCCCAGTCTTCATTTATTTCAAGACTTCTTTATTTTGCCATCATTCTTGAATATTTAGTTGATATACATTATATTAATAGCTGTTTTCTCTTAGCCATTGAAAAATATATTCCATTGTCGCCTGCTATTGTTACTTTTGAAATTTCTGCTCTCAAATTAACTGTTTCTGAAGATAAAATACCCCAATAATTCCTAACAAGTGCTATGAGCCAGTGTTCTTATATGCAAATTGTGTTTACTAAATTATTGAATCTTCACAGCAACCTAGTGATTATTTATCTTTCTATTATTATTATATATCTTACATGAATATAACTAATAAATATTATAAAGCCTGGGCCCATGTGGGCTGGCCTGGCACTGGTGCAGGACTGGACTCTGCGACTCTGAGGGCCAGTCTGGTGCTGGGGTGGGTCTGGAGCCTGGGGCCACAGAGGTCTGCCTGGTGCCTTCGGACTGCAAAAACCAGCTTTGAATCATGGTTCAATAGGGCAGGCCTTGTGCTAGGGTCTAAGGTTAATTTGCATGTTCACTTCACTCTCCTTCCTCTACTTGGAGGATCTCTCTCTCCATACTGCACTGTGTGGGCTTGGGGTGGAGTAACAAACATAATGTGAAATTGTCTACCTCACTCAATACATTTTTTTTTTTTAATTTCTGTGCCCTGCACAGGTGCTATAGTCTCTCACCTGGATTCCAGAGCTCTTGTGAAAGGATGTTCATGCATGAATAGTTGTTCAAATTGATGTTTCTGTGAGGGGATGAGCCCTGGAAACTCCTATTCTGTCATCTTGCTGATGTCACCCTCTGAAGGCATATTTTTTTCTTTCATAATTGAGACTTAAATGGTTGAGAATTAGTACACAGACGTTACAATTTGTACACAATTGTTAACAGACATACCAAAAATGTAAAAAGTCATGTGTTATAAATCTTTTTCAGTTATTCTAGTGACTTTTCAGCTTAAAATCTGGAAGCAAATTTTCCTTAAGAAGGTATCAAGTATTACTATCTTGAAAGGTTGATATAAGCTGTTACATAAGTTCCAAAACAGCACAATTTAATATCATATATACTACACACTCAAATTTTTAATCTTTCACAAAATTACTAGGAAAACAGGACTAATATGACCAAAGATGTTACAGAGTGCATGTAATTCTGACATGGAAAGCTATGATCAAGGAGTGGTTTGGTAATTCTACCAAAAAAAGAAACGAAACAAAATGAAACCCCATGGGAATAGAAGTAATTTTAAATGTTCAAGACACGTTAAGTGTGTAACTATGAGTCTGTATTGCCATTTAGTATGCTTTGTATTACAGGATAAAAAGTACCACCAGCTAGAATATTAAGCTGATACCCAAGACAATCACAGTCTCCCATAATTCAATATCCCACGATTTTCTGGTTACACCAAAAAAATAAAAAATAAACAACCAGAAAATAATTCTACCTCTTAAAAAAAGATTGCACTTAAAAAATGAGAAAAGGTGGGATTTCCCCTTTCTTAAAAATGCTTCTAGAACTAGTAAAAACTTGCATTTACAAAATGGTTAATAAAAATATTCCTGTGCATTTACAAGAGGGAAGACAAGAATCACCGATAAAGCATGATATACAATATTAACCATTCTTGGCTTCTTTCATTTCACTTCATCAGAGGCTAGACTCTCCTCATTTTTAGTTTCTCTGTTTTCTGCAGGTAAATTTTATTTGGTCTCTTGATTAGTCACTTCCCTTTGCTCCCTTTACCTTTTTGTTTGCATTTTTTTGTCTAAAGATTTATCCTTTCCTGCTGCCTTTCTTGGCTTCATTTCTACTTTTGTAGGAGCAGGCTTAGCTCACAGATCTCTTGGGCTCTTCCTTTACTGTTCTTTCAACGGGGCTGACCTTCTCTTGAGCATCTTGGTAGCAAGGAGGGCTGCCTGGATACTGCTAGTTCTCTTGAAACTTTACTTCTTTAAAAAATATTCTGTAGCTCACTTTTCAGTAACTCAAATTTACCTTCTCCTTTGAGTTTTCCTAATTAGTGATATTTTACTACCCTCTGCATCTGTCTGGCTTCACAGTTCCATGAAGTAATACCAAAATCTATATTTTCCTGGATTTGCTCCTTGTTTATCAGATTTCTTTCACTTGCTTAACCATGCCTAAGGCACATTTAATAGCTATTTGTATATAATTTAAGAGAAGTTGATTAGAAACCAAAATTTATTTATTTCATTCATATCCATTGTTCATTCATTCATGTATTAATTAAACTAATGTTTCATTATGCATCTACTACATGTCATAAAGTCAATAAAAACATCTCAGGGGACCAAACACTAACAAAGGTGATGACACATACCAGAGATTTCTGAGCTGTGACCAAGACCTAAGCTTCCTCAGTTCCATGAGGCTACTGACACAAATTTTAAAATGAAGACAAGACACACTTTTTTTTTTTTCTTTTTTTACACACTGTCTTGGTTTGGATTGCTATTACAAAATACCACAGACTGGGCGGTTTAAACAGCAAACGTTTATTTCTGACAGTTCTAGAGACTGGAAATACAAGATCAAGCTACTGAATGGTTGGGTTCTCTGTGAGGGTCCTCTTCCTGTCATACCCTCTCATGGCCTTTCCTTAGTGAATGCACAGAGAGAGAAAAATCTTGAGTCTCTTTCTCTTTTTGTAGGGGAGTAAATCCTACTATATGGGCTCTACCCTCATGGCCCAATGTAACCCTAATTACTTCCCCAAGGTCTCACTTCCAAATACCATCACATTAGAGGTTAGTGTTTCAACATATTAATTTTGGGAAGACATAAACAGTCCATAGCACATAATATTACATTTAACAAACTTATGTTTTTTACACACACAAATCAATGTGATATAAGTATTATCTCCATGCAATCATAGTGGGATTTATAAACTATACTAACTCATAATGTCCTACAAAGCAGTATGGTCCAATAATAGACCCAAGTTTAAAGTTATCTGATAAATGCCATCTGGTCATCCTGTCTCTATTTGTATATCTTTGTTTGGAGACAAGGTCAAATTTCTAACTTTTATGGCTTCTATGAATGTGAGGCCTGGGCCAAATGGCTCCAGTTGTTTACTAGCAAATTAGAATAAATTACACATACAGATACAAGACACACAGTTAACTATATACAAATATAATTCAAAGTTTTTATTCAAATCCATAAGCTAGCCAAAACCACTGGTTGTATCAAGTCTGAAGGGAAATGTACATGTATTCTTTCTAGCTCTTCTGTTCCAAAATATTCCTGGAGGATCTTTGGTGTGGTTCTTGCAACACTGCCAAAGATTCAAGACCAAGCAAGACCCAGGAAAGGCTCTTTCCTCACGTATGCATGACCCTGAGTTTCAGTAAAACTCAACTGGTGGGTCTTGAAGGTTTGGTCCTATCCAGATTCCTCCATTGAAAAGAACACTATAAAAACTCTAAGCTAATATATGTCTGATTTATAGTCTTTGGTATCAATTTGGTATTGTGTCCAAATACTAGGGACAAGAAGAATACAATTAAAAAGCATTCTTGATTCTTAGTTTGATATAAATTTAAAAGTTAGTAAGTTCTTTCTTTCACATCAGCTATTTTTAGACACAGTTGGCAGGCCATATGGATATATTTCTAGTTCTTTATTTCTAGTAAGGTTTTATTTAAAAAGAAAAACACAGACTAATGCTAAAAGCTTTAAAATTAGTACAGATTTCAATGCTAGCCATTTAGATGCTCACAGGATGCTTCTGACACTCTCATTTGCCTACATGAAGAAAATTTTTTTCTGTCCCAGTAGCACCTTGGATACACACCTGCCTGTTTAAAATCAGGCATACAAAAGAGAAAGTGCTGATGAATTTGGTGCTGTCTAGACAAGTATACTACAGTGCAGTGTTAGGCCAGTGGTTGCCATGGTAATGCTCAAATAAGCTTTTACAGCTCTGCTAAATAGCGGGTTGTGGATGATTCCTTTGCAATAGACAATTCCTCCCAACCCCCCGTCCCCCCACCGCCTTGAAGTGGGAATTGCCAAAAACAATCTGACTAACTCTAAGACATGGAACCATGGCATCCAACAATGTTTCAGGATGTAAGATGAATGCCATGCTTTAATGTTCCTTGTCAAAGTAATTCATTTTCTTTGCCATTTGTCAGCAGAGTTACAAGTCCTTCATTATGTAGCAGAGGAGCCTGAGCCTAAGAAACAGCAGTGAGTGGGCAGGAAATTTAGTGTTTTCACTTGTTTCAATTAACGATGGCTTTGGGGTCTTTTTCTCATTATAGTTACGCCTTTCTTCCTTTGAACTAATAGTTTGAGATCTCATACTCTTCACTGGCCATGGGGTAACCTCTGGTGTACAAATTTGGATTTGAGATTACTCTTTCCTCAATGAGCTGATAGTTTTGTGGGTAACACAGAGAAACTGAGCCCTACAAAGCAGATTTGGATAAGTGGTACATGTGACAAGCAGGGTGCTTCTGGAACACAGAACAAAACTTTATGAATAAAACTCAGTCTTAGAAGGACAGTGAAAGCACCTTGGTAGACACGGTATCCAACCTGAAGGACGATAGGAGGAATCCAAGCAAAGTGGTGAAAAGCATACCAAGAAGAGGGAACAGGGTATGCAAATCCTCAGATGCACTAGGGAAAAAACACGATGTTCCAGTCAGCTGAAGAAATTGAGGGAGGTATGCAGAGTGTAATAGGCTGTGTGAGGGAGGAGAGTAAAGAGAGATGAGTCTTCAAAGGTAAGTAGGGTTCTACTTATGAGATCTTAGCTATGTTTAAAGTTTGGAACTTTATCTTAAAAGCACTGAGGAGCCAATGAAAGCTTTAAGCAGAGGAGTAACACTTTTTAGAAACTTACTTCTAATTGCAGTATGGACAATGAATTGGAAGACAGCAAAATTGGAGGCAGGAAGAAGAGTTACATAGCCTTTTTTAGTAGCCAACAGCTTGCCAAATTCAAGGGTCTTTTTTGAATTATTATCTTATCCATCTGTAGTGAAGACTGTTAGTGGTCCTTCCATATCATGCTTTCTTTATTATATATAGTAAGAAGTTAAAATTCATCTGGGCACACAGCTGCCCAACTGAAATATACATTTTCTAGATTCCCTTGTAGCTAGGTGTGGCCATGGGATCTAAACTGAAATGATACATACAACTCTTAAGGCAAGCCCTTCCCATTTTCCTTTTCTTCCTTCCTGCAGTCTTGAATAAAAATGTATGCAAGAAGTGAAGGAATTACCTTAGATTATGAGATAGAAGCCCAGTGCCAAGGAAGCAGAGCAATAAGGCTGAAGGGGCCTGGGATTCTGATGATTGAGGAATCACCATATTAGCCCTGAACCATCTAACACTACCATTTTGATTTCTCAGTTACAGAAGCTAAACTAGTATCCTAATACACTGTCTTTATGTCATGTTACAGTTAATCACTTTCTCCATAAACTCTACTACCTCTTGTTCATAAAAAGTTCCCTGTCTACCTATCTACAGCTTATAATCTACCTATCCATCCATCCATCCATCGATGTCCTCGTCCTTTAGCTACTATTTAGTAGCTATGTCTTCATCCTTTAGCTACTCTCTATTTAGTAGTTTTCTTGAATTCTCTTTGTCTTTTTCCTGTTGTGGGTGTGATTCAAGGCTCTGTTCTACACTTCCTGCTTTGGACTCATGACTTTATTCAATACAGCCAGCTTCCAATTTTGTATTTTAGCCTGATCTTTATCTAGACTCATTTTCAAATGCCTGCAGCATATTTCCATTTATGTCTCTAACTATCATTTCCAAATCATCATATCCCAAACAAAGCTTGTCATTTTCTTCCCCTCACCCACATGATTCCATTTCTTGGGCCAGTCTTTTCTTTCCAAGGCAATATATATATTTTTACCTTATCAGTCCCAAAATCTTATAGTTAACCTTTACTGCTTCACTATCCCCTTCACCTCTTGTGTCTTGTTGCTTTGGTTTGCGTCAAATAACATTTATATTTTGTTCTTCCTATTATTGTTGCCAGTTTTCAATTCAGCATGTCAGCTGAGTCCCCTTCTTCCATTCTCTTCCTTTACTACCCTTTTTGAAATATGTAAAACTGTGACCAATTTCATAAATCACCACTTTTCTTTTTCCCTTCATCAAGAACTGATGGAGGATGTCTAGGTTTGATCACACCAGCCCCCTAAGAAAGACTGTAATGCAGTAGAAAGAACAAAGGTTTTAAAGGTTGACAAAACAGAGTTTGAATTACTAATTCATTAATCACTAGGTGTGTGATCTTTAGCAAATTTTTCACCACTTGAAGCTTAAATAGTGACATATAAGAAATAGAGACAGTAAAAATTCACATGTGGAGGTTATTGTTAGGCTCAAATAAGACACCTTGTGGGGTCTGGCACAGTCAGAGTCATTTTCCTTCTGGGTCATGACAATCTAGTACTCCTATACTCACCATGTCTAAGATCTAGTTTCTTCTGCCTCAGGCTGACTGGGATCAGTTCCACCTCTGTGCCTCTGCCCACACTGAGGCATAGATATGTATATGATATATATATACACATACACATATATGTGTGTATATATATGTATATCCCGTAAGATACATATTTCCTTTCCTTTTTTATTCAACAAATATTTATTAAGAGCCTTCTATGTGCCAGGCACTGTTCCAGCCACTTACTTAAATCCTGCTCATTTTTATGATGTAGTCAAGCTCCATGAAGCCTCCTGCAGATACTCTGGTGTCTACAACAGTAAAATACATATGCCCCACACCCCCCACCCCTGCAAAAGGGAAGTGGCTTTCCTAAGGTTACCAAAGTCATTGATAGAATGGAATTTTATATATACATATGTATGTGTACATATATAGAGAGTTCCAATATAAAGAGAGAAAGAAAGAGAGAGCGAGACAGAGAGACAGACAGATCACATTTTCTTTATCCGTTCATTTGTTGATGGACACTTAGGATGATTCCATATCTTGGCTTTTGTGACTATTACTGCAATTAACACGAAAGTGCAGAGAGCAGAAGGGTAGTTATCAGAGGCTGGGGTGGTGGGGAAGTTGGAGATGTTGGTCAAAGGATACAAAATTTCAGTTAGAAAGAATAAGCTAAAGAGACCTATTGTGCAACATGGTGACTGCAGTTAATAACAATATACTGTATTCTTGAAAAATGCTAAAAATAAATTTTAGGTGTTCTCACGACAAAAAATAACTGTGTGAGGTAATGTGTGCATTAGCTCATGTTTGCCATTCCATAATGAACATGTATTTCAAATCATCATGTTGTTCATGATAAATATAAACACTTTTGTCAACTTAAAATATTTTAAAAAGAGACAATGTCCTGTAAGACATGAATACTAGTGTAGTTTGAATGTGTGTCCCTTCCAAAATTCATGTTGAAACTTAACCCCCATTGTGGTAGTAGTAAGAGGCGGTGCCTTTGGGGGAAGTGATTAAATCATGACACTCCACCCTCATGAGTGGATTAGGGCCTTATAAAAGAGCTGGAGGGAACTAGCTTAGGTCCTTTTTGGCTTTCCACATTCCACCAGGTGAGGAGTTCCAGAGATCACCTTAGGGGATTCAGCTGTCAGCAATAAGACTTTTTCTCCAAGTGGTGGTGGAAGGTAAGGAAGGGTGGGAAGTGAGGGAGTATTGTGTGATTTTTCTAGCTTCACATGTATAGTTTATTTTTTTGTATCTCTTGCTGTTGCATCAGAGCCTCTAAGAAGGCCTCAGAATTTATCAGTGTTATGATGCTGCCCTACATCTTCTAGTGTATGTGAGGCCCCCTTCACACTCTGACAAGGAGAGCAGTCTCAAATACTGGCACAGCCTCAAAGCTGAACATATGCAGCATCTTAGAGCTTCTCAGGTTTACAGTCACCCTGTTTATGATCATTACTCTTGATAAGTTAAATATTCTTCTTGTCAAATGAAGAGATATTTATGAAGTACCTATTATGAGCAAAGCATGCTATTGAGGTTGTATTTAAAACTGGAGTCCTGGGTTTTAGTTCCATCCCATCAATGACCTTAGGACCTTAGGAAAGCCCTTTCCATTTTGTTGGGGGCGGGAGGGGCGCCTATGTATTTTACTAGCAAATTGGGAGGTAAGTCTTCCTTAGCGTAATGTGTTCTGTGACTCAATACACTGTCGTTGTTTTTGGAGTGCACAAGCAGGACACTAAACCATTATAAGTGGACACTGGAACATGGACTCTGGAGGTATATCACTAAGGTTCAAATCTTGGTTCTACCACTTTAGTTACTGTGTGAACTTGAGAAAATCACTAAACCGCTCTGTGCCTAGATCCCTTAAAGTAGACAGAGTGAGAGAAGCTTCCCCAAAGGGTTGTTGGGAGGATTGAAAGAGTTTATTGAAGAACTTCATATAAAGGGGCATGGATGAGAGAACTGCTTGGGGTGGTGGAAGCACTCTATATCTTGCTTTTGGTGATGGTGGTGGTGGTCACACTGCTTTACACTCTTGTTAGAACTCAGAACTATATACCTAAAAAGAGTTAACTTACCATAATAAATCTGATTTTAAAAATAAATGTATGATTCCAACTATATAACATTCTGGGAAAGGCAAAACTATACAGACAGTAGAAAGATCAATGATTGCCAGGGGTTCAGAGGTAGGGAAGCAGGGATGGATAAGTGGACCATAGGGAAATTTTAGGGCAGTGAAACTATTCTTTATGATACTGCAATGGTGGACACATTGTCATTACACATTTGTCAAAACCCACAGAATGTATAATGTTGAGTGAACCCTAATGTAAACTATAAGCTTTAGTAATAATGTATAAATATTGGCTCACCAGTTATAACAAATATACCACACCAATGCAAGATGTTAATAATAAGGGGAGCTTTGGGATGGGGGAGGGTTGTGTATAAGAACCCTCCATGCTTTTCATTTAATTTTTTCATAAATCTATAACTGTTCTAAAAAGTCAACTTAATTACAAAAAAATTACGACTACCAAAAAAAAAAAAAGGTTTTACATAGAAAAAAGCACTTGGTAAGTTAGTTACTATTATTACTATTCCTTCCTATAAAAACAACCAAAGTGTTTCTAGTGTTTCTCTTTTTTTTTTTTTTTTTTTTCCTTAAAAACATGCTGAGATACCTAGGCTTGGGCTGGATCTCTGGGAGATGAGTGAAAGAAAAGGCAACAGAGGGTGCTTCCTCCCCATATAAACTTCTGAAATACTTATTTTTAAGGTTAATATAAGCTTGTAAGTGTCTCCTTCTCTGAGCATCTGAGGTCTGAAGTACATGTGGAAGCTGCTCTTTTCTCCTGAGCTGCTCTTGCTCACCATGATTCAGCCACAGATGCTCTTTCTCATTTCATGATGTGTCTGCTGTTTTACCAAGGAACTGAAGACATGGAACAGCCAATTAAATATCACATTTTCAGTGCCCTTGGGAAAGCCATACAGGAAACAGACTGTGTTTATATCTCACACCTCTGGGGAGGCTGCACAAGCTGAAAGCAATGTAGGATTTTTCCTTCTCTTTATTCTCAAAGAAGAATTAAAAACAAAAATCCAAGTCACCCAGCCACCCAAAACAAACAAGAAAAATGTAGTTTCAAATATAGAAACACTCTCCTTCATGATGAATATGCATGTGGAAGAATCGTCATAAAGTCTCTGAAAAATATGGCCACAGGCTTTTTAATTTGAGGGGCTCAGCAGTTCTTCACGCTGAGGGTTACTAGAGCATATATCCCAAGTCCACCCAGCCTGGGGCCAACCTCTCCTTGATTTTGCCAGGGAGGACCTTGTAGGGATTCATCTGCTGATGGAGCCCTAGTTGACAAGCTCATAGTGGGGGTGTGAGCACTCCCAGGGTGCCCGAAGTCTTGCAGCCCAGGCTCACTGAGATGAGTACTCTTTGTGAGGCTGTAGGCGAGCTACATAATCTCCCCGAGCTTCACTTTTTCCATTGGTGAAATATGTGGGTTAGACTAGAAAATCTCTAGGGTCCCTTCCAGCCCCACCATCCTGTGATTCCAAATTCCTATTCAGGGGTTTTCCAGAGCTGAAATCCTTTGTGAAAAATAGTTCTAATCAATTAATTAATGTATATGTCTATTTCTCAATTTCTATTTCTTTTCCTTGCATAAGTGAAACATGAAAATGAATAATGAAACATGAAAATGAATTATAAAACATGAAAATGAAAACTTGACAGATAGGGCCAGAGTCCCTCTGATTACCAGCTCTGTTACCTTCCCTTCTACCCTGTCCCAGAAATAACCACTGCTATTACTCTGCATGCATTCTTCCAGATCTTTACACACCCATATAGACCCAGAGAAAATAGGCAATATTGTTTTCGGGTTTTACGTAAATGATGTAATATTAGTTGCTTTATTTTTAATAGTTATGTACTATTCCATAGAATGAATAAATTACTGTTTATTCATCTACCTCCCTACTAATGTCTACTCAGGTCATTGAATTTTTTTTATTAATATCATGATACAGTCAATGCCTCTTGCTGAATGAGTGGGTATATTTTTCTAAAGTAGACATCAGTAAGTGGAATTCCTGAATCCTATTAAAATTACTTCATTTTAATAGGTATTAAATTGTTCCAGAAAGTGTCTATGCCAAGTTGTACACCTATAAGGAATACCTTTTCAAAGGGTCATGTGGACTAATAGTTAAAAGCATAGGATCTGGAAAGAGATTGCCTACCAACGCTTATTGGTCTGGGACTTTGATCAAGATTTTTTTCCCTGTGCCTGTGTTCTCACATATATAAAATAGAAATAAAATGTTTATACATGATAACTTGTTCTGGAGATTATTAGCACAGTTGTTGGTACAGTTAATTAATCAATGTTAGCTCTAATCACTATTTTTACTAGCTTTGGTTTGAGGTGCTTCAAGCTTTTTTTTTTTTTTTAATTATTATACTTTAAGTTCTAGGGTACATGTGCATAACGTGCAAGTTTGTTACATATGTATACTTGTGCCATGTTGGTGTGCTGCACCCATCAACTCGTCAGCATCCATGAACTCGACAAAGGGCTAATATCCAGAACCTACAAAGAACTCAAACACATTTACAAGAAAAAAACAAACAACCCCATCAAAAAGTGGGCAAGGGATATGA
The DNA here is from genome assembly GCF_000951035.1 of Colobus angolensis palliatus. Taxonomy (NCBI): domain Eukaryota; kingdom Metazoa; phylum Chordata; class Mammalia; order Primates; family Cercopithecidae; genus Colobus; species Colobus angolensis. Next base: position 1,346,839 of record NW_012118099.1, read on the forward strand.
ACAGACATTTCTCAAAAGAAGACATTCATACGGCTTCAAGCTTTTTAACCAAATAGGTCTGTAATCCCACCTCCCAAATCACTCAATGAGTCAACATTTTTCCAGACCCAGAGGTTAAATGCCTGCTGGGCTCATTTAACTCACACTTCTGTATCTTTCTGTGAAGCGAAGCCAGCAGGGCTCTGACTGACAGGCCGCCAGAACCTGTTTGTACAACAATCTTTGCTAATGTAAATAGCTAAATGCAAACTGCAACATTTAAGAACCTTCAGGGGATTTGAGGACATTCTTGGAAGAGGCTGATTTCATTATATTTAAGAAGCCAAAGACCTCCAACGCAGACCATCCTCATCCCACATGCAAAGCCAACCCTAGGGGTTGCAGGACCTGGACAAATCACACAGGGCCCACCATCCCAATAATACTTCATGCAGGTGAAATCAGGTGAAAATGCGCACCAAAAGTAGCTTGGAGGGGAAAAAAAGAAAGATGAAAGAAAACTATTTGCAGCTGAAAGGATGTTTGTAAAGAATGAAGGTCCTGTTTTGTCTATTTTTCTTTGGTGTTACTACAGAAGACCTGAGCATGGACAGAGCCTGGGTGGGCCAGCTTTGGTTAACTTGCTGGGCACAGCTGGAGAGGCCTCTCTCCATTTTGTTCCTCCCTCTTTTGCTAGTTGTATACTAGTGCACCTGCCACCGAGCCAAGGGGAAGCATGATGGGGGATCTGGGAGGTTTCCACCGAGGATGCTGTCTGCCCACATAGATGCTCATCTCAAAGGGCTACCAAATCTAGCTGCTTTCAAAGGGATTGTAAAAACATGAACTAGATTTTTTTTTTTTTTTTAGTAAATCTTTACAGAAAAATTAGTGATGCCTAGAAAGGTTAATGGACTTGCCTAAGGTCATACAGATAGTGTGAGAGCCTCGAAAGGACCCGGTGCCTGTTTCATAGCATAATGCCCTTTCCACACATGACACTCACTTTTTAATATACACAATAAGCCAACTAAACAAAAAACGCATCATCTTATATTGAAGCTCCTAGGACATAAATTTATTCTCAGACATACGCCTTGGACTTTGGCGTTCTGTATAAAGTACTGTGTTCGAAGTAGTATGGTGGGAGATTCAGAGCAAAGGTTGAGAGTGTCACCAAATCTCCATCTGAATTCCAGAGCCCATGTTATTAACTAGTCTGCACACTGCCTTTACTAGAAGGAATGAATTCTATCCTTAGCTCAACTACCTGACCACCTGGGACAGTGAATAATCTGGTACCCTAAATAATCACCAAGTTGATTGTACTGAGGCATTCAAATTTGCCTATTTTATGATATGAAGATTTTTTTTTTAACTTGAAAAAAATCGACTGCTTTGATGACTTCCTTCAGAGACACTGAAAGAACATTTAAACTTAAATCTTTGTCCTCTTTTCAGCTTCCTTTTGACAAAAAGTAAAGTTGTATTGATTGGTTGGCAGCTGGTTGAGTAGTCATACTTTCAACATGCAGTTGTCATCTACTCTGTGCTAGATTGTTTTTATAAGTTTGATGCCAGCCCCAGTATGTCTTGATTTTAAGTTGCTTTTGTTTCTGTATGTTTCAGTTTAGCCTTTTTGTAATTTTACCTCAGATTTTTATGTTTATAGAAACATGCTAGTTAAATATTGCTGCATAATGACAAAACACAGCTGTAACAGGAAAGTTCCCCAGAATCCAAAGTGCTTGTGCTTGATTTACAAATGGAAGCTAGCCTGCAGGTTTCCCTGGAAAGCAAGGCTGGGAGTGCCAAGAGGAAGCGTGGGAGTCTTGTCCTAGTGTTTGTCACCCCAAAATGTGGGCCATAGCAGCACTACGTCCGGAAGTTTATCTGAGCAGGAAGTAGGTCAGGCCTTGGGGCCATGTGGTGCTATGTAGTACGGGCTTTACTGTGAGCACAAGGTGTGCTTGTTATAGACAGGAGAGCAGAATCCAAAAGCCAAATGATAGTTCTTCAGCCCACATGATGGTTGTCCTTCCTCTGAACTACCAGCCTTAAAATAACTTAAGTGTCACACAACTTAAGTATCACATAACTTATCACTTAGTGAAAAAATGAAGCATTCTCCATAAATATTCCTGAAATCAAACTCCAGCATTCTCCATAAATACTCCTGAAATCAAACTCTGAGGGTGTGGATCATATGGTAGTCTCACCCTACTGTCAGCTGTGTATTGGGGTGATGGGTGTAGAGTAGGTGATCAATAAAATATCCAACTGATCACTAAATTGTCTTTTTTGGGATGCAGAAATTCCTTGAATTCTTTTCACCACACTCTGGAATAGAAGCTCCATGAGTAGATGGCTTTTTGTTGGTCTTGTTCACTGCTAGATCCCTAGCTTCTAGAAAAGTGATTACAACACAGTAAGAACTTAATAAATATTTGTTAAATGAGAAAATAAATGAATGCATATCCTGTTTTCTATTTTCCTCAGGATGGCAGCAGAGAGAAAATGAGTAGCTGTCTACCTTCCTATAGCACATAAAAGCAATAGGAAGTGACAATAGCCACTGTCCCAAGGGGCAGTCCCTTTCAATACCAAGCCTGGAATCAACTCCAAAGGAGATTAAAAAAAAAAAAAAGAAAAAAGAAAAAGACCCATTCAGTCCTCTACTATTTGAGTCTACTTTATAACTAACATGCTCACTTTCAGACAGCAACACCTAAAAATGAGAAAATGACAGGGAACAATGGTTCTCTGAGTTCCCTACAACCAGCATCATCAGCGTCGCCAGGAACTTGATAGAAATGCGCATTTTCATGTGTTACACCAGATCTACTGAGTCTGAAACTCTGGAGGTGGAGCCAGCAGTCGTTGTTTTAACCGGCCTCCCAGGTGATTGTGATGCACACTCAAGTTTAAGAACCACAACCTAGAGGTGCGTGTCGCATGTTTCTACATTCCCCTCCCTCCCCTGTATTAAGGTTTCTTTCTATTTTTTTTCCTTATATAAATGTTTCTCTCCCTACATGCTCTGGTTTTTCCACAACCCGGGTCTCTCCCACCAAGTCCAGAGCACCCACATCAACTGGTCTAGTCTCATCCTGTATGTCTTGGAAGCGTCTGTGTTCAGCTTTTGACTGAAAGGAGTAGGGTAGCTCGCATGAAGAAATCTAGACAAAAATCTTTAGCAAATAGAAGAATTCAGCCTGTAATCCCAGCACTTTGGGAGTCTGAGGCAGGAGCATCACTTCAGCCCAGGAATTCAAAGTTGCTGTGAGCCATGAGAGTACCACTGCACTCCAGCCTAGGCAAGAGATTGAGACCCTGACTCAAAAGAATCTGGGAGCTAGTAGGGGCTTTCTTGATCATAAGGTCTGATTCATTCACTTTAACATATAAGGAAAATGTGTCTTGGTCTAAATATCTTACCCCAAATCAAAGACTGTTAAAAGGCTAGAACTTGATCTGGCCATTTTAAATAAGATTCCCCTATCATTATGCTAAAATGCTCCAAACAACCTTACAAGCATCAACCACCACCAAGAGTACATGAAACATTTCTATGGTATAGTAATTCTCACAAAACCCTTCAAATTCATTCCCATTTCCCACCAAGAAAACAAAGGGAAAGGTAATATATGAATAACCAGCCAAAGAACCAGTCATGAAAAATAAATGAGCCAAGGAAATTATTTTCCCTTCTACTCCACAGCACTGCATAGGGGTGGATCCTGCTGCCCGTGTGCCTCTGGTGTCCTCTACCATCAGTTGACTCACATAATGTGAATTGTTCAGACTGAAGAAGATGGTTAAAGAGGTCATTCCCAGTACTTCAAATTATAGCTTACACAGCTAGCTCCTTGTCTCTCACCCACTGTAAAACCCTTTATCTAGAAAGGAGTCATTCTGAACAAAGATTGTTGTCTTTGGCTGCTAGACATTCAGAAAGGGACTTCACAGTATGAAGTGGATATTAGTTGTAGCTAGCCAAAAAAAAATCTCAGGCACAATTTAAATGGTGCAACAAAATATCGATCCAAAGAAAGGGAAATGATAAAAAGTTTAGAAAGGCAAATTGCTTTAAGAATGAAAAAAATTTTGCCAAGGAAAAAAGTCAATATTTGAATCAGAGATGAGAGTGCCAGGGCAGCTGTGTCCCATAGCATCTCCTCTGGCTATTTAGTGTAAATTAGGAAACCAAGGCTGGAAGCTTGTTAGAGGCCATGAGGGATGAAGGTTGAGAGACAGGTCTTCAAAGGGCAATGCTAATGGGATCTGGAGTCAGGCACAACCTTGTACCCCGCTGGCTCACCCCTCTTCTACCCTACCGTACCTGTAGATATTTATTTTTCCAAAAACTGAAAGAGGTCAAGCCCGGCCATGCTGAAAACAGAATGGTTCCAGGAATCTTGCTGAGAAGTCCAAAAATATCTACCATCCCACAGGCAACTTTATCTGCCCAGTCTTTTTAAATCAGGTCATCCTCCTAACAGTGCCATGGAAATTCTGTTTCTTGGGGGGCAGTAAACATAAACCTAAATTAATTCAGGATCAAAGCACAGGTCATGTTGTACATTTTACTAGCATTCTTACTCTCCATCAATTTGATTTTATAGGCTCACCCAAATTTCTTTCAGACTTCAGGTCTTTGGGCTAATTTTCAGGGCAGGCAAATACTCTGGAGCCTTCCCTGTGATTCTCGTATTACATGCAAGTTGCATAATCATGTTGTGAGTGAAAAATGATGTTGTAACAAAATCCTTCTAGGACTTCCAGGAATAAACTTTCTTGGATGGGGTCCAAGATGAAATCACCTTATACTGAACTCAGGGATTATAGCAACAGTTGCAAGGCACCAGTGTGAGTGTGTGTACTTGGGGAATAGGAAACACTTCTTTTGAGTTCTGTCTCCACAAATGATACTACTGTCTTGCTCAGACTACACTGAAGACCTTAGTGCCCCCTTTGATTGCCCCTTCCCATTACTTAGAGCCAACATTTCAACAAGATTTGCCAGGTGTTTCTTTGAAATATTTCTTCCATTTCTGCCTTCTTCTTCATTGTACCACACTTTAATCCTAGATATGATCAGTTAGTGATGAGACCCAGGATCTCATTCTTTCTCATTATTCATTCCATTTGCACTTTATCCATTCTAGCAATTTAATACTTTAATCTTGAGTCCAGTCAGTTAGTGCTTAGGTTACTGCCAAAATTGCCTAGCTGGCCTCCCACAGTCCAATCTCTGTCTCTCTCCTTCAATCTGTCATAAACTCAGCTTCCAGTTGGTACCCAAAGGAAATTTCTTTGCATCTTTTTCAGAGCAATCCCTAACAATATTCCATATTTCTAACTTTATTTCCTATTTGTCACCCGACATATAATAGACACCATTTAAAAATGGCAATGTGAAAATTAGTTGTGTTAGGAAGGGATGGATAATTCATATGAAAACACTTTATGTATTCAGAAGCCATTATACCAAAGTAAAGAATCAAAGAAACAAATCTTTCAAAAACACTTAGGAAACATTTGTAACATGCCTTTTATCTAAGATTAAGGTTCACAGCTCATAAAAAATTTCAACAATGAATGCTCTGGAGGTGGGATAAAGACGGTATTCTGAGAACACAAGACTGTGTCTACTTCTACCATCAAGCTTTAGAAATGACCAGGAAAATAATCTTAAAATTATAAAAACAAAGAAAAACCAAAAAAGCATAAGGAATCCCTGGAAGAAATAGATGGGAAAGGAATAGTAGAGGAAGCCACAAGCTAGCATGCATTCAGAAGTGAACTGCTCTGAAAGTAGGAAGTACCAAAGGCACCAGGAACTCAGAGACCTCAGGTACAGAGATCAGGAAGTGTTTCCTAGAGCACCTGCCATGAGGTGGGTTTGGGTTCTGCTTTGGAAACAGCCAGGTATGCAGCATCCCCTCCCTAATTTCTGCTTGGGCCAAGCAGTGGCTGCCCAGATCTTTGCCCCCAAATTAATGCATGAAATGCTTGGGCCAGAGAGACATGGTAGTGACTCTGGTGGCTACTGATATGCCAGGGAAAAGAAGGCGCTAAATGCAAAGAGAAACTGATGCCATTCACCTAAAGACTCAACATCCTATTTTCAGGGAAGTCTTCCTTGATCTCCCAAGGGTTAGATAGGCTCCATTTTTTTTTTCTGTGCTTATAATAACTTCTACAGATCTCCCTTGTATCAATTATCACTTTGCATTATATTTGATAGCAGAAGGAGCCATAACAAACATTACTGTGTCATTTTATGATTAGATTTCAGAACCATGAGAATAGAGCAGCTGCTATGCTGCTATAGAGAATAACTTGAAATGCTTTTCATTACGTTGTCTTAGACTCTAGTCTGAAAAACATTTTGCTTTAGATGTAGGAATATGACCAATAACAATAGCTTGGATATAGTAGGTACGAAATAAGTATTAATGATAATCCTAATCATGTTCCCCAGTAAAATTCTAAATATCCCACAAAAAGCTTTTAATAACAATGGAAAGCACAGCACAGATAGTTATTATAGTTCTGGCTATGTAATATATGATATAAAGGACATTATGTCATTCAAATAGCAAGTAAAAAATGAAATGAAATGGTGCATCTACATATGATCTTCTTATTTACCTTTTTAACATAATGACTATATTTATATTCTTCTAAATACTTATAAAACTGCTTATTTTTAAGAAATTAGTATAATTTTGGAAATACATTTATTTTTATCAATACAATGTATTAAGTCACATCATACAAGCAAATAATCAAGTGCAATTCTTTGTATAAAACCTCCATTGGGAGTAGATTCACTTGGCAATTATGTTTGGCAAGATGTCTACAATTTTAGACAAGAATTAAAACTCCCTGAGTATGGTTACAGTGGATTTTGATTCCAGCATTTATCCATGCACAAAGCATGTACATACATTTATCCAGTAGTAGGTAGATTTAGGGTGCATGCTGGTGCAGAAAACAGATTGTCATTGAAATATTTCCAAAGACATATGTCAGATAGCAGGGAAGCCAGCTAAGTATGTGCACCCACTTCTTTATTCCAGAAAAGGAAGCTATAACTCTTTCCAAGGAATGATAGAGTACAGTGAGGCTTGCAGGGGCAGCTTCAGTCCTACTGAGTCCTACAGGACACAGAGCTCTTTCCCTTAAGGCAGCAATATTGGGAGGTTGAGGGATGTATGAGTGTTGCAAAACAGTTGGCAACATTCTCAAAAAATTGCCTGCCTGGGCCATGCTGTATCTTTTTACACATTTATAAATCTTTTATAAACCATCGTCCAGAAGAAGACCAACTTTATTTATCTATCCTTCAACTTTTATTATGTAACTCCTGTACAACGTCCTGTGCTATGTTCTGGGAACACAGCAGTGAACATGACAGAAAGGACTTAAAATAGAGAGTTTACAATCTACTAGACAGACAAAACTACCTATGGTATTATTATTTGCTTATAATTGTGGAAAGTATATTAGAAGAAAGAGTCAGGTGGGAGCATTTCATATTTACAAAACACGAGACAGCCAGCGTAGCTCATCTTATCGAAGAAAGAGGAGGGTGACACAAGAGGAGGTTTGCTGAGGTGAGCAGGATGCTAGATCAGTTGGGGCATTAAAAGACATATGAAATATCTTGATACTGCTTCTAAGAGCAATGGCCATTAAAAATGTTTAATTAGGGAATGGTATGATCTGATTTGCAATTTTAAGAGATCACTTTGACCTTAAGGTAGAAATAGATTCAAGAGGAGCAAGAATTAACCCTAGAGACCAGTCAGAAGGCTGTAGCAGTATCCAGGTAAAAATATGGTGGTGGTCAGGCACAGAATAATGGTAGTAGGCATAGATAAACATGAAAAACATAAGAAAGAGTAAGAGCTAAAATCAAGATGATTTGGTGATAGGTTAGATATGGATAGTGAGTGAGAGAAGAAATGATTTCCTGGTCTCTCTTTGAGTGGTCTACCATTCACAGATTACACTGGGGACAAAAAAGGTTTGAGTTCTATTTTATATGTGCTAAGTGGGATATACCCATAAATATCCAAATAGAGAAGTTGAGGTGAGTAGTTGGATACACAGATTTGGAAATCAGAAAAGAGCTCTGTGCCAAAAATGCACATTTGGAAATTATCTCCATAAATGGCTAAAGATTTGGGCATAGATGAGTCTGCTTCAAGATAATATAAGTAAGAGAAAAGTAGGTCCAGGACCAAGCCTTAAGGAACTTTCATATTTAAAGTTTGAGGGCAGGATAACAAAACAATAATGAGACTGAGAAATGGTGGCCAGAAAAATAAGAGAAAAGCTATGAGAGTGTAGTATCACTGAATCAAGGGAAAGTAAGTACTTTAATAAGCAATCATAATTAATGTCAAGCAGTGATGAGCAGTTGAATAACATAAAGACCTTATTCCAATTATCTGTTCTTTCTTTCAAAGATGGCTGATACACATGGCCAGTAAATTAGTGCTGGCTTTTGGCTAGAAACTCAATGGGGAGCTATCACCTGGGATCCTCAGTAGTTCTCCATATGGGATTGTTTGGACTTCCTCATACCTTGGAAATTAGATCCATCTGCAAGTGTTCCAAGGTATATGGGGTCTTTTAATGTCTGGGCCCAGAGATGAGCACAGTATCATTACTACTATATTCTATTTGTCATGCAGTTATGGAGGTCACAACGATTCAAGAGAATGAGTCATAGACCACACTTCTTGAAGGAGAACTGTCAAAGAAATCATGCCATCTCTAATCTACCAAAGACCTCGATACTTGACATGTTCAATCCTATTCACTGCAACAAGTTTTATAAGCACAAAAGATTGAATTTAAACTAAACATCCATCACTGGGGTCCTGGATAAGTAAATTAATTAAACTTTATAAGATGACATACTATGTACCCAATAAAAAGATGGAAATATTTTTAATGTAATGTTGTGGAAATATCGCCATGAGAAATTATTGAGTTAAGAAGGCATGCACTGCTCTGCTCTTTTAGCTGAATAGTATCTCATGGCAATATACGAATATGAATAAAACATCTCTAAAACAGGCATTTCCAATAGGGAGGTATCATCCCCCAAAGGGGCCAAAAGTAGTTATTGGGCAAGGGGAGAGTCTTTATCTTTTTGTATATAAAGGAAAGATACACATATAATGAAAAAGCAGATAGACAGTATATCTGTGTATTAAAACTGGAGCAGGATGAAGTAATCTGAAAATAGTGTATTTTTAAAAGATCTCCTTAGGGTAGTGATAATAAAAAAAAAAAGTTTGAGAAACACTGCTCTGAAAGGAACATAGAAATGAGTCCAAATGGTTGCCTGTGAGTAGAAATAGATTATCAGGTAAAAAGAGGAGGAGAATGAGAATATTCAATGTGTACTTTTATATTTTTTGATATTAGATCCATGGAAATATAATATCTATCAAAATTTAAATTAAAAAAGAAAATTTAAAAAGGTTACTGATTTTATTTAATGACATGCCATTTTTGAGTAGGAACTCTTTCAGCATATATTTTAGTGTATATAAATCTTACACTTTTAAAAGTCTAGTGCAGGCAAAGAAATACTAATTTTGCTCAATTATCTTAGCTATTCAAAGGGGAAGCTGATAAAGTAATTTTTGTGCATGAAATTCTGTAATTATTATTATTGTGTATTCAAATGAAGCACTTTTAAAAGACAAAGTTAGTGTGTGTACCTGCCTCATTCTGAAGGGATAGACAGCATGCTCCTCTCCCAGAGCTGTGAAGGACCACTACAGTTCTTCCAGTGCTAAAGTGTTTCCTCCTTCACACCCCAGGATGGGAGAAGCAAGTATAAGATCCAGAGAGGTGGATGCAATGTGAACAACAAAAGCTCTTAGTAACATCTGGATTTGCAAAAATTTTTTCTAAAGTGTATCAGTGGTATAGCTTACACAACAAGACAACATGCTCATCATAAACGCTTGGCAATCCTCTTGCAGTTGGGTGCAATTACACAAAAAGCAAACCATCTATGTCCTTGTTGTAATCTCCACTCCTTAACATAGAAAATTTATAGGAGGGCTGCAGCTCTTCAACTGCTAAAGCCACCAGGGATGAGCAACATTAGACTTAACTCAGGTATGTGAATGGCAGCAAGTAACACTGAGAACTCGACCATGTTCTACTGAATCACCTCGCCTAGTATTGCAAGCAGCAACCTATGGCATAGGCCACATGACATTATGATGGCACCAAGACTAATAGAGAGCTGCATGAAAAGATAAAGAGACTTGGAAGCAATGAACAGTTATGGCTTAGCCTAATACTGACCTTGCAAAATGGCAGCTATTTTGTCATCAGAGTTCCTATCTTTCTTCAGTGATCTCAATTGATATGGATAAAACTGAATTCTAACTGCATGGAAACTCCACGGAGAGCACTATGAGGTAACATGTAGATACAAAGCACGGAAATTAATTGTAAAAGTCCACTTAGACCATTCATCTTTCTGCAGACTGACTTCCAGGTCACATCGTGAGCAGCTCGATCAAAACTACATTTTGGAGAAGACTGTAAATATATGTGACACAGGTCTAGATCATAAACTGTTCAACAACGCATAAAAACTAGCGCTAAAATACACAATGGGCATGATGGGGATGCATAGCCATTCTCTTTAGGTGCATTCCATTGCCTTAAAATGCAGAACTCTCTTGTGGCTTTCTCTATGGACACTCAGGTAGGACTTGTTAGAAAGAAGGTGATGGTTAACATTCATCTAACCTGTTGTCTTAGCTTGGGCTGTCACAACAAAACACCATAGACTGAATGGCTTAAACAACAGACGTTGATTTTCTCATGGATCTAAAAACTGGAAGTCTGAGATCAGAGTGCCAGCAAGGTCAGGTTCTGGGAAAGGCTCTCTTCCTTGCTGTGCAGACTTAATCTTCCTGCTATGTGCTCACATGGCTTTTTCTTCATGCATGTATGGGGAGGATGTGCTTCCTTGCACGTGCTCACGTCCTCGTGCGCTCTCGCGCGCTCTCGCTCTCTCTCCCCCTCCACCCCTCCCTCCCTCCCTATAAGGCCACCAATCCTACCGGATTAGGACCCCATGCTTATGGTCTCATTTAGCCTTACTTACTCCTAAAAGCTTTATCTTCAAATACTGTGTGAGATCTTGAGTGTTAGTGTTTCAATATATGAATTGGGGATGGGGAGCACAATTCAGTTCATAGCACCTGTAAGTATAGAACAAGAAATGTTTAAATATCAGCAAGGAAATTTTTGGTTGAATATTAGGGAGAATTTGAGAATCATATAGGAGTTTGATAAATAGAGCCATTGAATAAGAATACAAAACAAAATGAAACATGGTACCCTTATCTGATACTGTATGCCCCCTCTAATGGTAAGCACACATCCTAGCCCTGTAACGATAGTTTTTTTGTTTGTTTTTGAGAAAATTGAGGTAAAATTTATATAACAAAAATCACCATTTTAACCAGTTCAAATTGTATAATCTCATGACATCTAGCATATTCAAAATGATGTGCAATCATCACTGCTATCTAATTCTAGAACATTTTTATCATTCCAAAAAGAATCCCCATACCTGTTAAATAGTCACTACCAACTTCCCTTACCCCAGTCTCTGGTGTTGGTCTTATAAAGTTCAAGGAAAAAAGTTATAAAGGTACTCTCATTTTAAAAAACGAGAAAAACATGATGGCATTTTAAAAGCTAATGGAAACACTAACTCAAAGACAAACATTGCGTCTTTATCTCATTTCATTATGGAACAGACAGCTTCATGGAAACATGGAATCACAGATTATACAGAATCACAGATTATACAGAGGATGTCAGTTTCCATTGTCTCTCCAAATGTGTTTTACTGAACAACTAAAAAAAGGTATAGCTAGCACGCCCTCATACACCCTTCTCAACAAGGAAACAAACAAATTTAAAGTTGAAATAAGTTAGGAAATCCTAAGTTAAACTGTTAACAGATTTCTTTGCAGAGCAAAGAAAATGAATAGAACACCAGTAGGGAGGTTTTTGTTCTTTTTGTTATCACTGTAGAATACCAGTTGCGAACTAGTGATTTTTCACAGCAAATGGACCAAAGTCCCAAATGGATTTTATTTTTCAAAGAAATTGAGCCATAAATTTAATATCTATAAATTTCACACAAAATTATAGATTTCTAGCTTCAGTTAAAAATACTGGATTAAGTGGCAATATGTAGCCATTGATAACAATTAGGTGAAGATGAGAGATAATTGCTGTTTTTAGAAGAGCCAGGCATGTATGAGTTTACTATAGCATTTAGCTGGTCCATTTTCATCACCTGTCAGCTGCCTGACCCCTGATGGAACTTGAATTTGCCTCTTGTATTGCAGAACTGCCTCTGCAGATAGGTTGCAGAGATGTATTCTTTCAATGACGCTTCAAAACAAGTTCATCTAAATGGCAAGACAAATTTGAAGCATCACCCAGTTTTTCTTTTTTTTTTTTTTTTACCACAATTGTGAATGTTCCAGACTCAAAATGAAGAAGGGATGCTATTCCTAAGGATTTAGCAACATGAGTTGGAAGTATAGGTTTTTGAGTAGTGGGCCAGTGACAATACCTTACTTTTTTTTTTTTTTTTTAGATGGAGTCTCACTCTGTCGCCCAGGCTGGAGTGCAGTGGCCGGATCTCGATTCACTGCAAGCTCCGCCTCCCGGGTTCACGCCATTCTCCTGCCTCAGCCTCCCAAGTAGCTGGGACTACAGGCGCCCACCACTTCGCTAGTTTTTTTTTTGGTATTTTTTTAGTAGAGACGGGGTTTCACCGTGTTAGCCAGGATGGTCTTGATCTCCTGACCTCGTGATCCACCCGTCTCGGCCTCCCAAAGTGCTGGGATTACAGGCTTGAGCCACCGCGCCCTGCACTATTTTTAAAGGTACTCAGATATTTCTGCTTGTGTGGCTGATCACCACTGTATTTTGGGTCTCATCATAGGAACACGCAAGCTCACTTAGAACCTAGTAAGAGATATGTGGGAGCCACAAGGTGGGAATGATTTGAGCAATAGTAAATGTTGCTATTTGTTTGTATGCAACTATGAGTCTGTATGCAAGTGCTTATCTCTCATACAGATATAGAAGTAGATATAGAATCTCCACACTCACTAGTTGAGGAGAGATACATATTGCCAACATCAGAGGAAGCAAGTGAAGCCTAGAGGCTCATCAAAAATGACTCATCTGCTCAGTGGAACAGTAATTTTTAAAATTTCCTTAAGTTCCATTTGTTGAAGTTCCATTGTAAAGTTATTTCAAATATATGTATTTATGGCCAATTCATTTAAATAAAAAAGGACTTTCCAAAATTATTTCATTTACATTTCGTCTTCTCTCTAAAACCCAATAGTACAGTTGCTTTCGAGTTAATAGTAGTTAATAAAGTTTTAACTACCCTGGTCTTAGCAGCAGTTGCCTGATGTGCTGGACTTGTTTATAGTTGGGCTATTCTTGGTTTTAGGGTAATACAGGTGAAGCAGCATAATGTCATGGCTAACTCAGGCTCTACAGTCAGACAGGCCTGGGTTCAAATGCTCATGTGGAGAGAAAGAAAATTGAATCATGAGGATTCTCCTAAGGAGAAACAGTGGATTTGCTTGGAAGGGATATATTTGGAGAAGCATTATGGAGTAAAGAGTGACACCCCAAGAGCATGCTCAATAACAACAGAAGCAGGGAGTAAGGAGAGGAATTTGTTTCTTAACTGATGAAAGAGTATGGAAAAAGGAGGGACCAGCCTAAAGTTGAGCAAATATAAGAAATGCCTTGTATGAATGAATTCGTTAATGAAGAAATATGTATCTGCAGCTGAGTCAATGCAGAACAGAAGAGGCAAGGTACACATGTTCCAATGTCTGTGACTTACTTTAAAGAACTTCAGCATAGATAGTGTTATATTGTGTATATGCCTCTTAGTTTAAACTTCAACTCTACAGGTAGACTAATGCCCTTGCAGGGGTGGCCAACCAGCTTGTACTTACAGCTCTTGATATCTCCATGAACAACTAAGGCTTTTTAGCATGACATTAATAATTAGCACATCAGGCTGGGTGCAGTGGCTCATGCCTGTAATCCCAGCACTTTGTGAGGCTGAGGCAGGCAGATCACTTGAGGTCAGGAGTTCGAGACCAGCCTGTCCAACATGCAAAACCCTGTCTCAATTAAAAATACAAAATCAGCCAGGTGTGGTGGCATACACCCATAGTCCCAGCTACTCGGGGAGGCTGAGGAAGGAGAATCACCTGAGCCCTGAGAGTCAGAGGTTTGCAGTAGGCAAGATTGTGCCACTGCACTCCAGCCTGGTTGAAAGAGCAAGATTCTGACTCAAGAAGAAAAAAAAAATTAGCACATCAAATGAATTTTCTTGGGTGAAACTAATGCCTTAGTTAGCATGATAAATTTCTAAAAATTGATTTCATTAGTAAAATTAAAAGGTCTTCAGTATGTCTGGATTAGTTAAAATATTACATAAATATAAATTATGGATTATATACCAATATACCAAAAGATATGTTGACGTCCTAACTTCCAGCACTTTATTTGGACCTTGTTTGGAAGGTATACAATCTGTTAAGGCAAGGTAGGCCATTTCCGGTATAACTGACATCCTTATAAGAAGAGAGAGAGAGACACAGGAAAAATGCCACATGAAGATGGAGGCAGATTGGAGATATGCAGCTGCAAGCCAGGGCTGTCAAGGATTGAAGGTCACCACCAGAAGCTAAGAAGAGACATGGAAGAATTCTAGCCAGAGTTTTATAGGAAGCATAGCCCTGCTGGCACTTCAATTTCAGACTTCTAGACTCCAGAACCAGTACAGAGTAAAATTTTAAAAGTACTTTGAAACTAACAAAAGGTATAAAATTCTGGAAAGGTCTATAGCCTGAACCGTTAGGGATGGCATCTGTATTAGTAAGGGTTCTCTAGAAAAACAGAACCAATGGGGGGTGTGTGTGTGTAGTCATGCATTGCTTAGCAACAGGAATATGTTCTAAGAAAGGCGTGTTAGGCAACTTCATCATTATGCAAATATCATAGAGTGTACATACACATAGTATATAGCCCACTACGCACTGAGGTTGTATGGCAGAGCCTATTGCTCTCCTAGGCTACAAATCTGTACAGCATGTTACTGCACTGAATTCTGTAGGCAATCATAGCACAATGATAAGTATTTGTATGTCTAAACATAGAAGAGGTATGGGAAAGATAAAAGATTAAGAAAATTGTACACCTGTACAGGCAGTTACCATAAACGGAGCTTATAGGACTAGAAGTTGCTCTGGGTGAGTCAGTGAGTGAGTGGTGAGTGAATGTGACAGCCTAGTATATTATACTACTGTAGACTGCACACTTAGGCTACACTAAATATATTTTTAAAACTAGTTTTCTTTAATAATACATTAATTGTAGATTATAACTTATTTATTTTGTAAATCTAATTTTAACTTTTTGACTCTTGTAAGCTTAAAACACAAACATATTCTACAGTTATATTCTTATTCTATAAGCTTTCTCCTATTTAAAAAAATCTTAAAAAATTTTTAGGCCGGGCACGGTAGCTCACGCCTGTAATCCCAGCACTTTGGGAGGCCAAGGCAGGCGGATCACAAGGTCAGGAGATCGAGATCATCCTGGCTAACATGGTGAAACCCCGTCTCTACTAAAAATACAAAAAAAAAAAAATAAAAAATTAGCCGGGCATGGTGACGGGTGCCTGTAGTCCCAGCTACTTGAGAGGCCGAGGCAGGAAAATGGCATGAACCCAGGAGGCAGAGCTTGCAGTGAGCCGAGATCACGCCACAGCACTCCAGCCTGGGTGACAGAGCAAGACTCCATTAAAAAGAAAAAAAAATCTAAACTTTTTTGTTCAAAACTAAGACACAAACCACGTATTAGCCTAGGCCTACATGGGGTCAGCATCATCAAGATTTCACTAGGTGATACGAATTTTTCAGCTCCATTAAAATCCTGTGGCACCACTGTCATACATGCAGTTTGTCATTGATCAAATGTTATGTGGTACAGACTATATATAGAAAAGTATATATATATAAAATATATGAATATCTCTTTCTATATAGCATAACACTGCAAAATGACATTTCAGTGTGTGTATATATATCCTATTGGTTCCATTTATATATATGTGTGCGTACCATATATATAAACACACATGTAAAATCTTTCTGTTGGTTCTGTTTCGTATATATATAAAATCTATATATAGCATATTTAAATATATATACACACACATATATTTGAGAGAGACAGATTTATTATAAATTCACTCAGGTGATTATGGAGGCTGTAAGTCTCAAGATCTGCAGGCTGAACCAGCAACCTGGAGAGCCAGAGAGCTGCTGGTGTAGTTCCAGTCCAAAGACTGGCATACCAGATATCCAAGAAGAGATAACATTTCACTTCCTGCTCAAAGGCCATCAGACCTGGAAGAATTCTCTCTTACTTAAAGGAGGGTCAGCCTTTGTTCTTCTTCAAGCCTTCAACTGATTGGGTGAGGCCTCTCTACATTGTGGAGGGCAAACTACTTTGCTCAGTCCACTAATTTAAATGTATATATCATCCAAAAACACCCTCACAGAAACACCCATAATGATGTTTGACCAAATATCTGGATATCCTCAAGGTCTCGTCAAGTTGACACATAAAATTAATCATCACTATATCCAAGCTTGATCTTTAGGAAGTCTGATGACCAGCCACTACTTTAGGAGGATTGATGGTTGTCTGTGCCAGGTCTAAGGCTAACAGAATATGTTCTCTGGAATATGGTCCTATCTGCTTGAGAAAACCTTTTGTACAAGGTATGGTTAGAATACCTTAAAGGACAAAATACTGAAACTTTCTGATTTATAGTTTACAAATTGTGTTGGCCCTGTATACTGATAACTGCTTGTTTAATAAATATTTGTATTTGTGATAGAATTTAAAGTGAGACTTGCTTTCCCTTGTATCTTGACAGCAAGTTTTGAGAGGAAGTAGTTAGTCCTAACCCTTCTCAGAAGTTTTCCTGGATTACATTAGCTGCCAAAAGAACATAAGAGTAGTACATGACAAAATTCCTGGAAATGGCTTTGGATTTTCACAGGCTGGGGAACTGTCAGTGTTTCAGTCATTTTAACTTGGGTGTCAGGGATAAGGCATTTCCACTGATATCTAGGTCACATCACTTATTTAACCGCAAGGTATCATTGAGCTACTAAGCCTTCATTTGGACAATGGTAAACTGGGGAAATAAAAATACCTACCTCAATTGCTGTTGTGAAAATTAAATAGTGCAAGTAATATATTTCTCATAATGCCTCGCACATTTTAAATATCCATTAAAGGATGCTGTTATTATTTTTCATCTTAAATGATGTTTGACAAGAATAACTGAGGAGAGATAAATGGGACCAGTCACCAGAAAGGACACAAAGAATGATATCAGTTTTCCATCACTACTGTAATAAATTACCATAAACTTAGGGACTGAAAACCACACAAACTTATTATCTGTTATGTAGACCAGAAGTCCAGTGTGGGTCTCTTTGAGCTAAAATCAGGGTATCCACAAGCCATGTTCCTCTCTAGAGGATAGTCCATTTTCTGCTCATTCAAATTGTTGGAATGACTGGGTTCATTTCAGTTGTAGGACAGAAGTCTTCAATTTCTTGCTGGCTTGAAGGTTGTTCTCAGTTCCCAGAAGATACCTGCATTCCTTGGCTCCTGGCCCCTTCCTCCATCTTCAAAGCAAGCAATGACTGGTCAAGTCCTTCTCACATCTCTTCCCTCCGACCCACTCTTCTGACTTCCTCTTCCATTATTCAGGACTCATATGATCAGAATGGGCCTAACCGAATAATCCAGGATAATCTCCCTATGTCAAGATTCTTAACCTTAATCATTTCTGCAAATCCTTTTTGTCATGTAATGTATTCACAGGTTCAAGGTATTCCAATGTGGACATCTTTGGTGGGGAGCTTTATTTTGCCTACTACAAGGGCTGTGGGAGAGACTGCAGGCAGAACACTAGTTACTCCATCAAATCTTGCATCTTCTGCCCACTTTCTTCCCATTCCCTCTGAATTTCTTTCTACAAACAAAGGTAGTCAGAGTCTTAGGTGGAGATAGAGACAAACAACAGCTTAAAGATGAGGCCTCATTGTTAGGGTGAGTGATTGTTATTCCAAATGTTCCCAGGGACGGGAGGGCAGGGAAAGGAAGATGTTGATAAGGAGATTGGATGCATAATTATCCACTTGCTCCAGAGCTAGTTCTCTGCAGGGTTCATTGGGGTATCCAATGAATAGGCCCAAGATAGGGCATGTTCATTTTCATATACGTTTTAAATATAAGCCATGTGTTTTAAAACTCTCCATATATTGTTCTCTTTATTAGTCCAGATGTTAAAATGAATCACTTGTATTAACACTGTATGTGTGCTCTATGGTAAAACTGAGAACTGAATCTGGAAAAAACTAAAAACAGCTGATTCATGAGTTCAAGATGGAAAAGTATGAACTCTTTCACTTAGTGAGATGAATGTGCTTTGATTCCCAAATGACTTTTTCTCTATCCAATAACTTGCTCCTAAGAAGGTAGTTTTCCAGTAGAGTTGTTCCTTGCTTTGTGGATTTCATAGTAGGCCCAAGTGAGGGTAACCCTGTCTATGAAAAAATTTGGGGAATTTAACAGACTTTTTCTAGACTGGCTTGTTGGGACTGGCATAAGGAGAATTAGGCTAAGGTGACTAAATCTTTGACTAAAGACAGTAATGACCTTTGGAGGCAACCTTTGGACGATTGCTTGGGGCCAGAGTAGAGGAAAGAGAGACACTTCTCCCTCCAAATCAGTTCTGAGAGTGAGGCATGACTAGTTGGTCCCTTATAACCCATTTTTAGGCTTCTTCCGTGTTACCTTGCTTCTGGCCACCTGTCACAGGGTGGGTGCTTCAAAGACTGCTCTCTTCTGTACTCCCCATTGTAAAGTGAACTAAGTAGGATGATTCAGATAGGCTTGGAACACCAGAGCTAACACAACGATGTCCCTCTACTTTTGAGTTAATTAGGATATCTGAAATCACATTACCAAAGAGTTTTATTTTGGACTCCAAACTGTTAAAATGCAAATACCACAGATTAAGAAAAACAATCTTTCCCAGTCACTCACCTCTTGAACAAGATAATTATTTCATCACAACTTTTCCAAAGAGTAGATTTGTATAAGAAGGATCATGGAGAAAGAGAAAAAGTGGGGATAAGCAGTGAAATCAGAAAGAAACAAGGACAAGGTATAGTTTCCAAAATTTTGCCAAGAGATATTTTTTTCACTTATTTTGTGACTTTATTTACTATAAAGCTTCTTAGAATTTTATCTTTCTAAAAGTCCCCTTAGCTATTCAGTTTTAAAATAATACATACACTAAAAACATCTTGTAATAATAGGCCTCTGAGACAAATAGAAAAAGAGAAAGATAGACAGAAAATGCTTTTTACCAGATCTGGAGCTGTCAATTAATTAAAAACAATAAAAACCTCTCATTACATTTTTGCTGAGATAATTACTTTCCAGAAATGTATCAGGAAAAATAAAATAAAATTTGGATAACATAGAAAGCTTATTGTGGTTTTCACTACTCAGAATATCACACAACAATTTATATAATGACTTTTGGATGCAGAGCTCTGCCAGACAAAATTCCTTAGAACACCAGAAGTTTACTCCCTATGTATACTTCCAGTATATCTCATTACATTATAAATAAAACAGTATTACAATTTATAAATACCATTCAGAAACGATCAAGCTAACCTAGCTCATCCCTTTTGGCACATTCTGCTTAACTCTCATTACACTTCTTACTAGCGGAAGTAATTTTAAATTGGTTGAAGGAATTCCACCTTATGCTGGTGAAGCAGCCTTGTTGTCTGGGTGACACCTGAAGTTCGTTGTGTCACGGCCACAGAGATCAAGGATGTGGATACACAAAGAGTGAGGTTAAGAGCGGAAATTTAGTAGGCAAAAAAAGAGAATAGCTCTCTGCTACAGAGAGGGGTCCTAGAAAAATGGGTTGCCGATCTGTGGTGAAATGTAGGGGGTTTTATAGATGAGCTGGTGGGGAGGCAGCATCTGATCTACACAGGGCACTAATAACTGGTTAGGACGAGTTGTGCCATTTGCATAGGGTGCAAATCTCTGGCAGCGCACACCCCAATCTAATTACGCAGGCAGGTTTTCAGCCTGAGCTGTATCTTGCTGCCCACTTCTTTCTTATTGTCCCTGGTGGACATGCCTGACCCCCAGGTAGCCCTTTTCTATTGGCACAGTTGCCAGCATTCCCACATCCCCATGCAAGCTTCTAGCTTCCTTATATGTGTTTCCAGCTCGAGTTTTCAGGCTGCTTTCGGTTAGAAAAAAATAATTTCTAGGACTGCTTTTGTTACAAGGGAAGTTCTGGTGAGGACTCTTTTGCCCTCACTATCTGCCTAAACAATTTCTTACTATCTCCTGTATCACTGGTTTCTTGGTTTCACAGCCCAACGTCATTGGCCATTAGTGATGGGGCTCAGAGAAAAGAATAAAGCTTGGGTACCAACTGATCAACTCTCTTCCTTTTGAGCAGAATCCCAAAGCACTTCAGGGGGCAAGCCACTGGTCTCCAATGAAACACAGTTCCCACAGACAGTCAAAGGGAAAGGATTTGGAATTCTTGAACTGTGTGTACTGTACTCTTCAACTTCACAAAACAAAACCAAAAAGAAAATGCAATCTGCCAACGTGAGGAAAGACCATCATCATTCTCTTATTTAAAAGTTGTGAGGATGAGGCACAAAGCACAACACAGACTCTCCTGTTTGACTATGCATATCCATAACATTAATCAAATTTTATTCATAGTTCATGTATTTATCATGTAGTACTTATTCTCTGCCAGGCACTAGTCTAAGTGTTTTTATAAATATCAACGTAATCTTCATAAGAATCCTGTGAGGAAGAAATTATTACTAAATATATTCTACAAGTGAAGAAATTGAGGCAGAGAAAAGTTAAATAACCTATTCAAAGTCATAACTTTGGTAAGTGATACAACCAGAATGTAAACCCAGGCAGTCTGTGCTCTTGATCACTACACTAAGTTGCTTCTCATTCTCTAATAATAAAATAACAACATATTTTGTATGACTTAACATTTCAGTACTGAAATCACCTTCTTTTTCAAAACCTGCTTTTACTCAGATATTACTGATTCTGGTTACCAGTATAACAAACCTAACAAGTTACCTAAGCCAAATATTCTCATCTTAATTCCTTAAAGCTAACCTGTCACTAGAACATATCAATACTATTTCCCACATATCTGTCAATCTTTCCTTCATTCTTGATTGCTGCTGCTATGGCCCTGTTATCCCCCCGGTCTCCTGCAATAAACTCCATCCATGACTGCCCTGTCACTTCTTTTCAATCCTTTGTTCATTCTCTCTCCAATCATTCTAAACCACAATCTATCATGTTATTCACACTCATGAAAACCCTTATATAATTTTCCACCCTCTATACATGAGATTCTTGAGGTGTTTCTCCATGGATCACCAACATCAGAATCACTTGAAGGATCTTCAATAGAGATTTGCTTGCTCTTTAGAAACAAACTTTAAGCAACTGACGGCAGGGAGATAGAGAGTTGGTTGTGTTAGTTAATCTGCTTTTGTAACCATGTGACAGAAACCAACTTGAACTGGGTAAATGGAAAGGAAAACCTTATTTTCAGTAATACTAGAATATTTTACAAAACTCAGCCTTAAAGATGCAACAGGACATGAGACAGTTTGAACACTGCTTGGAATCTCCCATTCCTAAGCTTTGCTCATTTATCACTTTTGCTACAGGTGACCAAAAACATGGTTGATGTAACTCTTATGTTTTAGGTTTTACAGTTGAAGACTCTAAAGGGGCCCTAATTGAACTCTCAGGGAAGAAGCTCAGACCAAGTTGAGTTGGGTGTTCCCCGCTCACCAACCAGTGTTACCAGGGGCCACACATAGGGCCACACTGGAATATGGCATCCCCAGCCACAGCTATGTGAAAGAGAGGGACAAGTGAGAGGACATGCCTTAGGCATCCACCACAGACAATCACTTCATTGATATTGAAGCAAGGAGGACAGTTTAAATTGTGGGTAACTCAGCTTAGAGACATGGAACCAGATCATTGAACAGGAAGACTCAGATGAACACTAGACCAGAGACAGTGCCAAAACCTCCCCTGGTGAAGGCCTTTACCAATACCCAAGAAGAACTGACCATTAAACCCAAGCTTAGCTGTATATTATTTATCATTTTGTTATGTCTGCTAAAATGAAATATTAATACAATAGATGTACTAGTTCGTTCTCTCATTACTATGACTGCCCAAGACTGGGTAATTTATGAAGAACAGAGGTTTAATTGACTCATAGTTCTGCATGGCTGGGAAGGCCTCAGGAAACTTATAATCATGGCTGAAAGGAAGAGGCACTTCTTACATGGTGGCAGGTAAGAGAGAGCAAGAGTGTGAAGGAGGAACAGTCAGGCACGTATAAAACCATCATATCTCATGAAAACTCACTCACTATCCCAAGAACAGCATGGGGGACACTGCCTCCGTGATTCAGTCACCTCCAATCAGGTCTCTCCCTTGACACGTGGGGATTACGGGGATTACAACTCAAGATGAGATTTGGGTGGGGAACAAAGCCCAACCATATCACAGATAAGAAGTTTGCTTCATGGCACAGTTTTAGATTTTAACGAATTTGTTTGCCACTGTCTTAAAGGCCTTAGTAAAGACACTGTTCAGAAGACAGCAAATGGTTACAGTGAAAATGGTAAGAGGTCGGCAGTCAGATAGGCCTGTCCCCTACCCCTACCACTTGAGCACTTCTCTCATCCATGGGCTCTGTAGCCATGCAAGGGCTCCGACCATCTCCAGGCTTCAGATGCTTACAAGCTTTTCTTGATCATGGCACTCCTCCGTTCATGTATTTTATGTTATTTAGCCTAAGTTGTAATTACTCATTCAGCAAATACTCCTTCAGCCCCCACTATGTGCCAGACACTGTTTGGTATAGTTTGGATGTTTTGTCCCCTCCAAGTCTCATGTTGAAATGTGATCACCAAGGTTAGAAGTCTCGCCTAATGGAAGAGGTTTGGATCATGGGGGTGAATTATCTCACGAATGGCTTTGTGCCTTCCCCATAGTAATGAGTTCACTTAAAAGCTGGTTGTTTAAAGAGCCTGGCACCTGCCCCAGCTCCCACCCCACCTCTTGCTCCCTCTCTTGCCATGAGACATGCTGGCTCCCCGCTTTTGCCTACTGCCATGAGTATAAGCTTCCTGGGGCCTCACCAGAAACTAAGCCAAAGACAAGAGCCAAGTACATCTATTTTCTTTGTAGGTTACCCAGTCACAAGTATTCTTCTATAGCAACCAAAATGGACTAACACAGTGTTCTAGGAAGATCAGATAAAGCACTGAGGACAAAAGATCCCTTCCCTCATGAAGCTTGCATTCTAATGGAGAAAATAGTTTAACAAAATATATAAGCAAAATTGCAGCATATTAAGTGCTCAATGATAAATATAAATTAAAAGCACAGAAACAGTGGCATTTTTTGAAAATATTTGTCTGTATACTTACTCTCTGTCCTGTCTTCTAGACTGGAAATGTCTTAAGTACAAGTACAGTTTATTCCCACCATATACTCAGTGCCTGATCCCATGTAGTAGATGCTAAATGAATCTTTGTTGGTGCTTATATTAGTCTGCTCAGGCTGCCATAACGATATACCATAGACTGGAAAACTTAATAAAAATTTATTTTCTCACAGCTCTGGAGGCTAGAAGTCCTAGATTAAGGTACCAGCATAGTTGAGTGTTGGTGAGAGTCCCTTCCTGACTTGCAGAAAGCCAACTTCTTTTTGTAGTCCCATATGGCAGGGAGAGAAAGAAAGAGAAAGAGAGAAAAAGAGAGTATGGGTGCTCTGGTGTCTTTTCTTGTAAGGGAACTAATCTTGTCATGAAGTCCCCATCTTCAACTAACCCTAATTACCTCCCAAAAGTCAGTCTCCAAATATCATCACCAGAGGGGCTGGGGCTTCAACATATGAATTTGGGGAGATATAAACATTCAGTTTATAACAGTGCTCAAAATTAATATTCATTTCCTTAAGTAGAGGAGTCTGAGCAAATTGGATCCAAAAGTTGGAGCATGTAATCTTGAGCCAGTGTACATAGGTTTGAATTTCATCATCTACCATTTATTACCTGTGAGATTACTAGGCAGAATTTTTTTACCTCTCTCTGTTTCCTCATCTGTAAAATGGGTATCTACCTCGTTGGGTTATGAGAATTAAACGTGTTAATACCTGGCACAAAACTCCATATATGATTTTTTAAAATAAAAAGTATCTGTAAGTGGGTAGACTAATTATATGCATTTTCTAGAGCTCTCATAAGAAATACCATAGACAAGGTGGCTTAAACAATAGAAATATGTTTTCTCATAATTCAGGAGGCCAGAAGTCCAAGATCAAACATGTCAGCAGGTTCAGTTTCTTTTGAGGCCTCTTTCCTTGGCTTGCAGATGGCATGGCCACTTTTCATTGTGTTCTTGCATGGTTGTCCTTCTGTCTGAGCATTTTTCTGGTTTCTTTGTGTGTCCAAATCTGGTTATATATATATATATATAACATCAGTTATATTGGATTAGGGGCCATCATAAAAACTTCAACTTAATCCTTTAAGACCATCTCCAATTGTGGCCACATTCTAAGGTACTAGGGTTAGGGCTTAACATGAATGGATTACAGAGGTAGATACAATTTAGTGCATAACACTAGGAACATAAGCTTTTTTTTCTTTTTCTTTTACTTTTTTTTTTTTTTTTGAGACAGTGTTTTACTCTATCACCCAGGCTGGAGTGCAGTGCCGTGATCATGGCTTATTGCCGCCTCAGTGTCCCAGGCTCAAGTGATCCTCCTGCCTCACCCTCCCAAACAACTGGGACTACAGGTGCATGCCACTATGCCCAGCTACCTATTAAATTTTTGATAGAGGTGAGGTTTCACTATGTTGCCTAGGCTGCTCTCAAGCTCTTGGGTTCCAGCAATCTTCCTTCCTTGGTCTCCCAAAGTGCTGAGATTACAGGTGTAAACTACCATGCCCAGCATACATAAACCTTTTAAACCCTCAGGTACATTATTTACTTTGGTTTCTATAGCAACTTTCTAATGTGGCAGGATGGCTTGTATTACCATTATCCTCAGTGCACATATGAAGACTGAGGTTGGGTAAGTGTATTTCCAGGGAATTTTTTTTTGGAAAGAAGAAAACTGAGGTTAACCATATGCAGAATTGTTACTTCAAATAAAGTACTGTATCCCCAAGATTACAATACTTCTACATGCTGTCACTTCCATGACTCTCAGTGAGATACAATTATAAGCTGCTGAAGTCCATTTGGAGAAGGCAGAGTGGGCCTGCAATGGGACAGATGCCTTGCACAATGCAGAGTAGCAGCCTATAATTTGGAACTTCAATGAATATAAAGAATGGAAAAGAGGAAGTTAAGTACCTCAAAATAAAGCTGAATGTGCTGGCATTTGGTATTTGCTTGGCTATTTTTCACTGAGACTGTTCACATCCAAATGAAGGCATTCCTTTACCCAGGAAACTCCAACTTTAAAAAGTGCTCACATGTCCATGGGCATTACTGTTGAGATGTAGGCAGACTTGATAGCAACACATTCACCTTTTTATAAATTTCTACTTCAGCTTTACCCAAGTACAAATTGGATAAAGACTTCCCACAGCCACCTACTTGACAGGACCAGAAAACACAATTCTGATTACTTCATAGCAGTATTCCCAGAGGTACCTTGTTACAGCAATTACAAAATCTTTGGAAACTGAAGGAAAAGTCCTCTCAAATGAATTACTAAAATGATTGTACTTTACAAGACTTACATGGAACAGTTGTTGCAGTATTGAAGGAAAACAATGACCTTGGAATGGGATCCTGATGGCTATAGGTTTGAGGTGAGGGTCAGCTAAGGCAAGGGGCTTTTGGGTCTAGAAATGCTGTCATGCTTTTAGGTTGGAAGTCAGTCTCTTATCTTTTAAATTATGAAGCATTAATGATTGCCAATAATTATTTAGTTAGATGCAATATTTTATTTTAATCCATGCATTAGTCTGTTTTCACACTCCTATGAAGAGATACCTGAGACTGGGTAATTTATAAATGAAAGAGGTTTAATTGACTCACAGTTCCACATTGCTGGGGAAGTCTCAGAAAACTTACAGTCATGGTGGGAGGCAAAGGAGAAGCAAGGCAACTTCTTCACAGGGTGGCAGGATGGAGTGAGTTTACAAAGCAAAGGGGGAAGCCCCTCATAAAACTATCAGATCTCATGAGAACTCATTCACTATCACGAGAACAGCACGGGGGAAACTGCCCCCACAATTCAATTACCTTCACCTGGTCCCACCTTTGACATGTGGGGATTATGGGGATTACAATTCAAGGTGAGATGTGGATGGAGATACAGGGCCGAACCATACCAGTCTATGTCCCACTATTAGGTAATAGGTTTCAATAAAAAGTGTACAACCTATTGTACACAGTGTAGCATTGCTAGCAAAGTCTTTTCCATGCTCTCTCTCTCTCCTACTTCTCCCTCCGTGCTTTACCCCAAGCAAACATAATGCACTGAAAAGGAGATGGATTGAGCTCAATTTCAAATGTGGGGTTAAACCCACAGATTTGCCTTCAGTCTTTCTTGAGACATCATTGAAATAAAAATATAGGAGTACAAAACGAGCAAATATGTAACTGCAAAGAGAACAAGAGTAGGATTGTGATCATCAGTGGATTGATAGATTTCCATAAATATATAAAAGACAGAAAATGAAATGATGTCTGTGGTCTATGTCACAGCAATCACTCATAAAATGCCTGTCAGAGAAATTCTCACTTAGGCTGTAGGAGCATGTACACAGATGCTCATTGTATTAGGCTGTTCTTGCATTGTTATAAAGAAATACCAGAGACTGGATAATTTATAAGAAAAGAATAACTGAGTCATGGTTCTACAGGATGTACAGAAAGCATAATGCTGGTGTCTGCTTCTGGGAAGGCCCCAGGAAGCTTACAGTCATGACAGAAGGCAAAAGGGGAAACAGGTGTTTCACATGGTAGAAGCAGGAGCAAGAGAGGGTCGTGGAAGGTGCCATGCACTTTTAAACAATCAGATCTCATGATAACTCACTCACTATACCAAAGACATTACCAAGAAGATGGCACTAAACCACTCATGAGACACATACCCCCATGATCCAATCACTTTTCACCAGGCCTCACCTCCAACATTGGGGATTACATATCAACACGACATTTGGAAGGGACAAATATCCAAACTACATCATTCTGTCCTTACTCCCCCTAAAATTGCATGTCCTTCTCACATTGCAAAACACAATCACCCCTTCTCAATAGTATCCCAAAGTCTTAACTCGTTTCAGCATTAACTCAAAAGTCCCAAGTCTCATTCGGAGATGATTTCCGTCTGCCTATGAGTCTATAAAGTCAAAACAAGTTATTTGCTTTCAAGATACAATGAGGGTATTGTCACACGCGTCCATGTGAAGAGAGTCCACCAACAGGCTTTGTGTGAGCAACAAGGCTGTTTATTTCACTTGGGTGCAAGTGGGCTGACTCCAAAAAGAGAGTCAGCAAAGTGAGATGGGGTGGGGCAGTTTTATAGGATTTGGGTAGGTAGTGGAAAACTACAGTTAAAGGGGGTTATTCTCTTGGTGGCGGGAGGTCGGGGGAGGTTCTGATATTCATTGTCCAGGAGAAGGAATTTCACAAGGTCAATTGATCAGTTAGGGTGGAACAGGAACAAATCACAATGGTGGAAGGTCATCAGTTAAGGCAGAAATTGGCCATTTTCACTTCTTTTGTGGTTCTTCAGTTGCCTCAGACCATCTGGAGGTACAGATGCAGGCTTGGGCTCAGAGACCTTACAGGTACAATCCTTGGTAAGCATTCCCATTCCCAAAGGAAGAAATCAGCCAAAAGAAAGGGGCTACAGGCCCCAAGCAAGTTCAAAACACAGCAGGGCAGTCATTAAATCTTAAAGCTCCAAAATAATCTCCTTTCACTCCATATCTCACATCCAGGGCACACTGCTGTAAGGGGTGAATTCTCAAGGTGTTGGGCAGCTCTGCCCCTATGGCTTTGCAGTGTTCAGCCCTTGCAGCTACTCTCAGAAGTTGTAGTTGAATGCCTTCAGCTTTTCCTTGTGCAGGGTGCAAGCTGCCAGTGGATCTTCCATTCTAGGGTCTGGTGAGTGGTGGCCCTCTTCTCACAGTTCCACTAGGCAGTGCCCTGTTGGAGACTCTGTGTGTGGCCTCCAAATCCACATTTCCCCTATGCACTGCCCTAATAGAGGTTCTCTGTGACAGCCCCATCCAAACTCTGCCTGGGCACCCAGGCTTTTCCATACATTTTCTAAAATCTAGGCAGAGGTTCCCAAGCCTCAACTGTTGTACTCTGTGCCCGCACAGGCTTAACACTACATGGAAGCCGCCAAGGTTTACAGCTTGCACCATCTGAAGCAGTGGCCTAAGCTGTACCTAAGTCCCTTTGGGCCAAGGCTGGAGATGGAGTGGCTGGGATGTGGGAAACAGTGTCTCAGACTGTGTAAGGTAGCAGGGTCCTGGGCCTGACCCATGAAACCATTCTTCCCTGCTAGACCTCCAGGCCTATGATGAGAGGGGCTGCCACAAGGTTCTCTGCAATGCCTTTGAGGCCTTTTTCCCATTGTCTTGGCTATCAGCACCTGCCTCATTTTTAGTTATGCAAATTTCTCTAGCAAGAGGTTGCTCAGCAGCCTGTTTGAATTCTTCTCCTAAAAATGGGCTTTTCCTTTTCTATCATATGGCCAGTCTGCAAGTTTTCCAAATTTTTATGCTCTGCTTCCCCTTCAAATATAAGTTCCAACTGTAGGTCATTTCTTTGCTCAGATATCTGAGAATAGGCTATTAGATGCAGTCATGCCATGTCTAGAACACTTGACTGCTTAGAAATTTCTTCTACCACATACCTAACCTATCACTCTCAAATTCAAATTCTACAAATATGGAGGGCAGAGATACAATATAGCCAAGTTCTTTGCTAAAGCGTAACACATATGATCTTTGCTCCAGTTCCAAGTAAGTTTCTTATTTCCATCTGAGATTCCATCAGCCTGGGTTTCACTGTCCATGTCACTATGAGCATTTTAGTCACAATCATTTAACAGTCTCTAAAAAATGTCAAACATTCCCTCATCTGCCTGTCTTCTTCTGAGTCTTGAAAACTCTTCCAAACTCTGCCCATTACCCAGTTCCATTCCAAACTCACTTCCATATTTTCAGATATCTGTATAGCAATGCCCCACTCCTCAATACCAATTTTCTGTATTAGGACATTCTTGCACTACTATAAAGAAATAACTTAGATTGGGTAATTTATAAGAAAAGATATCTAATTGGCTATGGTTCTACAGGCTGTATAGAAAGCGTAATGCCAGTATCTGCTTCTGAGGAGGCCTCAGGAAGCTTGCAATCAAGTCAGAAGGCAAAGGAGGAATAAGCATCTAACATGGTAGGAGCAGAAACAATGGGGGAGAGGTGCCACATTCTTCTAAACAACCAGATCTAGCAAAAATTCACTCACTATCATGAGGACAGCACCAAGGGCATGGTGCTAAAGCATTCATGAGAAATACACCATCATGGGCCAATCACTTCCCAGCAAGCCCCACTTCCAATACTAAGGATTACATTTCAGCATGAGATTCTGGTGGGGACAAATATCCAAACTATATCAGTCATTATGACAGTAAGGAGCCAGAAGAAACTTAGCAGAATGGAGAATTAGAGCAGTGAATGCATTGTATGAGACACTAGAAAGCAATAAGTAGAAAAGTAAGGAACAAAATAAGTAAATATTTAGTGAGAAAAGTAGAAATGGAATGAAAAACCACACTCTCATTCATGAGAATTAAAGACTCTAACACATAATACTGCATATTATAAAAGACTACCTACATCTTCTAAGGGCATATCAATACTTTACTCTGGGTACCTATGAGGGAGAGGTAGATAGGAATGAGAATAGTATTGGAGAAGAAGAGAAACAAACATAGAAGGCACCTACTTAAATTGCTAAACAATGTGCTCTGCTCATGGTATCTGGGGTTCTACAGAAAAAACAACAACAAAAAAACCATTAAATGGAAAATGGGTTCCATGAAACAGGAAATGACAAGCCCTATCTCAGAATGTGCTAAAAGAGAGTCACTCAGGGCACAATCCCACATATTCATATGAAGAGGTTACTTGAAGATGCACTTTCCATCATATGATCATCTATACCATTTTATTTTTTCATTGTGTTTATATGTTACTTACATGTAAAAAACTAAAGTTAGAAAAAAACGGACATTGTGATACACTGAAAAAGTTTAACTTGCTCCATATTTTTGCAAAAAAAAAAAAGAAAAAAAGGGAGTGAATGCCTGAAGGAAATGTGGGTTAAAACTTTGGCATGCAGCTTGCCTACGATCTAATATAATTAAACGTGTGACTTTCTCTTCTGAATGTATTAACAAAACCACCCAGAAAACATAAGGAGAGCCTCTGGAGAATGAGTGCCACAGGGCAGCCATTCAAGACACTGGTTTGTGCTTCTATAAACTCTACAAAAATTTGGGTTTCGTAGAATCTGAGGGTAGTGGATCTTTCATTAACAAAAACCAAGCCCACCAGCAATATGAACCTTCTACTATGTGAAAGGAAAACACTGATTAACCAAACCAAGCATTAAACTAGAGAAAATCTAAAACTCCAGTGGAAAAACAACTTTATTGATTCACCATGTTTGCCATTGACATACCCACAGCAGGTCTCATGATATTACACAGGAAGTCCAGCTCAGGCAGAAAAGTTTGCTTTGTTGTAGGACAGTTACAGCCAGATCTTCCTGTCTAGATGAAGATACCATTCAAATCCCAGAAAAACAAAACAAAGGATAAAAATCCCAGCAGCTGCAAATAATTTCTGTCCAGTCATCAGGATGGCCTTTTGCTTTCATTGCAATTACCATACAAAAAGTTCAGAACTAAACAGGGAAATAACACAAAAACATTAACTTGGGCAATACTCAGTTGATAGATTCTATGTACACTGTAAGTTGAGTTAAGAAAATAATGGAGGGCTTTTAAGAAAAGAAATAGTGCAGTTGTTTCATCTATTAGACAAAATAGGTAAATTCTTACAGTTTCTTCACCCTTCTTCTCTAGGTTCTCACTGTGTACTATATTAGGGAGACATTCAAACATCATTTTAAAAGTTTTCTGGCGAAATTTTTTTTATTTTCAAAGCAAAATAAAACTACTTACAATTAGAGAACTATACACTTAGCTTAAAATATAAAAATAGAAATTTAAGGCCAAATAAAAAGGTGTATGAAAAATGCATCTATCTTAAGGGTTAAATATATATAACCCTTAACCAATTAACAAGTTAGCCAAAATTGGTTAATAAGTAAATATTTACCAAATAATAGGTAAATATAACCAAAATTGGTCAACTTGTTAATTGGTTAAGGGTTATATATATTTAACCCTTAAGATAGATGCATTTTTAGGTACCCTTTTATTTGGTCTTAATTTAACTTGCTAATTGGTTAAGCGCTTTTCATTTATTTTGGGAAAACCTGAGCGTTCATAATTCATTTTACCATCTTGTAACTGTATGAGGCATATAGGAATGGGAACAGAATTTTTACAGGGTGGTCTAAAAAATGATGTTAAACTATGAATTGCTTTATTTTCTAAATAATAGTAGTAGTAGTAGTAATAATAATAATAATAATAGGCCTGGTGCAGTGGTTCATGCCTGTAATCCCA
Source organism: Colobus angolensis palliatus (assembly GCF_000951035.1). Classification (NCBI taxonomy): domain Eukaryota; kingdom Metazoa; phylum Chordata; class Mammalia; order Primates; family Cercopithecidae; genus Colobus; species Colobus angolensis. Next base: position 1,378,906 of record NW_012118099.1, read on the forward strand.
GCACTTTGGGAGGACGAGGCAGGCGGATCACTTGAGGTCAGGAATTCAAGACTAGCCTGGCAAACATGATGAAAACCCATCTATGCTAAACATACAAAAAATTAGCCAGGTGTGGTGGTAGGCACCTGTAATCCCAGCTACTCGGGAGGCTGAGGCAGGATAATTTCTTGAACCCAGGAGGCAGAGGTTGCAGTGAGCCAAGATAGCGCCATTGCACTCCAGCCTGGGCGACAGAGCAAGATGCCATCTCAAATAAAACACAATAACAACAATTAATAATACTCTTTTCAAATAAAGACTCGATTTATCTTAGTTCAAGTGTAGGGTATTGAAGAGAACCAATTTAAATGGCTATATTTATAATGTGCAATTTTATTGTTTTAAGGGAAAAAGCTGGCCTCTTTTAAGGACATTTCTGTGGTTAAGGCTCAGAATAAATGCATTCTAATCAGGTTTCCTGTCAGCATAATCTTGAGAGATTTTTTTTTTTTTCAGTTAAAGGTACTACTGTAACAAGATTGAATATGGTGGGATTTGGAGACTCCTATCATTTTCTCTAAATTTGATCTCTCGAGTCAAACCAAATGGAAAAATAACAGCTTTCCAAGACCACAGCCGCTTCTGTGTTGAAACATGATTCTCCAGTTCTAAAGACAAATTAACCTACTGATTCAAAGCAACAAAGAACTTGGTCCAGCTCTTTACCGTACCTATGATCCAGAATGCCTGCATGCATTTTACTTACAGGCAATGAAACTAAGATTGTTGATGCACAACAGCCGACAGCCTTATAGATGTGGTCCTTAAGATCATCACCAGACTGGCATAATATCAAGACCAGAATGGGGAGGCTGTTCATGTGAGGTGAAGGGTCATTACAATATTTATATGGTGATCATGGCAAAGTGCAATCAGATCTTCTGCAACAATAACAATTATAAAACATTTAATCAACATAAAAGAACTTATCTCAAGTTAAGTAGAGAAAGTCTAGGCAAATAGTCTATTTAAAGAGCTCTTAGAATACCATCTGAGTAGAAGGTTCCAGAGAATAGCTTTGGTTACCATGCCTTTTGAAGCTGCTTTATGCTGCTGATACTAGGAATATTGACAAAATAGTTGTTTTAATTTAGAGATCACTTGATAGAGGCTAAAAAACAAATCAATATACTTTCAACTGTGTTTGTTACAGAATAGTGTGTGAAATCAATATCCTCAACTTATTCTCAAACCTTGCTACACCCTTTAGAGACTGAGGACAGAGTGGGGCTCAGGAATTGATGGTAGTGAAAAATGAGTGAGGCTTCTAGAGGAGATGAGGAATAAGGAAGATATACTCTCAGCAAATATTTAGGCACTGTTTTCCATGCTGGGGAAGAAAAACATTTTCTTCTTTCAAGCAGCTGACATTCCAAGTCAGAGTGACAGTGAAGAACCAGCAAATAAAATAACAAAACAAGGTAATTTTAGATATTTCAGTGCTATGGAAAAGAAGTTAAGCAGGTTATATGCTAGAGAACCCCTGGAATGGTAGTGAATCTGCCAGGCAGAGCACAGGGGCCAGTGCAACATAATGAGTGAGGGAGAGGATACTGTGGGTGAGGCAGGCAGGGATAAGACAGTTATCTAAGGGTTAATACCTTAACTTGGGTTAATACTTTAACTTGGGTTAATACCCAAGTTATCTCAACTTGGAAATTATTGACCCTGAGACCAAATAATTCTGTGTTGCAGGATGCTGTCCTCTATCCTGTAAGATATTTAACATTATTCCTTAGCCTCTACCCAATGAATGCCAGTAGCATGTCCCAGTCATGACAACAAAAAATATTTCCATGTATCAGCAAATTTCCTCTGGGGCATTTGAAACTCTGTAACTGAGAACCACAGGCTCATGTACAGCCTTAGAAGCAGGAGTGATGGGCAAAATGCTTAACTCATGGCATAGGCAGCAACAAATTGGAATGTATGCTCTCTGAAAACGACTGATAAGACTGTTTCAGTACATCCTGAATGAACATCAACCCTGCTATAGCTCATGGTAAAGAGTTTGAATTTTATAATAATTGTGATGGAAAGTTATACTAGTGCTTTAAGAGACTAACATGATTCTTTTTTGTTTTCAAAAAGATCATCTTAGCTATTAAACAGAGAATAGATTTCAGGGCAGGGCAGCTTGAGAGGAAGCAGAGAGATTGGTAGGAGGCTATTGAAGAAATCTATGTGCAAAACGTTGACTTAGACTAGGGTGGCAGCCATGAAGATGAATCAAAGTGATAAGAATAGATTCCAGAGGTGGAAGGCAAGTGAAGAATCAGGGATTGTAACTAAGTTTTGGTTTCACAATTGAGTGGATAGTGGTCATTTTAAGATGGGAAGACTAAGAGAAAAACAGATTTTAGAGGAAAAACCAAAAATTCTGTTTCAGGTATGTTAAGTTTCAGATGCCTGTGAAACAACTAAATGAACTTGTCTAGCAGGTACTTGGGTACTTGAATCTAGAGGACTGTGGAGTGGTCAGAGCTCAACATACACATTTTATCATCCCTAATATACACAATATAGAAACAACTAATATCCTGAAGCCTATGTTCACAAAGGTAATCAACACAGGAGAGGCTACCAACCATTTAAACCAGAGTATCTGTGTATTTTCCAGGGATTAACTTACATATTTCATGCCCTACCTCTTATAATTTATTTTATCCTCCTTACATTTGACAAGGATCAGCCTCATTTATTCTCAATTAACAATTAGACTTCACTTTGTCTACTGAAAAATCTTGAGCAAATAGCCCTGTGATCTTTACAAGATTTCCTGATAATGCAAAATTGAATGTAAATCTATTAGATACTGAGGTGGGGGTAAGAACAGAGACAAATACTAACAGAAGATATTTGAGTTACAATATGATTTATTATCCTTAGGCCCACAGAGCTCAGGAACCCTCAATTAAATACCATCTATTCTGTCAATATTCAAAACAGTTTATCATCACATGTTTCATTTAATATTATTAAATTCTTGATTATACTATTGTTTTTGGAGAATAGGGGTCACTCTATTAGATTCAAACCTGGTTGTAAGAGATACCAGCATAGACTACTATTAAAAATGTATAAATTCTTATATTTAAATAACACACTGTGGTTTTCAAGGCACTTTTCATAATATCTTTTTATTTTTCACCACAATTTTATAACATACGGAAGGCTGATATTTGGATACCCATTTTTAAATTTAAAAAGATATTGTTCAACCAGATTACACTATTTTCCCAGGGTCCTACAGCTGGTAAATGTTCGGAAAACAACTGGAACACAAGGACTTTAAAGACTAATCCAGCATTGAAATAATAGAAAACACTGTGCCAGTGCATTCTACAAGGCAGCTCACACTATATGTGATACCAAATGTTAACGGCTCATTTTACTTTTTCCAGAAAAAAATCTGAGCTGGTTCTCAACCCAGGCATATTTCCTATGTTCTCTCTATATAATACACTTTTCCCACACTTAATAAAATTCATGTGACTGCCAGCTGGGTTAAACATGCTAGTTTTCCTTCTGCTTTCTTGACTTGTCTCTGTCCTGCTTGTCTCTGTTCTACTTGATATTATCTTCCTGAGACTTCTTTGATGTCATCCTAACTTTTCCCTTGTATTTCAATCCTACCATTGCTAAAACAGTGCACCAACTATAAAACTGGAATTACATTCTTCTTTGCCATGCTTAGTGGGTTCTTTCTAACCTTGTTCTCTATTATTAATAAGTCTATCTTTTTCAAACCCAAATTTTTCATTTTGTACTAACAATTTTTTTTTTACAAATTTTAAAATTTATATATGATATTGTGGAAAATAACATAAAAGTAAAAAGATAAAAATATAAATTACCCATATTCTCACTAATCAAAGATGAGGTAAAATTCAATTGCTTTTTTTGTTTCCTATACTGAATGTTTAATTAATGATTTTGAATTTTTTCTTATTAATAGCAAAAGTATTCAAGTACATAAATTTTTCTCAAAATACAACTTCAACTACATCTTGCAACCTTGGAAGAGAATGATAGGACATGAATTGAGAGAAGTAACATGTACCTGATCATTTAGAGCATTACAAGTAAGTGTTAGAACTTTGGCTTTTACTAGATGGAAATAGAGCCACTGGAGAGTTTTGAGCAGAGCAGTGGCATAATCTAATTTAAAGGATCAATCTGGCTGTTATGTTGAGAATAGCTATAAAGAGGAAAGTGTAGAAGCAGGAAAATACGGAAGGAGGCTATTGCAGTAATAAAGACAAGAGATAAAGATGAATTGGAGCAGGATGGTAATTCAGAGGTGGTAAAAAATTTAAAAGATTCTGACTATAATTTAGAGATGGAGACAAGATTTTCTTATGTATTGGCTGAGGGGTGGAAGACAAAGAGAAGGACTGAATTTCAAAATTTCTGGCCTAACTAATTGTTACTAACTGACATGGGGAAATCTAAGTGTACAGCAGGTTGGGAGGAAACATATTTTTGATATGTTGCTATCAAACTATCTAATGATTTCCCAGTCAGCAGGAGTGGCCTTATTAGTTTGAAGTGTAAGAGAGAAGTTTAGAGCAGAGACAGAAATTTGGGGATCAGCAAACTTTTGAGAGAGTGGAACATGATGGCAGAGTAGGACTCAGAAGCAACTGTCTCCCCTCGGAAATAACAATTTGAACAACAAATAATAACTAAAAACTTCCCAAGTCTTGCAAGAGATATAGACATCCAGATATATGCAGCTCAAGAATTCCTAAACAAATTCAGCCCAAAGAACTCTTCTCCAAGGCACATTATCATCAAACTGTTAAAAAGTCAAACACAAAGAGAGAATTCTGAAAACAGCAAGAGCAAATTGTTAAGTCACATATAATGGAATCCTCATCAGACTAACAGTGTATTTCTCAGCAGAAACCTTGTAGTCTGGGAGAGAATAAGATGATATATTCAAAGTGCTGCAAGAAAAAAAAATGTCAGCCAAGAACACTATACCCAGCCAAGTTATTATTCAAAAATGAAGGAAAAATAAAGTCCTAGACAAGGAAAGACTGAGGAAATTCATCATCACTAGATTGGCACTACAAGAAATGCTTAAGGGAGTGCTATATCTGGAAGCAAAGGACAATATATATCATAAAACACACAAAAGTATAAAACTAACTGGTAGAGCAAATATACAAATGAGAAAGAGAAAGGAGTCAAATTTTATCACTACAAAATAACCACCAAATCATAAAAGCAAACAATAAAAGAAGAAGATAAAAAAAAAAGAATATACAGAACAATCAAGGAGGATTGATTGTGGCCAGGAGTTTGAGACTGGCCCAGGCTACATAGCAAGATCCCATCTCTACAGAACATTTAAAAATCAGTCAGGTGTAATGGTGTTTTCCTGTAGTACTAGCTACTTGGAAGGTTGAGGCAGGACAATCACTTGAGCCTAGGAGTTCATGACCACAGTGAGCTATGGCTGTGCCACTGTACTCCAGCCTCAGCAACAGCATGAGACCCTGTCTCTAAAAACAGAAGAAAAAATAAAACTTAAAAAAAGATGAAAAAGAAAACAACAACATAACATGAGTAAGTCCTCATCTGTCAATAACAACCCATATAAATGGTTTAAATGCTCCAATTAAAAGATATAGACTGGTTGAATGGATTTTTTTAAGACCTAACTATATGCTGCCTACAAGAAACTCACTTTGCCTCTAAAGACACACATGGACTGAAAGTTTACAAAGGGGAAACACATATTCCATGCAAATAGAAACCAAAATACATATGCACCCAACACTAGAGCATGTAGGTGAATAAAGCAAACATTATTAGACTGAAGAGAGATTTGCATTCCAACACAATAATAACTGGGGACTTCAACACTCCACTTTCAGTATTGGACAGATCATCTAGACAAAAAATCAACAAACATCAGACTTAATCTGCCAAGATACATTTACAGAATATTTTATCTAACAGCTGCAGACTACACATTCTTCTCATCAGCACATGGAGCATTCTCTAGGAGAGACCATATATTAGGACACAAAACAGGTCTCAATATATTTTAAAATTTAAAATTATATAAAGTGTCTTGTAAGACCATAATGAAATAAAACTAGAAATCAATAACAAGAGAAACTTGGGAAACTGCACAAATACATGGAAATTAAGCAACATGCTCACAGGTCAAGGAAGAAATTAAAGAGGAAATTAAAAAATATTAAAACAAGTGAAAATTAAAATACAACATATCAATAACCTATGGGGTACAGTAAAAGCAGTGGTAAAAGAGAGATTATAGCAATAAATGCCTAAATAAAAAAGCAGACGAAATTCAAATAAACAGTCTAAAGATGCACCTCAAATAACTAGAAAAAGCAAACCCAAAATTAGTAGAAGTGAAATAATAAAGATCAAAATAGGCCTAAATGTAATAGAGGCTGAAAAAATACAAAGAATCAACAAAACGAAAAGTTGTTTTCTTAAAAAAAGGTAAGTTGATAAACTGCTAGTTACACTAGCCATGTATTTAGTTTCACTGGCCAGAAACTGTCAAGTACTTCACCCATTCATCTCTCCTGTCTTCTTCCCAAACCCCTGACAACCACTGATCATTTTACTATCTCTACAGTTTTGCCTTTTTCAGAATGTCATATCATTGGAATTGTATAGTATGCAGGCTTTTCAGGCTGTTTTCTCTCACTAAGCAATATTCATTTAAGGTTCCTCCATGTCATTTTGTGGCTTGATAGTTCAATTTTCTTTTTATTGCTGAATCATATTTCATTGTATGCGAAGGAGCCCAGGGAACTTCATCATAAAAATGGCTCCTTGGTATAATGAGTATTTTGAATTAAAGGTCCTTGAAGATCGACAGATGCTAGAACCTTTCCCTGCTATTTAAATAAAGAGAGCAGGAGCCCACCAAGGAGAACAATTATTTTTCCTTCCCTTCTCTGTTATCTCATTATCTATTGCAGAAAAGAAGACCAAGAACATAACCACATCTGAACAGACCCTTCACAAAATACTATCAGTCTCTCGGGCTCATTCAACTTCCAAAGAGAACCATTTCCAAGTTAACCTCTGTTTCAGGATCCATTCATCCTCCCTAGTAATCATTTATTGCTCCCAAAAGAATTACCTATATTCCCCATCTCTCTCTCTCCATTTTGACATAAGGTTATATAAGTATCTGGACCCCATTGGGATATTGGGTAATCACCCTGTAAATTCCCCTATGCACACCAATAAATTTACATGCTATTTCTCCTATTAATATGCCTTTTTTCAGATGATTTTTCAGCAAAATTGCAGAGGGCAAAATTTTCTGTTGACCTCTACATACATGTGTACCATAAGTTGTTTTCCATTCATTTGGGTAAATACCTAGGAGAGCAGTTGGTAGATCACGTGGTAAGTCCGTGTTTAACATTGTAAGAAACTACCAAACTGTCGTCCAAAGCACCATTTTGCATTCCAACAGCAATGAACAAAAGCTCCTTTCACTCCACATCTTTGCGGATATTTGGTATCATCAGCAGTTTGGATTTTTAAAAAAGTATTGATTTTTAATTGTGCTAAAATATTGAAGTAGACTTAATAAAACAGTTAAACCAATAACACAAGGTAACATTCTTATATAAATAGCAGTCCATGACAGAATGAAGAATAAACCATGGCTTAAATTATTTCTAATTCCAAATATACAGATCATGGATTACAGCTTGAAAATGTGTTTGCTACTGCATGTATACAGCAGCATTTTAATTTCACAAGACAGCAAAATTCAAATGCAAAGAGAACTTTATGATTCAATGTTTTAGTGCTGTTGGTAAAAAACCAAGTGAAACAAAACACCAAAGCTGAGAGTACTATAAGCATCATAGCTAGACTTAAATCAAAATATACACTATTACTAACACATGCAGAGTATTTTTATACTCATACGACTTTTTAAGGCTTTAATGCAAATTGATTGGTTTAATAAAATTAAATACATCTGACCCATTCCTGTGTAAATGTACATAAATAAACCAAATCTCTGAAAAGTAATCTGGAAAAGTTTAAGACATGTCTTACATAGTAATACTTACATTGGTTTATGAAGTGGTAAAGTTAAGATTACTAATTCATGATAAGAATTAGTAAAAACAGTAAAGAATATAATCAAGAAAACAGGGATTAGAGCCCATTGAAAAATTTTTGCTGACCATTTCTTAATTTTTTTATTCCTTTAAGTGTAAAGCATTTATGAATTACAGAGTTCATTTGGCACCCCATCATAAGCCTGTGATACCACTGTGCTGGTGCCTCATAACATACCCATTATTTTATTTGGCTTTTAATATCTGTTGCATATCTAGAGTTTTTTTAATTGGTATCTCTATAGAGGCGGGCATTTTGCACTGTATTTCTTATTGTATTCTATTACATGTGGTAAAAGATAAATATTTTTATAGAGGCACACAGAAAAAAATAGTCTTTGGATTTTGTCTGAATTTTATTACGAAATTGATGGCAAGTAGCTTTTTAAGAATTATGAACTATATTCAGCTGCAATTAAGCAAATGGAACATAAAATACAATTTTAAGAATATGGACAATGATGGAGTACTTTATAATGATGTATCCAAATTGCTGTATTTTAATACAAAATTGCTATGCTTTAATGCTAGTGTACAATATTGCTTGAAAATAAATTAATTTTTACCTTCGATAATAAAGCATTTTAGTGATATCACAAATGATACAATCCCCTTTGGCAGAGTTAACTGCTCACTCTACTGGGCTCCCTAGGTTTTTTCCTGGTGCCTTTAGCATATATACAATACTTATTACAGCATTTTGGATTTTAGCTGTTCTAATAGATGTGTAGTGAACTCATTGCTGTTTTAATTTGCAGCTCTCTAAAGATATATGGTGTTTAGCATCTGTCAGGTGCTTATTTGCCATCTAAGTATCTTCTTTGGTGAAGTGTCCGTATCTTTTGTCCATTTTTTAAACGAAATTTTTTACTTACTATGTGATTTTAATTCTTTCTATAGCTTGTTTTTTAGTATTTTATTTCCTTTTACAAAAATATGTTTTTAATTTCTCATAGAGACAGGGTTTCGCACTGTTGTCCAGACTGGGTGTCCAACTCCTGGCTTCAAGCAATCCTCCTGCCTGGGCCTCCCGAAGTGCTATGATTATAGCCACCTCGCCCAGCCTCTCTGTATACTTTGGATTCAAGTTCCTTCTCAGAGGGAAGTCTTACAAATATTTTCTCCTAGCCTGTGGCTTATCTTTTCATTCCCTTAACAGTATTTTTTTTTGCCAAGCAGTTAATTTTATGAAGTCTGATATCGATTTTTTCTTCCATAGATTATGTCTTTGATATTGTATTTAAAAATGCATCTTCAAACCCAATGTCTCCTTGATTTTCTCCTGTTATACTCTGGTACTTTTATAGTTTAATATTTTACTTTGGTCTATGATCCATTTGGAGTTAGTATCTGTGAAATGTGTAAGGAAACGTCTAGATTTATACCTATGCATTGGATGTCCAGTTGTTCCAGCAACACTTTTTGAAAAACTATCCTTTCTCCAGTGAATTGCCTTAGCTTCTTTGCCAAAGACCAATTAGCAATATTTGTTTGGATCCATTTCTGGGCTCTTTTCTGCTCCATTAGCCTACTTGTCTATTCCTTTGCCAATACCATACCATCTTGGTTATTATAACTTTATAGTATGTCTACAATAATAATTGTTAAATAACCTTTATAATAGCACAAATAATCCCTATTACCTTAAACTTTTACTTCTATTTCTTAGCATGTACCAATTCTACTGTAAAATTCTGCTGTTCTTAACCCTCAAGACTTTATTTGCTCACTTTATCTACCTTTTTGTTCACCTAGAAAACTCCTACTTAATAAGACACTTCTTCCAAGAAGTCTTTTAAGACTGTACCATTGTGGAGGAAGTGTTTCCCTCAAGGGCTTCCATAGAATTCTTTGCTTACTATACCTGTAGGAATTATTACTATATTTTTGTATATCCCTGTTACCAAGATCAGTGCTGGCACACGGACATTTAAACACTGGTTAGGAAATTACTAATGAGTATTTGTCTGTATATAAATATAACATAGCTGAAAACTAGGCTAAAGACAACAGCAAGCTAGGAAACTGATTTTGGAAAATGAATGATGACTAGTTGATTAAAAAGCTGGTAAAAATTAATAAATGACTACTAAGCTTCCATGGAGAACTTCACTCCTCTGTCTGAACCAATATTTTCTTCATTGATCATTACTGCTATTCATCTATTTATTTAATAGTTTCTTTATAATGCTGGATTCTGTACTAAATGCTAATAGAACAAAAAAATGAGTAAAATATCTGTCCTAAGCCCATCACAAATAATAATTTCTTAAGAAATAAATTTTAACTGTTATTTTCGATTCAGGGGTATATGTATAGGTTTGTTACACAGATATTATGTGATGCTGAGATTTGGGGTGTGACTGATCCCATCACCTGGGTAGTGAGCATAATGCTCAATAGTTTTTCTACCTTTGCCCACATCTCTTCCTCCCCACTCTAGGAGTCCCAGCGTCTTTTAGTGTCATCTTTATGTCCATGTGTACCCAATATTTAATTTCCACTTATAAATGAGAACAAGTGGTATTTGGTTTTCTGTTCCTGCATTAATTTGCCGAGATGGCCCCTAGCTACATCCATGTTGCTGCAAAGCACATAATTTCATTCTTTTTCATGGCTGCATAGTATTTCATGTTGTATATGTATCACTTTTTTAGAAAATCCAATCCTCTGTTGATGGGCACCTTGGCTGATTCCATGTTTTTGCTATTGTGAATAACACTACAATAAACATACACGTGAATGTATCTTTTAGGTAGAATGACTTATTTTCCGTTAGATATATACCCACTAATGGAATTGTTAGGTTAAATGGTGGTTCTATTTTAGTTCTTTGAGAAATCTCCATACTACATTCCTTTTTCTCTGCAGGTTCAACAGCATCTGTTGTTTTTCTAACTTTTTAATAATAGCCATTCTGATTGGTGTGAGACGGTATCTCATTGTGGTTTTGATTTGTATTTCTCTGATGATTAGTGATATTGAGCATTTTTCTTATGTCTGCTGGTCACTTGCAGGTCTTCTTTTGACAAGTGTCTGTACATGTCTTTTGGTCACTTTTTAATGGGGCTTTTTGGTTTTTGCTTGTTGTTCCAAACCCTTATATGGTTTGGATATTAGACCTTTGTCTGATGCATAGTTTGTGAATATTTTCTCTCATTCTGTAGGTTGTCTGTTTACTCTGTTGAGTTTCTTTTGCTGCCATCAGAAATAATTAAGTTGCAAAGTAATAAGTGCCAATTTATCAATGGGAACAAAGCCATAGACATAAAAAGAAGACTAAGATGGTGTAAGAAGATGAACATAGAGCTTAGCATCTTCCTTTAACCAATGGTTTAAAACATGCAGAACAAAACATAATGAGTTAGTTTGCATACTTGGAGTTGGTTTGATTATAAATATTTTAAACCTTCTAATCTATTTTATATTAATGATGATTTAAAGAACTTATTAATAGTATATATTAAAATAAAATGCAATCAGCTTCTATATCTGTTAGTATATTTAGCAGCTCAAGGTATCATTGGGAAATAGGCTGGATGACAGACGTGCTTTCCCCACATGAAGCAGTCCAAGAGCCTTCTAAGCCTTTATGATCTAAAACTACCAAAGAGAGAACGGATACTTGAACTGAGGTTGCAGCAGGAAAGATTTTTATGTAAATTTCCATTTATCCTTTCATAATGGCTTGGACATGAAATGTATTCCACCTACATGTCAAAGTTTTCATTTTCTAACACGAATTCCTCCCAGAGCCTCAATGCCAAGCTGTGTTCTCTCAGCCTTTTCTATCAACACGAGATAACAATTTATCTGACAGTTCTGTGATGAACATGTTAGGCAAAATTGGATAGATTGCTCTACCGTCACTGCATTATTATTCCTGCAATTCTAACTACAAAATGCTTCTTTCATGGATTAAGTAGGCAGTTATGATTAAATGCCTGGGCCCCAGCTATACTTGTGATTTCTTTCTTTTCACGTAAAAGACTGACTTGATTAGTAAGTTTTAGCAGCCACAGTATAATTTACTGTTAACATATAATGCACATTTGCAAGAGAATGTATATTACTGAATTTGTTGTAGACTAGATTGTTATATTTTCCATTTCCTTAAACTCAATTATCCTCAGCAAGTCACATTTACCCTGATTATATCCTGGTTAAAACATCTGCACTTTTGATTGCCCATATACCTCCCTGAATTTTCACTCTGGATACCAAAGAAGGATAATATTCAGTTTCATCTTTGACATGGAAGCATTTACAATTTTTCTGAATACAGATTGAACAAAGAACTTATTGCTTACCTCCCTATAAAGACAAGTTAAAGCATCTTTTTCTTCCATAATAACAGTTCTCAAAGGAATAGCACAGAGGGTCAATGTGTGGAGATGAATTGGCCACTATCTGTTTTGGGGGGGACTAGGGGCACAGTGTTCTCACAATCAAAAAGGCCTTAAGAAAGGAATAACTCAGAAAGACCCACATTTTTTTTTTTGAGATGGAGTCTCGCTCTGTCGCCCAGGTTGGAGTGCAGTGGCGTGACCTTGGCTCACTGCAAGCTCTGCCTCCTGGGTTCACGCCATTCTCCTGCCTCAGCCTCCTGAGTAGCTGAGACTACAGGCGCCCATCACCACTCCCGGCTAATTTTTTTGTATTTTTAGTAGAGACAGGGTTTCACCGTGTTAGCCAGGATGGTCTCGATCTCTTGACCTCGTGATCTGCCAGCCTTGGCCTCCCAAAGTGCTGGGAGTACAGGTGCGAGCCACCGCACCTGGCCAAGACCCACAGATTTATAATGGTTTTCTTCATGAGAAGAAACTTACGGAAAATTATATATTTTATGTAAATGTAAGATTCAAAAAAAGTCTGAAAGGTGCTAAGGATAAAAAATGCTGACCGAGTATGAGTTTACGCATGAAGTTTTGGGCACTGCCAAAGCACCAGGCTGTGGAGCTGAGGAACTTGGCTTCTGTGGCTGGAACAAACTCAAAGCTCCCTCAGGAGAGAAACCCTCTGATGCCACCAAGTTTACCTCCAAAAGGAAGCTCTGTGTTAAGAGACCTTATCTATCTTGGTCACTGCCAGAAGCATGAGTTTCCTCAGCTTATTAAAGCAAAAGTTTCAAAATATTAAATTATTACCGACTAGTTCACGGATAGCTGCTGTTGTGACTCCTCCAAATGATCTCCTACTGCTCCAGCCCCTTCTTGGTACTAGATGCTTCAGAGAGGCATCACCTGGCAGAAGGGTCATATCTGGCAGAGAAGAGCACTTCCAGGATACTGTCTGAGCACCACCAGTGTCAGTTCTGACTAATACTCCAGAACACTGGTTATCTAGTATCCTGGCTATCACTCTGTACCCAGTGATCTCAATAACACCACTGCACCCAGTGTTTTGGATATCACCTCTGCACCCGGCAATCTGGATATCACCCCTGTACCCAATGTTCGTATCTGCATCCAGAGGTCTGGATATTACCAGTGCATAGCACAGTGTCTGACACATAGTAGCTACTCAGTAACTTTTTCTCAATAGATTGATGAATATATAATCTATTTACTTATGTTATTTTTTATTTACACACTTTGCAGAAGCATTACCTCTGTGTTAGTTTAACCCTACACAGTTGTGTTCAGTAACAAAGTATCTAGCCCATTCATTCTGCACTGCTATTATCTCTATTTCCAATGCCATTAATCAAAACAACATTGAGTAAGCACCTACTAAGTGGCTGAAACCCTGGGCCTTGGAAAGACCCTACAGGAGTGAGCTGGAAATATGTTATATGCTTGGACTTCTTCCCAAGAGCACCGATCTCATAAATAATTCACAACTAGAAGAGAAAAGGAGATGTCAAAGAAATTAAATGACTCATAAGTGTGCTACTATTCTTCAGGCTCATCCTGACCTCTTTTTGGTTTTGGTGAGAGAGTCTATTTTTTTGACCATCTAAAAGACATAAAAATAGACACCAATTATATGACAAATTGCGAAAGCTTGAGGAGACCTCTGGATAGACATAGAATCCAAACCCAAAATAATTTATACTCATTGCCTACCTACTGCGTACCTAGCACTGTGCTGAGCCATGTGCACACAGCATTTCAGGCAGTGCCCACCACCATCCTACGAGCAAGTACTAGTCTTCATCCCATTTTATAGATGAGGTAACTAAGTTGTGGGGAGGCTAAATAATTTGTCTAACAGTACACGACTGACAAGTGCCAAAGACAAAATATAAATTCCTGTCTATCTACCTTATAATGATGTAAATTTAGGAGAGCCAGCTTCTCTTGAATTGTAAATTTTACGCTAGAATATCCAATATTTAAACTAGAGCATTCCTTGAACTTTTGTTTGGCCACTTTTTCTTTCATCTGACACACTTTGGTATGGTAACACTCTCCAGCATTTTCCTTGCACCCTTTTTTCATCATGCTCTTCTCTCCAATTCCCTCATCCAGAATGGCATGGCTTCCATAAGTGACTAAAAACCACCCTGGCAAAATGAGCTAGCATCTGCCCTGCTACAATTCAGACAGATCTGGATTTACTTCCTGACCCTCCTCACTTCATCCAACCAACACCTTGCCTCCCCTGTCCCCTGGTGCCCTTGACTACTGGTCTGTTTTCTATCTATTGTGACTGTATACACAGCTTGCCACTGAAGCTTGAGTCATAATCTATTCTATCTCTATCTCTGAAAATGATCTTTACTTCAACTTTCCTAAAGGATATAGATTTCGCTCTTCTTTGGCTCTGATAATTTGTGCCCAAACTTCAGACAAGTAATTCCTCAGATAAGCCTGCTGCTACCCTACTTGCATCTTACTTTTGCAAGCAGTTTCCATTCTTAGGCTAATAATTGAAGGCAGGATCAAGATATTCTATCTTCCTAGCCTATCCAAAATACCAAAAGGTTTTGTCACATTCAACAGTAAGTCAATATGGGATTATGTGCTATATATCTTCGTATTTTTCATAGTACCCAGCCCAGCCTTCTGCACTTAATATTACATGAATAAGTTAATCAATAAATGAAGGAATAGTTGGTTGTTTGATGAGCAGCTGGAGAAGAGCTGGCATAGCACATAGGTAAAGTAGAATATTATTTCATAGGTACCACTTGTATTTTTTTATTTCTACACAAAGTGTTTAAGAAATATTTGTTCATTAAGATTATTAGCATTGACCAGTAATTGATTTTGAGTCACTTATTTGGCTTACAATATTGTTAACTTATTAGCTACAATGTGTAAGACACCTACTGTATAGCAGCCAATATCTTGAGTACTTTCACAATTTTTCATTTTATAACGCAACAAAAGTTGAAGGTAAGTGTTAGTATCCATTTTTTACAGTAAAGGGAGGATAGAAGGTTCAGAGAGGTTAAGTAATTTGTGGAAGATCTGTTAGGAAATGAATAGGAGTCATGGATTTGATCCTACGTCACTCTAATTCCAAATTCTGAATCATTTTACTCTTTCTGCTATTTTGCACTACTTCATTGTAAAAGCAGTCTTATAAAATATCCTGCTAAAATTTTTCAGGTTTTTTTCAGGAGATGGAACTAGCACATTGTTTTTCATTAATACATTACAGCAGACTAGGTTGCAAGATCAGCTAGCTGTTTCCTAGCAGAAAAAAAGAATGACCTTGAATAAATGGAACCCAGGGTCAGTATATTTTGATGTGAGAAAAGGAAGTTGAAAAGATTCAGAGAAAGACTTCTACCCAGATTAACAGGGAGGTGAGTTCATAGTTCAGGGCTCTAAGTGACTGAGGAATAAAATTAGAACGCTAAATGCCCAGATGAGACAGTAACAAAAGACAAAAGGAGAAACTAATCAGACAACTGGGTAAGAGGATGATAGTGAGCAATGGGTGCTGAAAACATGCTTTCCTAGTTCACAAATATTTTGGGGAATAATTAAGACTTGTAGGGAGAAAAGTGAATTCCCAGCTCTACCTTCTCCCCATCTCTGGATTTGATTATAGGGATGAGGCTATTACTACAAAAAACTAACAGGGTATGAGAGGATAAGAGAAGTAGAAGATAATTCCAACCGGAAATAACATCAACTTTTAAAAGTTACCTAATGATGGATGAGGGCATTCAAGTCAAACTACAGATGTACTTTAAAAACTAAAAGCATGCCAAGCTTGAATTAGGGAATAAAGTAGAAGCAACCATTCTTGTGCATCAAAATGCAAAATTATTTGGTGGCTGCTGGTACTTTTAGATATAAGTCAATTTAATAGATAAAAATTTGTAATAGAAATGGCAGCCAGATGCAAAAGGTGACACCAAGCTATGGATA
Organism: Colobus angolensis palliatus; assembly: GCF_000951035.1. Taxonomy (NCBI): domain Eukaryota; kingdom Metazoa; phylum Chordata; class Mammalia; order Primates; family Cercopithecidae; genus Colobus; species Colobus angolensis. The sequence continues at coordinate 1,395,419 of NW_012118099.1, forward strand.
AATTCTTACTTCAGGTCCACAGGTCACCATAAAGAGTCATCTAAGCATGACCACTAGGTCTTTAGCTTGTAAAAAGTGAAATAGAGGTTCCTCTTCAAAGAGGCTTTCCTCCCTGTCTAATTAGGAATAAACAATAACTTCTCTTAGAAGCAAAATTTATTCAAAGGCCTGCACTAACATTCTTAGATGTCTGCTAGCCATAACAAAGAAATCAATGGACTTTATGTTCTTAGCTCCCACATTTTAGCCTAAATATTTGCCCTGGCATGCTTATACTGGTCCAAGCAAGCATTAGGTCATAGCCTGTTCCTCTTCCTTATTTGAAGGTGTTTTTACCTTTCTCAGCATTCCACGAGGTACTTCCTCCTTCCTTTGTTCTCCTCTGCCTTTGCCTCTGTTGGAAATGAGTAAGTTGCCAGCCAATCGGGACAAATACAGAATGTGAGGTCCCATTCCAGCCAGTGGAAACTGAACTCAGCAGTAGCATGGATGCGTCAGGTTATAAATGACCCTGTCTCCTTTGTTTGGTGTACTCTTGTGGCTAAACTGCTGGTGAGTGAACCCTTTCTGCAAAAAGTAAACTAGCCTTGCTGAGAGATCCCTTGTCTCAGTGTTGATTTTTGCGACACTGAGCATCTGTTCCCAACAAGCTGAAGTACCACAAAATGGAGTTTTTGGCCTCTCTCTCTCCACTTAAAGAATACACTTTTAAGGCTGAACATTTGTCTTAGGTTGTTAGAAAAGCTTAAACATGCAATTTTATCTGATATGAACTTAGGAATGTGCCCCAAGTTTGCTTTCAGGAAGAGATTTTTCCAACTTTATAAAAATCTTGCTCTTCTTTTTTATTGATGAGTTTCTTGAACTATGTCTGTGCACAATACAAGTCCTTTCCATTGTAGGTAAAGGTAGCCACTCAAACCAACTACAATCAGATGCCCTCTGAATCCCTTTGACTATTTCTCTTTGTCTTTGTGCTTGTTTCCTTGTGCTATTGTTTCTTGTGGCCTCATCAGGGACTTTTATTTCTAAGACTTCCTTCAGGCTACTGAGCTATGCACACAGGAAACTGGAAGTGCCTGAGAACTTGCATTCCCCCAGGGTGGTTTTAAAACAATGATTGATGGTGAAGGAAAATGAGAGTCCAGCTTTCTGGCCTCAGGTCAGGAGAGCTCTGAGGTTGGAGAAATTGTCCAGGGACTTTGCCTGAAATCATACCTTACTCTTCTCTCTGTAATGTTTCCTCTATTTCTTTAATAAATTACTTGCACATGAATCCTCATTGCAGAGTCAACCTCTAGGGAACCTGACCTAAGATACCAGCTCACATTAAAAAAGGCTGAAGTCATTTTAGTGAGGCTACTACAAGAGGCAATGACATGCTCTTGGAAACTGGAACTCAAAAGCACTTAGGTCCTAGTGCTTCTCTTCCAACCATTTACAATCCTTCCCCTCTGCTCTTCTGCTAGGAAATATGACCCATTAACCGGTAGACATGGCTCCCATTTTGGCATGGTTTTCAAACATTTTTGGTCCATAGTAATACCACAACCCAACATTCCCTCACATGTGCACATACACACAAAACATATAAACATAAAACAAATATTTGTGAAATAATGCTTGCTCTCCCTACCTGTGATAAACTCCATTTTCACTGTTTTCTGTTATAATTGAGTCTATTTCATTTTTTTTAAATGCTAGCAGCAACCAACTAAATTGATTTCAAGGCCCATTAATGGGTTATAACCAGTACCTTGGGACATTAAGTGTTTGCATCTAAATGCTAATATTACTACAAGAATTGTCCCAATAAGTCATTATCATCCACTAACACCTTGTGCAGCAGCTCATTATTCATGCAACAAATGTGTTTAGAGCATCTGCGCTGTGCAGGACATTTTTGCTGGGAGCCAAAAGGATACAAACATAAGAAGACATCAAACCTCACCTTTAAAAGTTCACTATTAGGAGCCATAGTCACAAGCAACAGAAGCCCATTTCGACTGACTGAAATAACATGAAATATATATCATATACACTATACAGTGTTCAATATGACTATCTATATAGTTTTATAATTACAGAGATGTAGTAGATGTTGATGATAGATAGAGAGAGAGTCATTTTTCCAGGACTATCAGGAGAGGGAGAGAACAAGGTAGAGAGTTGTACAGCCATAATTACAGTCATCATTGCACCCCAGAAGTGGAACTTTGCTGCCTCTGCTGAGCCCTCCAAGCTACAGCATATATGGCCAGCACTCCCAGCCCACCCTGGACCCCAGTTGCTATCACTGACATCACTGCCATTGCGGCCTTGGAAAAGTCTATGTGGCAGCCACAATAGACCTCACCAATACTAGATGGAGTACCCTATCACCACATCTCTGAAGCATCAGCTCTGGAATATAAATCCAAAGTGATTGTATCCTACTGTTTAAATCTGAGCCATGGGCCTTTGCATGGTGACTAAGAGTTTAGACTCTGGGGTGAGATTCTTTGGCTTCAAATCTTGGCTTTCCATTTACTTGCTGTGTGATCATAAAAATGTTACTTTCTCTCTCTGTGCTTCAGTTTCCTCAACTGTATCAATTAGATAGTAGTAGTACCTACTTCACAGGGTTGTTTAAGTATTAAATGAGTTACTACTTGTAAAGTGCTTAGAATCAAATGTTGGGGTTGTGACGAATATCTGAATTACTGGCAGCAAATCCGTATGGGTATGCAGCAACCTCAATTCTGGCCTCCTCACAAGAAAGAACTTGACTGAGGGCCATGAGGCAGATAAACAGACAGAGGCAAGTTTCAGAGCAGGGGTGGAAGTTAATTAAAATGCTTTAGAGCAGGAAAGAAAGGAAAGTACACTTGGAAGAGACCCAAATGGGCACCATGGAGATCCAATGTGGCATTTGACCTTTGGACTTGGGGTTTTATATGTTGGCATACATCCAGGGTCTTGCTTCCCTTTTCCTATGATTATTCCCTTAGGGTGGGCTTCTGCATGTGTGATATCCTTGTACTTTGGAGGTGAGCATGCGCAGTGTGTTTAAGAAGTTGTATGCTAGACAAATAACAAGTTCTGAAATTGAAGCAGTAATAGCCTACCAACCAAAAAAAGTCCAGGACCAAATGGATTCACAGCTGAATTCTACCAGAGGTACAAAGAGTAGCTGGTACCATTCTTTCTGAAACTATTCCAAATAATAGAAAAAGAGAGACTCCTCTCTAACTCATTTTATGAGGCCAGCATCATCCTGATACCAAAACATGGCAGAGACACACAAAAATAATTTCGGGCCAATATCCCTGCTGAACACCAATGCAAAAATCCTCATTAAATACTGGCAAACAAAATCCAGCAACACATCAAAAAGCTTATCCACCACAATCAAGTCAACTTCATCCCCGGGATGCAAGGCTGATTCAACATACGCAAATCAATAAAGGTAATCCATCACATAAACAGAAACAATGACAAAACCACCTGATTATCTCAATAGATGCAGAAAAGGCCTTTGATAAAATTCAACACCCCTTCATGCTAAAAACTCTCAATAAACTAGGTAATGATGGAACATATCTCAAAATAATAAGAGCTATTTATGACAAACCCATAGCCGATATCATACTGAATGGGCAAAAGCTGGAAGCATTCCCTTTGAAAACCAGCACAAGACAAGGATGCCCTCTCTCACTACTCCTATTCAACACAGTATTGGAGGTTCTGGCCAGGGCAATCAGGCAACAGAAATAAATAAAGCGTATTCAATTAGGAAAAGAAGAAGTCAAATTGTCTCTGTTTGCAGATGACATGATTGTATATTTAGAAAACCCCATCATCTCAGCCCCAAAACTCCTTAAGCTAATAAACAACTTCAGCAAAGTCTCAAGACAGAAAATCAATGTGTAAAAATCACAAGCATTCCTAGACACCAATAAGAGACAAACAGAGAGCCAAATCATGGGTGAATTCCCATTCACAATTGCTAAAAATATAATAAAATACCTAGGAATACAACCTACAAGGCATGTGAAGGACCTCTTCAAGGAGAACTATAAAACACTGCTCAAGGAAATAAGAGAGGACACAAACAAATGGAAAAACATTCCATGCTTATGAATAGGAAGAATCAATATCATGAAAATGGCCATACTGCCCAAAGTAATTTATAGATTCAATGCTATGCCCATCAAGATACCATTGACTTTCCTCACAGAATCAGAAAAAGCTACTTTAAATTTTATATGAAACCAGAAAAGAACCTGTATAGCCAGGGCAATCCTAAGCAAAAAGAAGAATGCTGGAGGCATCATGCTACCTGACTTCAAACTATACTACAAGGCTACAGTAACCAAAACAGCATGGTACTGGTAGCAACACAGATATGTAGACCAATGGAACAGAACAGAAGCCTCAGAAATAACACCACACATTCACAACTATCTGATCTTTGACAAACCTGACAAAAACAAGCAATGGGGAAAGGATTCCCTATTGAATAAATGGTGTTGGGAAAACTGCCTAGCCATAAGCAGAAAGCTGAAACTTGATGCCTTCCTTATACCTTATACAAACATTAACTCAAGATAGATTAAAGACTTAAAGGTAAAACCTACAACCATAAAAACTCTAGAAGAAAACCTAGGCAATTCTGTTCAGGACATAGGCATGGGCAAAGACTTCATGACTAAAACACCAAAAACAATGGCAACAAAAGCCAAAATTGACCAATGGGATCTAATTAAACTAAAAAGCTTCTGCACAGAAAACAAAACAAAACAACAACAACAAAAAAACTACCATCAGAGTGAACAGGCAACCTACAGAACGGAAGAAAAGATTTATAGGCCCCTCATCTAACAAAGATCTAATATCCAGAATCCACAGGGACTTAAAACAAATTTACAATTAAAAAACAGACAATCTCATCAAAAAGTGGGCTAAGGATATGAACAGACAGTTCTCAAAAGAAGACATTTATGCTGCCAAAAACATATGAGAAAAAGATCACTGGTCATTAGAGAAATGCAAATCAAAACCACAATGAGATACCATCTCATGCCAGTCGGAATGGCAATCATTAGAAAATCAGGAGCAATAGTTGCTGGAGAGGATGTGGAGAAATGGGAACTCTTTTACACTACTGCTGGGAGTGTAAATTAGTTCAACCATTGTGGAAGACAATGTGGCGATTCCTCCAGGATCTAGAACCAGAAATACCATTTGATCCAGCAATCCCATTACTGGGTATATACCCAACTGATTATAAATCATTCTAGTATAAAAACACCTGCACACGTATGTTTATTGTGGCACTGTTCACAATAGCATAAGACTTGGAACCAACCCAAATGCCCATCAGTGATAGACTGGATAAAGAAAATGTGGCACATATCCACCATGGAATACTATGCAGCCATAAAAAAGGATGAGTTCATGTATTTACAGGGACATGGATGAACCTGGAAACCATAATTCTCAGCAAACTAACACAAAAACCAAATGCCACATGTTCTCACTCATAAGGGGGAGTTGAACAATGGGAACATATGGACACAGGGAGGGGAACATCACACACTGCGGCCTGTCGGGGGCTGGGGGGCTAGGAGAGGGATAACATTAGGAGAAACACCCAATGTAGATGACAAGTTGATGGGTGCAGCAAACCACCATGACATGTGTATACCCATGTAACAAACCTGCATATTCTGCACATGCATCCCAGAATTTAAAGTGAAAGAAAGAAAGGGAAATCTGAACTGTCCATTATGTATTAAAGGAACTGAATTAATAAAAAGAATACCCCAAACACATAAAAGAAGTTGTATGCATGGTCATTTGAGGTTTTCTTCCCTTTTCCAGTGGAATACCCTTGGAAGGTCATACTCCATCATTTTTTCCCTTAATGTGCATGCCTGAGCCTACTGACCCAATTCCTGAGATTTTATTGGAAGCTGATTACCAATTTCAAGTGTTTTATCTGTTTGGAAAATTCCCTGTCCCTGGTGTGATCAATTATCACTTTAGTGTGACAACTTTGGACCATCAGGAAATTGTGTCTCCTTGGTGCTGGATGCAAATTATCATTTTTAAAAATTCATTATTTTTTAATTTTACTTTAAATTTTAGGAAACGTGCAGAACGTGCAAATTTGTTACATAGGTATACGTGTGTCATGGTGGTTTGCTGCACCTATCAGCCCATCATCTAGGTTTTAAGCCCTGCGTGCATTAGCTATTTGTCCTAACGAAACCTGCCTCATTGTCTGAGGTGTCAGCCGAAGTTTAGTCTTGCAGCCAAGGAAATCAAGGACACAGACACTCCAAAGGTGAGGTTAGAGCAGAAGTTTAATAAGCAAAAGGAAGAAAGCTCTCTGAAGCAGAGAAGGGTCCCAGAAAGATGGGCTGCCATTTTACAGTGAAATGCAAGAGTTTTAATAGACAAGCTGGTGTGGAGGGGTGCTTCATTTACATAAAGCATTAGTTTCTTAATCCCCATCCCACCCTTTCTAGTGCTTATATGGGCTTTTTAGCCTGAGTTACTCCATGTTGCTTATCTCTTCCTACTGCTCATGTATTAAAAAGGCAGGGGGCAGAACACTACAAGGTGGATGTGCCTGGTTCAAGGTAGCTCTCCTAATTGATACTGCTGCAAGCACTTCCCCTGTGTGAGCCACCTTGTCTGAACATGTCCAGAAAAGGAGAGGGCTGTGCTTACTGGGGCCCACTGTATGTCTGTACATCACACAGGAGGCCCCTTTCTGAGTTAGATGCGTTAGAGCTTTCCTTCCTTTATCTGTGTTTGCAGCCTGATCTGTCAGGTGATTCTTTACTGAAAGAGAAATTACCTCTTGGGTTATTTTTTGTCAGAAGAGAAGATGCTTTTTGTCAGAAGGGAATTCTACTGAGGACCCTGGCCCTATCTGCCTAGTTCATCTCTCTCTCTCTCTCTCTCTCTCTCTCCCTGCCCCCCATCTCGCATTCCTTCCTCAGGAGTGGAGACCCTAACAGTTGTTAGGGGGTTTGGGCAACAACTCGTCTAGCTACTTCCTGCTGGAGAGGGTCACTGAGTGGGGAAACAGCAACTAGGGTTCCTCCTGAGGTCAATCTAGAGGTCCTCAGGAGAATGGAGTGTCCAAGTGTGTGTGTGGGGCAGGGGCAGGGCTCAATTTGTAGCACCATTTGGAGTTTGATAGCTTCTAGGTGAGGAGATGAAGCTGGTCAGGAGATTTAACAAACATGGTCCAAATATTAAAGCTAGTACAATCATTAATAGTGGATTAATAGTGGGCCTGCCAAAGAGAGGAGCCAGGATCTCCAGTTTAGCCATTTAGACCAAGAGCCCCATAACTCTGACAGTTGTTATATCTCAGAAGCCTGATCAGCTAATTTTTGGGTGGCATACCTCACTATCCCTGATTAGTTGACATAGAAACAGCATTCTTCCTCCCAAACAAGGTGTAGGTCACACTTTTCAGCAGTTAAGAGGTCTAGAACCTGCCTATTTTATAGAGCAGCTGCTGCCAACGAGTCTATTTGATTTTGTATAGTATCAATGGTTCGGACAATGTCCTTTAAACTTTTTGTCAAGTCTTTGGATGAGCCTTCATAGTAGGACAGAGAGGTTGCTAGTCCTTCAGGCCCTGTCCCTACACTTGCTGCTATTCCCAAGTGACATAGTTTGGCTGTGTCCCCATTCAAACCTCAACTTGAATTGTATCTCCCAGAATTCCCATGTGTTGTGGGAGGGACCCAGAGGGAGGTAGGTAATTGAATCATGGGGGCCAGTCTTTCCGGTGCTATTCTCACGATAGTGAATAGTTCTCATAAGATCTGATGAGTTTATCAGGGGTTTCCACTTTTGCTTCTTCCTCATTTTTCTCTTGTCGCCACGAGGTAAGAAGTACATTTCACACCCCCCCACCCCCGCTATCATTCTGAGGCTTCCCCAGCCATGCAGAACTGTAAGTCCAATTAAACCTCTTTTTCTTCCCTGTCTCAGTTATGTCTTTACCAGCAGTGTGGAAACAGACTAATACAATTGGTAAGAAAATGTCATCCATACAACATTTCAAAAGGGCTTAAACTTAATTTTGAGGGGTATTTCTTATTAATAGTAGGACCATGGGAAGGAGACTAGTCCAGGGAAGGTGAGTCTCTTGAGACAACTTTCTGAGGTGTCTTTTGATAATGTCATTTCTTTTTCTACCTTTCCTGAGGACTGGGGTGTCCAGGCACAATGGAAATGATATTGTATGCCTAGTGCCTTTGAGACCCCCCTGAGTGACAGCTGCTTTAAATGAATGGCCATTGTCTCTTTGGAGGTATTTAGGGAGTCCAAAGCAGGGAATTATTTCATTGATTAATACTCTTACTACCTCGGATGCCCTTTATGTTTGACATAGAAACGCTTCCACCCAGTTAGTGAACGTATCCACCCATACCAGGAGATACTGAGTGCCCCTCGATTTTGGCATATGGGTGAAGTCTATTTGCCAGTCCTCCCCTGGATAACTTCCCATTCTCTGAGCTCGAGGGGGAAGAAGCCATCTGTTGAGGGAGGTGTTTTTAAGGCAGATTTCACAAGCATTAACAACCTGCTTGACTGTTTTTAGTAGGTTCTCCTCTGAGAATAATCTTTGGACACATTGATAAGTTTTACTCTTCCCTAGATGAAAAGTTTGGTGAAGAGTCTTAATGACCTTTCACTGGTTGGAGGCCAGCAAGTGGATCTTGCATCCTCTGACTGCAACTATTCTGATGGCTAGAAAGTGAATCCGTGAGAAATGGCCCATTCTGTTTCTGCAGGAGAATACTGAGGCTTCATTTCCCTGATGGAGTCTTCCCAGATTAGAGGGCCTTCGAGGGTGTTGGCACTCTGAGGCTTTCATGCTGCTGACTTGGCTGCCTAGTTGGCTAACTTATTTCCCTCAGCTATTTCATCTGTTCCTTTCTGATGTCCTTTACAATGCATTACTGCTACTTCTTGTGGAAGGAAAACTGAAGATAACAGCCTGCTAATTTCCTGATGGTATCTCGTGGGAGACCCATTAGGAGTGAGAAAGTGTCTCTCCTTCCAATTGGTGGCACGAGCATGGAGGATAAGAAAGACATATTTGGAGTTGGTATAAATGTTAGCTGTTTTTCCTTTGCTTAATTCAAGTGCCCTTGTGAGAGCTATCAGCTCAGCTAATTGGGAGCTTGTGCCTAGTGAGAGAGACACACTTTTAAAGATTCGGGGTGACTACTGCATACCCTGCCTTATAGACTCTCAGCTCTACAAAGAAGCACCCATCTATAAAGAGGGTCCAGCCTGGATTTTCTAGGGGAGTTTCCCTGAGATCCTCCATGGCTGCATAGGTTTCTATTACAACTTACTCACAGTCATGTTCAGGTTCCTCAGTTTCCTCTGGGAAGAAGGTGGCAGGATTCAGGTGAGAGCGTTTTTAGTTGGGCTGCAGACTCCTCTACTAGTAGAGTCTGGTATTTAAGGAGGTGGCTCTCTGTTAGCCAAAGGCCTCCTCTAGAGGACAGAAATTCTGCCACATTATGTGGGGTATAAACAGTTAAACTATTCTCCAGAGTTTATTTGGTGGCTTCTGGCACCAGTAGGGCCACTGCTGCAACTGCCTGGAGGCAGGCTGGCTATCCTTTAGTCACCAGGTTCAGTTCCTTACTTAGGTAACCCACTGGCTGTTGAGCTGGCTCCTAGGTCTGAGTTAAAACTCCCAGGGCCATTCCCTTTCTTTCTGACATGTAAAGACAATGCCTTCCCTATTGGAAGACTAAGGGTTGGTGCCTCAGAGCTTGTTTTAACTGGTCAAAGACCCTTTTTGACTCTGGATCCCATATCAAGGAATGAGTCTTGGCTGCCTGAGTTTCCTTTATTAACTGGTATAAGAGACAGGCCATTTCCCCATTCCCAGGTATCCATAGCCTGCAAAATCCTATAATGCCCAAAAATCCTCTTAGCTGCTTTAGGGTTTTAGGGAGGGTGAAGGAAGAAATGGGCTTAATCCTTTCTTCTCCCAGTGCTCTGGACCCTTCAGATAACACTAAACCCAGGTACTTCACTGAGGTTTGGCAAAGCTGGGCCTTGGATTTTGAAACTTATATCCCCTATTGGCTAAGAAATTGAGAAGGGCCTTGGTGTCTTCCAGAGAAGCTTTCTCCGTTGGAGCACAAAGAAGAATGTCATCTGCATACCGTAGGACTTTAGCCTGAGAATGAGAAAACTCAGAAAGGTCTTTAGACAGTGCTTGTCCGTACAAGTGAGGGGTATCACAAAACCTTTGTGGCAACATCGTCCAGGTTAACTGGGCAGTCTGGCCAGAGGGATCTTCGAAGGCAAATAGGTATTGTGAGTCAGGGTGTAGTGGTATGCAGAAAAAAAAGGCATCTTTTAGGTCGAGCACTGTGGACCATTTAGTTTCCTCAAGTATTTGGGTTAGCAAAGTATAAGGATTAGGGACTACTGGATGAATTGGGACTATGGCCTCATTAATGAGGCAGAGGTCCTGAACTAGTCCCCTTCCCCACTGGGTTTCTGCATCCCTAATATTGGGGTGTTGCAGAAACCAGTGCAGTGTTTGAGAAGGCCTTGCTTCTTCAGATTATTAATAATGATCTCTGGCCCTTTTCCAGCCTCTGGCTTTAGGGGATATTTTCTTTGGTTAGGAAAAGATGTGGGATCCTCAGGATGTATTTGGACCAGTATAGCAGTTATAACTTGGCCAATTTTCCCCTGGCTTGCCCACACCTCTGGGTTAATATTGGTTGACACCAAGGGAAGACAAAGAGTCTGTACTGGGGCCATAAGGATGCTGGCTCCCATGCCAGCTAAAATGTCTCTACGTAATAAGGTAGTGGAACTTTCAGGTATGACTAAAGAGGCATGTGTAAATAGTAGTTCCCCCTAGCTACAACTAAGGGGTTGAGAAAAATATAGGGTTAGAACCTTTCCTGAGACACCCTTCACAATCGTGCTATGGGAGGAGGGGAAGCCTGGATTGGAGAACAGAGAGACTGGCTTCAGTGTCCAGAAGGAGGTCTACCCTCCTTCCTTCCATTTCCAGAATCACCTGGGGCTCCTGGGTGTAATGGCAGTTTGGGCCACTGGAGCTGAGGAACTGAGCCCTGGGACCCATGGGTCCTGCTGGAGCATTTGGGAGACCAGTTCTGGACCTGGTGACCTATGTCTCTGTGGACAGTCTGACCTCTAGTTGTCCCTGCCACAGGCTGGACAGGGTCGAGGTGGCTTCCTTCTGCCTGGACAGTCCTTCTTAAAGTGCCCTGGTTTGCCACATGGATAGCAATTAGTGGATCCTGAACTTTACAGGCCTCTAAAGCAGCCATCAGAGACTCCATACTTCTCCTGTGCTTCCTCTCTTTTTCCTGGGCCTCCTCCTGATCCCTATTGTAAAAGACCGAGATGGCCACCCTCAGGAGGTTCTCCAGAATACTATCTGGTCCTATAGCCTGTTTCTGTAATTTTCTTCTAATATCAGGGGCTGCCTGAGTAATAAACTTGTACTTTAGGACTAGCTGTCCTTCAACTGAGTCAGGAGACAGGGAAGTATGTTTTATTAAGGCCTCTCTTAGCCTTTCCATGAAAGCCAAGGGATTCTCATCTGGTCTCTGATCTGTTGTGGACAGCTTAGAGTAATTAAGAAGTTTGGCCCTAGTTTTTCATAGGCCCTCCAATATGCACATTAAAAAGTGTTTCCTCTTCCATTCATCTGTGGGGTCACTACAGTCCTAGCCAGGGTTTTCAGGGGGTATTGCCTCTCTTCCTGTTGGGAATGGTTGTTCTATAATTTCCTCCGCTCCCTTATCTCTACTCTTCTTTTTTGGCCTGCTATAAGAAACATGTTGTTCGACCCTGAACTTTTCTGCTGCCTGCCTCTCAGCAGCTGTTAGGGTTTGGTTTAAGACTAACGTAACATCTCTCCATGTGAGGTCATACACCTGGGCTAGATTTTGGAAAGCCTCTGTATACCTGTTGGGGTCATTAGAGAACCTACCCAGGTCTCCTTTTATTTGTCTAAGGTCTTTCGATGGGAAGGGAACCTGAACCCTACTGGCACCACGTCCATTGGGCATTTCATGCAGGGGTAAAAGTGAAACTGGGGAAGTGGGGAGTTTTGGAAGTGGTGAAACTAGAGGAGCCAACAGCACAGTTGGAGGAGGGAGCCCTGGATAATGGGGAGAGGAGGGGCTGAGACACTTAATAGTTGTCTCAGAGGATTCCCCAGAAATTTGTTTTCTTAGGTTTGGGGAATCATTCTCCATGGGTGTGCCAGATCTGACTGCTAAAAGAGCTGGGTCAATTGTGCATTGCTTGCAGAGATCTGTGTTGTCCCATAGGGCAAAGAAAGCCTGTACATAGGGACTTCAGATCATTTAACCTCCCATCTACAGAAAAGATCTAATTGTTGGATAATATTAAAATCAAGACTTCCTTTAGAAGGTCAGGTTTGTCTGTCCCCAAGCTAGTAAGAAGGCCACCCCCTTGTGCAAAAGAATATAAGCCACTTTTTCTTCAGAGTCTTGGGGTCAAAGGACTTCCACTGCTTCAGAATGCACTCGAGAGGAGTGTAGGCTGAAGATGGTTTGTTACCCATCTAGAAAGAGCTGGGGAAGGAAAGACATCCCTTAGTCTTCTCCCTCCTTTTGGAGTGACCCAGGTGTAGAGGAAGACAGTGGGGGCATCCCCACTACTATTCTCCTTCCTTTGTTCCCTGGGCCCTGGCATCCATTAAAGGTACTGCTCCTGGGTGCAAGCATGATTATTCCTGCCTGACCCACTCCTCCGGATCCATGGATGGAGGACCCAGAGGAGTGGGTCAGGCAGAAATAGTCACGTTCACCTGTGTGAGAACCTAGTCTTTCGCTAATTCCCCTTTGATTCCTTAGATTTGTGTGGCCGGCGTGTCTCCCCTATAGATGGATCTCGGGAGAGACTATGTAATAGTTGCATCTGGGCCAGGCCCCTCAATGAAGGCAGCATTCTGAGTTGGGCCCTATAGTCTGCTATTATGGTCTGATAACTGCCAAACCACCACCTGATAGTCATCTAATATTCCCGGTGTGTGGTGGGGGAGCCCTCTGCTGTGCTGCTGATGGCTGACAAGGTTCCTACTCTAACACAATGGCTACTGCCATGAAGAATTGAAACAGGGAATATCTTGAGTTTCAAATTTTATGATGAGAGATGAGCTCAGCATCCAATCAAAACTCAAAAATTGCTCACACGATGAGCAATCCAAAAAAGAATGACCAATGTCTATTATCTAAGCTAGTAGAATGGCTGAAAGGATGAGTTTCATGATAGATTCTTGCCCTCTGAGATAAGCACTCTGTGGAAATGGAACATGGTGTGAAAGGAAAGGAAAATCTTGGGAGCCCAAACCCACTATAGCTAAGGGAAAGTTAAGCCTGAGAACTAAGTGATGTGAAAACTACCTTCCTTTTGTTCCCAAACAGATAGCTGTAATTTCACATTATGATTTTATCCTATGTGAAAATATAGATTTACTGAGCACAAGATGAATACACAATTCACTTTTCCCCTCCCTCCCTCTTTCACATGTAAAACGTAGATTCGTAAGCTCTAATCAAGGCCTCACAAGAATAACTACCGTACCAACTTTTTTTCCCTTTCCTCCTTTCCTTCCTATTTGTTTCTTTCCTTTTATATATTTAAACCCTCAAAAACCTCTTTGGGAAAGGCAGAGGCTACAGATCCTACTGTAACTTGTGTTTTTTTTTGTTGTTGTTGTTATTTTTCCCCAGGTGCATCCTCAACCTCGGCAAAACAAACTTCTAAATCAACTGAGATCCACCTCACTCTCTTTTTAGTTTACAATAGGACGCACTGTGAAAAGGTCTGAGGCTTTGTAGGCCCTGGACTGGAAAAGACTGGCAGCCAGAAATCGGTGTGAAGAAAAATCCAGGTACAAAGCAGAGTGAAGAGAAGAGAGGAGATGATTGCTAAAGACCTCTCTACTTGACAGTTGCACCATGGACCACACCTGCTCCCCACCACACTGAGATCATATTGCATTCTACAGCAGTAGACTTCAAGTATTTTTGCTCATATATCCCCTAAAAGAATTTTGCAAACTATTTATATCCCATAGACTTTTACGTTAACATCTAGAATTTTTATCATAAATTTAAATAGCTGAAAATGTGGTGATTTCTGGCACATAATAGAGATGCTTTAAATATATTTTCCTCAAAATCTTGAAGCTTCTGATTTAGTTTTTTTAATTTTTAGAAATTGTCTTTCCTTATAAGGAAAATGACAAATAAGGTTCTCAGTTTCAAATTGAGGAAAGCAGACTTAATTTATGTCAGAAAGAAATCTGACTGTATTTGAATTGAAATGTATGTGTGAATCCACATCCCTGTGCTACCATCTGATTTCTGAATTCCTGTTTTAGAAGAGATAGAGAAGGCATGGAACTCAGCCATGAGTTTGAGGTCTGATGAAATAATGTGTTGCCCCCTCTAATATTTTTCTACTGGAGGCTCTCTTTGTTTCCTCTCATACAATAATCCCTTATGAGCTGTGAAGTGTCAAGTTTTCCCCTGAGTAGCTTAGTGGTGAAGTCCTGAGCAATGCACCATAGTCGAATTTGGGATACGTGAAGTGGGAGGAAGTCAGCTGCAAAAGGGGAAATGGGAAGCGAGAGCCCATAGACCACAGACACATTTGTAGGTTGCCAGTTTAGGAAAGAATACATTTAGAAGTATGGAAGTTTATTCCTTAAAAAAGATCTCAGCTTACATGCCCATTGGAAAATCTTCATATACCACCCATTAGTGTGTATGTCCCAGTTTAAAACAAACAAAAACCCTAGAGTAATATTTAACTCAGTAATCTTTAAATTATTATATGTAGAATTTTCCATCAGGATGCATATAATGTATTTGTTTTATATCTAGTGTTTTAGCCAATCAGTACTGATATGGTGGAATGGGTAACACTCTCCTCCTCCCTATCCCCTCTACGACTAAAAAAAAGGATCACTTAGCAAATGGTACTAATAGTTTAGATTACACATTGAATTCTACCGTCTTTTGCTAGAAGCTTAACTTTTTAGGGGGCCCTAGAATGCCTTTGGTTCTAAATTAATCTTGGCAAAATAGTTCATTTAATTGTGATATGATATGAATATTTTATAAAGTGCTATCCTACTTAAAGCAAATATATAATTCAAGAAAAAGCAAAATTTAGGATACTAAGGAATTTTGCCAAAGTGTTTTAAAGAGGAGAGCCAATGAGATGGGGAGGTACTGAGTCCTTGGTTCTTTACCTACCATGGTAGGAAGCCTCAGGGCCTTTGGAGCCAATACCAGCAAACCACTTCTGCAGAGGTCTGGCCTCAGAGCAAGGATCTTTCTGTACCACATGCTCTAAAGAGCTTGTGCTGACCACATATATTTAGACAGTTTTTAACCTAGGTTCCACAATTATTGTCAAGTTGGTTTTAAAAAGAAATCTTCCTTTCTTTCTCAAACATGTACATGACTGATACAGAATTCTATAAGAAATGAGAAATTCACACAGTAACCTTTATACATTTTCATGGCTGGCAAAATTCTTAGGGAACTTCTGTGTTATTCAATTTGTCAAGGCAATTCCTGTGTGGCAAACCACGTTTTTCATTCTCAATCCTTTACTTTCTCTCTGAATGGTGAGAAACTGACACTCACAGATAGACTGAAAGCTAAATAAGTGATTAAGTGATTGAATGGATGAATGAAAACCTATTAAATGCAAAGCATCTAGCCAAATTCCTTTGGACTAAGCAAGTTTAGTTCTCCTCTCGAGGAGCAGATTATTCCTTCATTTCCTTTTCCTTCTATTTCCCTGAATTTGTCTGCAGGCAAGTGTCCAGTAATTCTAAAAACTCCTTGAAATGACTAAAACAGTAAAGCTGAGACATGACAGACTGCTGGAGAGCTAGGCTTGGGGCCAGCAATGCTGAAATCACCATGAACTGCTGTCAGGGTCTCAGGAGCAGGGCGAGGCAAGAGCAACTAGGACTATGGCCCTCAATCGCCTGTCTGATGCAATACTCTGGTTTAGTAAGAGCAGAGAGGATGGTAGAAGGGGAGAGGTGGAACAGAGAGGAGATGAGATATAAGGCAACCAAGTTAACTGATTACACAGCTCAGGTTTTCTCTTTAAATGTTAGGCTCCCATAAGGACAAATTCCACTCCATCTGTTACTAACAACAAATGAGAATAAACGTAGTACCCCACCCTCAAAGATATAATGGTTTCTTTGAAAGTGGTGAATTTAGTTTAATCTCTAACCTTTCTCTTCTATCAACACCGGATATTGTTAAAAATGTATTTTATGATTATGTTTCCAGAAATTTTTTTTACACCTTTTAACCAGAGTGAGTTTTATGTCAAGAGCTGCTAAAGGGCTCCCTAGACTTGATCTTCTGTCTGAAGTGTAAGCTTTTATACTCTACAAAGGAGATGATGTTGCCAGACCTATACACATGACTTTGTGACTAGAAGGAGGTCAAGGATTCACAGCTAGTTAGTTGTTAATTGCCAACCCAGTAGCTATTTCCCACTCTCCTTGTAGAGGGAACTCTAATTTGTTTTGGTGTCCTTCAGCACAGGTGGCTTGACCTAGCTCAGGCATACATCTCTGGTCTAAGTCACTCACGGCAATCCCACTCCTCTTGCCTGCTATTGGTTTTGTCATGAGCATGTGACACAGATGTGGTCAAGGAGTTAAGATAGAAGTCAGGTTAAGTCTTCTGGGAAAGGTTTCCTTACTCAAAAATAAAGTCACAAGCAAGACACTATCCACTTGTCCTGCTGGATGTTGTGATGGTACATGATAGCTCGTACTTAAGCAATCATTGTGTGTCTATGTGGGGAACTAGCCTGAGTATACAACTAAGACACTGAGCATGGCAGGGTAGAAGACAGAAATAATTTGGATCCTTGACAATGGCATTGAGATGCTGAATTAAATAATCCAGGTACTGTCCTAGCTTGCCCCTTCTTCTTGTGCCCTTATTATTTAAACCTTCTGTGGTGGTTTTAAAATATGTCCACAATTCTTTGATTCTGTTTCCTGTAAGAGATGAAACCTAATTGCTCTACCTTGAGTATGATTTAGTGGATTTAGCTAGATTTAGTGACTCACTTCTAACAAGCAGAATAAAGTAGAAGTGATGGTAGGCAACTACAGAGGCTACGCCTTAAAGGCACTGTGGCTTCCTCTCTAGCCACTTTCTCCAGGATTACCCAGACTGGGTGAAGCTAGCTGTCATGTTGTGAGGACACCCAAACAACCTAAGGAGATGCCCACATGGTGAGGAGCTGAGTTGGTCGCCTGCCAATCGATAGTAGGTGAGTCATACTGGAAGCCCACCTTCCAGTTTCAGTCAAGACTTAAGATGATTGCAGTCTCTGCCTACATTCCGACTACAATATCGTAAGAAACTTAGTACAATCCAGCTAAGCCACTCCAGAATTTCTGACTTGTAGGAACTGTGAGACAATATATATTTGTTGTTTTAACTCATTAAGTTTGGGGGACATTTGTTATGCAGCAGTAGATAACTAAAACAATTTCTAAGATTGGATTCTCTGACCTTCTCAGACAAAGGCACAGTAATTGATAAAATGTTCTAAAAGATTGCATCCTAAAACCAGAGAATTACAGGTTCCTCCATGGGTCTTCTGGTTCATTCTCTCTTTTTTTGAAAGATTGCGTAATGCTCTTTGAGATAAATAGATGTCTTTCTCATTAGGCCTTCCGAAAAAGGAGATAACAGTTGTTCCAGGGCATTACTTTCACAACCATCTGGTGAGAGGCTGAAATCACTCTGGTTATGATTAAACCAATTGCATCTCATTGTATCCTTAGAATAGTGTTTCCCAAACTTTCTTACAGAAAAAGTATCCTGAATTATACTAACTGATATCCTACAAAAAGAGTGCTGGAGACTTTGAGTTTTAAAATACACATACAGCATATTAAAGGCCATAGAGACTTTTTGCAAGAAAAAAAAAAAAAGGAAAAAGAAAAAGAAAAGAAAAAGAAAAAATCTGTTTAATTTTTGTAACTGAGAATTTCTCAAAGGCAGGGTGACTATAGATGGTCCCCTCCATACTACTTTCCACCAATAAACATACCTAAGAGCATTTCTTGGGGCATAAATGTTGTATCAAACACATAGAAACATGAGTGTGGATGAGAAAGAGCTCATCATAATATACACTGAATGGAATGTATTAGCATGAATGATCAAAATAATCCAAAACACTACACTCAAAATAACATAGCCATCCTACAGTTATACAGTCACATTCATTATCTGAGTAATCTGCAGCATCTAAGTTTAGACTTAGATCTTGAGTCAGAAATAGTACAAGAATTATCAATGTGCAGTTAGTAGCAAGTAAGACTCATGTACATTTATTCAAAAAGATCAGGACTGGTCTCCAAAACTC
Source organism: Colobus angolensis palliatus (assembly GCF_000951035.1). NCBI lineage: Eukaryota > Metazoa > Chordata > Mammalia > Primates > Cercopithecidae > Colobus > Colobus angolensis. The sequence goes on from NW_012118099.1 coordinate 1,413,920, forward strand.
CAGACATACAGATTAGCTTCTTGTTTCCTATTAAACAACATTTTACCCCTCCTTTTAAAATGTTTATTTTATTACTGCAGGAAAATGTTTCATCTGAAACATTTGGTATAAAGAAACAACTTACAGAGATTTCTGAAATATTGATATCTGGTATATAAGACCCTGAATTAGCACACCTCTGCCAACTAAAAGGTCACGTAATTCACCTGTGATTCATACTGCCGAGGAAGCCAAAGCCCTCTTGACTGGTAGTGCCTTGGCAACAGAATCCCTGGATTCTATCACGTTAAGCCCCAAAGTCAAGTGAGTGAAGCCCCACACTCCTGCAGCGAGTAGGAAGATCACTCACAGCAATTGAGTAGGACTTATCCTAACCAGACAAGGTCCCATAAAGGAAATGGTTCTGTCCTGGGGCTGGGCCAAGTTTGACATGCCCAGAATAAAAAGATTCTTCAGTGAGGGAGCTTTGAGGAGGTAATAATTGCCTCTAACTCTTCCTTAGCATTTCAAATAATTTTTTTGACTCTTAAAATCAAACTACATTAAACCACCCTTTAAGACTTCAGCAGAAATGAGATCTATGGAAACAAATGTATGCAATTGGATATATAAGTAACCCCAATTTCTCCCTCCATGCCTATGGTTCTCGATCTCATTCCTGCTGTTTTCACTTTGTCTGCCACCCAGGAAAGGAGGCTGCTTTTATAACTCTGGTTCAAGTGAGGACACAAATTCTCTTCCTTAGTCAGTATGCTTAGTAGGAAGGAGACATGCTGTCATTTAGGTATTTGTTATCTAAAAAGAGATCTTCAAAAGAAAATAAATAGAATTATGGAATAATTTTTCAGTGGTCAAATTTTAGAAAATGGGATTCTAATGCTATAACAATTGCACCTTGGTCCTAATGGCAGGTAAATCTGTTTGGACTCCTTTCTGGCTTCTTAGCTCATTGCCCATACCCCTTTACTGAGCATTGCCATCCAAGCCAAGGACAGAATGACTATGTTTTTTTCTCACTCAGACCCATCATTCCCCAAACTTTCAAATTTCAGTTTTTCTCTAATATGAGGGATTTCTTGTCTACAGCTTTCCCAATTTCCCACATCCAATTCATCAGCAAGTCTGAGAAGGGTATCACTGAGTCCCAGAATTTCTATGAACTAAAAAATACTTGAAGAATTCTTTTTGCTCTGCTTGAGGGAAAGTCTATACTGTAGACTGCATTTATAAAGAGAACCCACAGCTACTAACCCAGTAGCTAGGGAGGACTTAGATAGTTGCAGAAACCACAAAGGGTCTATAACCAAAATGCAGTTTCGGTTGCTCGCCACTTGCAGAATTCAGCTAAAAAGAGCGAGGTTTGGTATAGAGAAGGTGACTTTATTCCAAAGCTTAGCTTAGGGGAAGAAGTACAGCCTCCTTCCTTTAAAGGTACCATTTTCCTTTTGGGGACAGAAAGCAGAGGCTTTTAAAGGGGCACTTGGCACAAATAGTATGCAGAGGAGGGAACAAGCAGGTACAGGGGCTACATGGCTTGCTTTGGTGCCTTATCTACCAGGTGGTCGAGCTGGCACCATCATGGGCAGAGCTAGGTTGTAAGGTGAATGTTGTCTCAAGATACTCTCCAGGTAAGAGAGAGTTCCATTGCGGGCATACGTTGGGTTATAAATTGACTGTTGTCTCTTGAGGCAAGCTCCAGTTAGGAGAGAATTCTGGCTCTGGTGCTTCTAAGTAAGCATATAGTTAGATAAGCTTACCATGTAAGGAGTGTCTGGTTAAGGGAAGGTAAAGGTTATAATCGCAATTCGAAAGAGCTAAGTAGGAAGTGGAAAATAGGCAAAGAGGAGGAAAGAGAAAAGAAGATGAAAAAATTGTAATTAAAATAACTCATTTTCTTTCTCTTAGAAAAATGGGAATACTCAGTTACAGGTCCACTGAGTGAAACCACATAGGACCTGAAAAGAAAAATAGACTAGGCTCCCTTAGACGATTTTCTCCCTAGAGTTAAACATGAGCTGCTCAGACATTACCTGCTGTCTTAAGCAATGAGTTGCTCAATATCCATTATCTGAGGCCCAACACAGGATTATCCCAGTGGGAAGCTCTACTAGCACAGGTGGCTGAGCAGCCTGGCGACAACAAACCTGTCCTGGAAAGATGGAGAACCTCCTGGGAGAATAGGCAGCAACCTCCAGGTGAGGGAGGCAATAATTCCAGCCAGACTCACCTACACAAATTTGGAGAGCCCACAGAGCCAGATGCTGCTTTGCCCGTGGGAGTTACCGTCATGGAAGAACACATTCTGATCCATATCTGAAACACAGTAGGGGGGGTGGGGCAAGTGGGTAAGAGGGGTATGGAAGAGCCACCAGGGAAAGAAATAGTACTTTTGTAGGTTTAAAACGTTTTAGTAATTATTTTTCTGGATAAGAAATGTAGATGTACAGTATTTTTGAAAACTGATAATTTCCCTCCAATATTTCCCCACTGTCTCCTTTGATACAATGCACTCAGAACAGTCAAGCTTGGCTCATGATCACATGGGAGGGAGGTGACAATGGAAAGCAGAAAAATAAACTTTTGCAGCCAATTCATGAGCTCAGAGAACAGTTGTTTACTGAATGTAGGCAGCTAGGACCTTATACAATATCCCAGAGATCAATTTACCCCAGCATGGCTTGGACTTAGCAGAGAGGACCAATGGACCTGAATGGCCAGGCACAAAGAAACAAGGAAATCTAAGCCTTGAACAACAGAGACCAAGTAGACTGAAGACTAGAGGGGAGGATGTACCTCTGCAGGGAGACATGCTGCAGAACAAAGAACATATGAAGTCTTACTCCCCTCCATACCATGGCACTTACTACACAGGTACATTGAAATTTAGCTATAACTCCAGGGAGAAGGCAGATATAAAGGCAGCTTGATCAAGTTTCCACTTTTCCAATAAGAATAAAATAAAAATTAAGTTTGAATATAGAGAAAAATAAGGGCATAACTGGATTGGGATAAAATTATCCCCGCAACAATCACATTAAAATAAAGAGTAAAATTGTAATGTCCACTCCTCTTGCAGAAACATAAAATGTACATCTTAGAATAAAGGAATACCATCCCCTTTCTATCATTTTAATGGTATGCCCCAGGCTTTCGTACCACACTTGGATAGGAGGCTGTACTAGTTTGCTAGGGCTGCCATGACAAAGGACTACGAACCGAGTGGCTTTAAACCACAGAAATTTATTTTCCCATAGTTTTAGAGGCCAGAAGTCCAAAATTGAGATGTTACCAGGCCATACTCTCTCTGAAGGCTCCAGGAGGGAATGCTTCTTGCCTCATCCTAGCTTCTTATGGTTGCTGGGATCCTCGGTGCCCCATGGCTTGTAGTTGAGTCATTCTCATCTCTGCCTTTATCTTCCCATGGTGTTCTCCCCTGTGTCTTTGTTTCTGTGTGGTTTTTTCCTCTTCTTATAAGGACATTGATCATATCAGATTAAGGGCATGATATGGTTTGGCTCTGTGTTGCCATCCAAATCACATCTGGAATGGTAATTCCCATAATCTTGTGTTGAGGGAGAGACCTGGTGGGAGGTGGCTGGATTATGGGGGCAGTTTCCCTCATGCTGTCCTCATGACAGTGAGTTCTCACAAGATCTGATGGTTTTATAAGTGGGTGACAGTTCTCCTTCATACACTCTCTCTCCTGCTGCTATGTAGGACGTGCCTTGCTTCCCCTTCACCTTCCACAATAATTGTCAGTTTCCTGAGACCTATCCAGCCACGTGGAATTATGAGTCAATTAAACCTCTTTTGTTTATAAATTACCCAGTCTCAGGTAGTATCTTAATAGCAGTGTAAGAATGGACGAATACAGGGCCCATTCTATCCCAGTATGACCTCACCTTAAATATTTACATCTGCAACAACCCTATTTCCAGATAATTAACATTCTGAGATTCTGAAGACATGTATTTTAGTGGAACCGTATTCAACCCTGTACAGAGGCTGTCGCCACTCTGACCACACAGTTGTCCCAAATGCATGACTACAATCCCCTTGATTTCCTACAGAGAGAACAGAAACCAAGTGGAAACTTGACGATTTCTTTTTACTAAAGGTGCACAGAAAAGTAACTGTAACACAGCAAAGAAAATGAGTTAAAACTCTACTAATAATGCCTACTTTCTGAGTGGGCATCTAGGCTATCTAGGTGTTTCTCTGACTAACACAAGGTGCTATGTTCATGGGCAGGAACTGAATTATTCTCACTCATGGAAGTGCTTTTGACTCTGTGCCCTTGGACAGTGGGCTCTCCTAAGGCCCCCAGAGAAGTATTTCTCCTTCACTATGGTCCAGCATCTACCTCCCTGACTCCATTTCCTGCCCTGGGATTAATTTCTTTACAATTGACAATAGGAATGACCATGCCCTTCAGGAGAACAGCACCTTTCGCCTTAAAAGAAGAGGGATCTTACCTAATAAATAATTCACAACATAATCAGAGAAGAGCTTAAGAGTTAAACTTCAGTACATTCTGAGGTTTTCAGTTTTAAATGATGCCAAAAGCAAAAACTGGACTTTACTGAGAAAGTGTAGCAGATAAGTGTAACCCCCTAGAGTCCAGGGGTCATATCCGTCTTTCTCACTAGAGTAACTTCCAAGATTAGCAGAATCCTGCACGTAGTGTTCAAGCATGATTCACTAAATGGACAAATCAAATTTGAATTGTTCAAGCCTTTTGAATGCTTTTTAATGGTCTCTTTCCAAGTATGGGGTAAAGATTATTCCTGTTGTATTTTTCAAATACTAATTTTCTATATACAGCTCTCAACACTTACTTCCTCTCTTCCCTGAAACTTGCTGCTATCTAACTGCATGCAGAGAAAAGGAGAATTAACATCCTTCCTTCTGACAGAGCAACAAACTTTGAAGAGACACAATCTTGGTTAAAGTATAAAACACATACTTTATGTTTTATGTACATAAAACTAGAACCTTCAGGTAGAAAGGACCCATCTATTATCCCCAAAGGAAGAATCTGCCCCAAGTCCCCAACTCCTTTGAACTCTTTTAAAGGGTACTTTTCCAGGCTTCTCTACTTCTCATCCTTGTACCAGATCCTTCCCTCTTCCTGTCCCACCAGGTAGCTCATGATTTGAGAGGGCAGCAGCCTCTCACCCACATAATCTCACAGGGCACTGGACCCAACAGTCCATGACTCCAATTTACCAGGTCACCTGATTCAAACTTAGGTTGGCCAAAGCTGACCTCCAACTTATGCCTGCTCTTGACTTCTTAGTCCTCCCCAAATTCTCCTTGTGCTGATGTTTGCACCCATTTCTGGCTGCTCTGTCTTGCTCTTGTAATCTAACCTTACTTAGTGTCTGCCTCTCTGCCTTGACTCCATTCTGGCTCAGCTTTCCCTCAGGGTTTCCTCTGGCCCTGTGTCCATCCAGTCCTTCTAGGATTACCAGTGACTCTGGCTTTGGTCTATGAGTTCTTGTAGTAACACATTCTTCCTGGCCATGCTCACCCAGGGCACTGGACTTCTGTCCCCTGCTGCATTCCTCTCTGGGTGCTCCGTTCCCTCACTCATAGTTTGTTTCTGTTATACAAAGGTTGATTCTTACTTTCCTTTCCCAGTTATCCTATATCTTTAATAAAGTCATCAGGTGGATCACCAAATTACTGAACACTATTTAGATAAACATTTTGTAAGCCAAAATTATCCAGATTTATAGTATGGGAAGTTATTGTCAATAATTGCATCCTATTTTTATTTTATTTCACGGTAAGAGTATGCTACTCAATTTAAAATCAATCTTTGCATCCAGGCAAGTGGAACTTAAACTAAAATTTCAAGATTCATTTTCTCCTTGAGAAAAAGCAGTATGGTGTAATGGTTAATGGTATCAGAGTATGAACTCTGTAGGCAGATGACACGGCCTAGTTTGCATTTCAAATCAGTCACTCACTATATGTGTGACCTCTAGAACAAGTTACCAAACCTATGCCACGTATTGGGATGATATCATTTCCAACCTCAAAGGCCTATTGTAAAGCTTAAATGCCTTCACATGTGTAAAGTACTTGGAACAGAACTTAGGGCATAAAAAGCCGGTGAATACTAGCTACCACTACTATTGTTCTTGATCAACAGCTTAGTATACTGCAGTCATCAGCTCAGAGATCACCCCTGAACTCTAACAACACTCTCAAAACCTTTTGACGAGTATTTAAGATAGATAATGACATCTTTATAACAAACAAAGTAGTTTTCTTACTGGATGAAAAGAATATAACCCTGCCATTATGGCTTGTAACAGCTGGAAAAGCAACCTGGATCAGTCCATCGATACTGGAGAGACTCTGATCTTACTTAGTATCTTACTCATAACCTATCTAGGATAGACTCACAGATAGATTTTGTTGTTGTTAATCATGCCTAGAAACTACCCTCTCCCTTGCTCTTGGTCTTCCTTCCTTTTCTACCCTCTCCCTATGACTACTTTTATTCCTGGCAAAGAGTCCATGGATCCTCACATCTTTCAGCATGGAACACCTCCTAGCAAATGAACCAAACTCCTTTACAAAGACTCATTACTTCTCATAGCAAACATCTGATGCACAAAGTAGGCTCAAGGGGCAGAGATTCTGATCCTGTCTCCTCTGGAATGATGGAGTAGGAAAAATACAAGGAGCTATCATTTCTGGCAGAGCCAGGACATCATAACCAAAGCATCAATTTCCCTTTTAAAGATATTTTAGAGCAATCAGCATTTTTCCCAGATGTTACAGTCTGGGAAATCCTCATTATTTGTAGATTCCATATTTGTGAATTTGCCTACTCACTAAAATGTATTTGTAACCCTGAAATCAATATTTGCAGCACGTCTGTGATCATTAGTGGTCATTAGCACAGTGTGGCAAAAACACTCAAACTGCCTCATGTGCAAGTTTGCAGCTGAGGTCAAACAAGGCAACATTCTACCTCTTTGTTTCAGCTCTCTTACTGTAAACAAGTGTCCTTTTCACGATCTATTTAGCACCATGTTATTTGAATTTTTGTGCTTTTTGTTGGTGATTTTGCAAGTGTAATACAGAAACTCTATCTAGTGTTCCTGAGCACAAGAGGGCTACAATGTGCCTTATGGAGAAAATGGATAAGCTTCATTCATGCTGTTGGCCATGAGCCCAAAGTTAATGAATCAGTGATACATATTATATAAGGTGTCTTTAAAAAGAAACATATATAAGACAAGGTTATGTTTTGATCAGTTGACAAAAATACTGTTATCAGAGGCTTATAGGAATCTGACTTATTTCCTCTGGGAGGCTTACTTCCTCTGGGAGCAATCATTCAATGTTCAGTTAACTTGGTGTTCATAGAAACTTCACAGATTTACAGTGAATAAGAAGAATCAACTGTACATCCAAATCTGAATTACTGCATTCAAAGAAAAATGACCATTGCTGGCCACTCGACAAGAATAGCACAGTAAGTTGTCAAAACAAAACTACTCCTTCAAGGTAAATTTACTCCTTATGTAAAGGGAAACACTGTGACAGCCTTTTGTGATAAATAAAGATGCCTAATATACCCTTACCGGAAAGAAGACTATGAAATACCAAAAACAAAATATAGTTTAAGGATAGGGATAAAAGATAAAATAAAACAAAAACAATTCTTGAAATACTGTTCCCTCTCTTTTCTACCTACTGATTATCAAAGTGCAGTTCAGAAGACAACCAGGAAGTTGCCACCTTCTCTCTGCTACCCCAAACTACAGCAGGCACGAAGTCGTATTGGCAAGGAAATCAAAGTGTCTGTCTGTCTCCCACGTTCCAGGTCCATAGAAAGAGAATTCAGTAGACACATATCTTCCCTCCCTTACAACTGGCAGAAACTTTGGAGAGAAGAGCTAAAGCAGGCATAGCTTTCTCTACCACACACCACTCATCACCCACCTACTCTGTCCTAGTGGAGGGGAGTCACAATTATAGGGATGGGCCCCGACTCTGAAGACAGAGAAGAGAGGCAGGTGACCTTGTGCAAAGATTAGGAGTACCCCGGACCACCCTCACTCTGAAACCTAATCCAAGTTTGGAGTTGCCCAAGGCCACTCTCACTTCTGGTACTCACTGCAAGTTTGAGGGTCCCTGAGACCACATTCATGCCCCATAATTCACTAGAAGGACTCAGAGGACACAACAAAACCATTATACTTTTGGTTATAGTATAGCGAAAGGATACAGATTAAAAATCAGCCAAAGGGAGAGGCACATAAGGCAAGGTCGAGATTTCTGGGTATGTATATGTCATATAATGTCTTCAATAAGTCTTCAATAAAATCCACAAAGTACATTTATGTTTTATAAAACACATTCCCTTTATGGGGTATGGAGCAAACCCTGATTCTTGCTTTAAGGTTGTTGCTGGAGAGACCACAGAATAACTATGGGATCCCAGAAATCTCTGGGTTACCAAGAAATAAATGGACATCAAACTTTTCTTCCACAAAGCAATTGTAAATAGACATTCAATTGCAAAGGAAGAAATTGATGAAGATTATGTGGGAAGTTATTAATCAGTCATATTTTCTGGATATTTAATTATCTTGTTATAATCTAGAGTATAACACCTGAGTGAAAGTCCAACATCACAACTTTTTGTATTAGTTTGCTCAAGTTGCCATTACAAAGTGCTAAGTGGCTTACACAACAGAAATTTATTTCTTATAGTTCTGGAGGCTACAATTCCAAGATCAAGATGTCAGCAGGATTGATTTCTTCTGATGCCTCTCTCATTGGTTTGTAGATGGCTGTCTTCCCCACATCTTCACATGGTCTTTCCTTTGTACCTGTTTGTGTCCTCCTCTGCACACTGTAAACAGTGTGCAGTAAACTGCACACACTCTGTAAACAGCCTGTCTCCAAATAGAGTCACATTCTGAAGTATTAGGGGGTTAGGATTTTAACATATAAATTTTGGGGACAACATAGTTCTGCTCATAACACTTTTACAATTGATGAATGCAAGCCTATTATTAATATTAGCATTTGAGACAGTACATCTAGGAATGGGATTGATACTAAAAACTTCAGTGATTCTGGACCAGAGCATGCCATATCTGTTTTAGGTCAACCAATTTAGAGGTTGACCTAACCGAATCCCACCAAAGTAAGTAAATCTACATTCTGTTATCCTCTAAATAGATTCAAGCTTATTTACAACTATGTCTTCCTTCCTAGACATGTCTACCTGTTATAGCAACATAATAATACCCTAACTACTTTGTAGCCTGCATTTTTAATACTGTGTGTGAACTTTGAATTAGATTTTTGGTAAATTCAGTACAACATTTTGTAGGATAGCAAAACTAATTTTTGTTTTGTTTTGCTTTTGTGGTAAGAGTACTTGTCTCAAAGATCAATTCCATGAGACATCATTTTATTATCATAAAAATAGTTATATTAACTTAGCTTTACAAAAGATATTTTCTTATGGTAACCATCTTAGCAAACATTTTTTCTGAGGATTTAATTGTTATTTGTTAATAAAATTTCAATCCTGATGCTTACCATAAAATGTTTATATCTTTTAATATTTTTATTGAGAATGACACCAAACAGTAAAATAAAAATGATTCATATTCTGAATTTTCTCACTTAAGAAAATCTCATGAGAGTCGCCTTTCCATCAGAAAAGTGAAAGTCATGGTCACATGTGATGCAGTCATTGCTTCAGTTCCCTGGTTCAGCTTAAAAACAGTCCCTAAAATAGGCGCTTTTGCCCTTCCTGGTGTCTTGCCTGCATCATACTAACTACATCTGCAACACTGCAGGTGTCTTTTATTCATTGCAAAGCAGTTTGTGCTATCAAATAGCAGCAAGTGCGACTCAAGACTGAAAATCAGGGACAGGGTACAAAATAATTGCAAAGAAATCTGAAATGATATAGAAGTTGATATTCTTGTTTAAAGATTTCTAAAGCACTAGTTTAAAAAAAAAAAACAGCATCAGATAATGGTACTAAAAAAAGCCTTGAAAATAGACTTTCATACTCCAGATTTAGTCAAAATATTTTACTATCATTACGCATAGAATTAAGAGGCTGTACATAAAAGAGATTAAGAACACGGACTCAAGAGTCAGAATGCCTGAGGTCAAATCCTGTGTTCATCTCATAGTCACAGTCAACGCTAGGCAAGTTACTGGAACTATCCATTTCTCAGTTTCCTTGACCACAAAATGTGACTAAGTCTAGTAATTATATGGTAAGGCTGTTTTGAAACTGAATCAGTTAAAGCACTAAGAACAGTACCTGGCACTAGGCAGCACTCAATAAATGGGGTTAAAAGTGTTATCCTCTCCCCTTTCTTCCCTTTGATCTCCCGTATGTATGCAGCTCCCATCTCATCACTGCTGTCTCCTGTAGTCCTCTTTTCTTTTTTCCATTTCCAGCTTTCTAGGCAGCTCTGACAACTGCCTCCTCTTTTGCATCTCCACTCTGCCCTCTGGCAAGTTCAATATTATATGAATAAAGCTGCCTGCTATTAGTCACTTCCATATTAATAATAGCTAACATTTTTGAGCATTCATCAGGTGCTGGTTAGGCTACCTTTTATGAAACACATTGAACTCCCTATACATCTTCTTGCCTGAACTCTCATGGGAACATACTGCCTTGATTTTCCTTGCCTACTCTGTCTTGCTCTTAAATGCTGGGCTTCCTTGGCATTCCCTCCCCAGCCCTTTCTCATTCTACACACGTTCCTCTGGGTGATGAAGAGCCCATGTCATCAATTACAAACCAAATGATTACTCTTAAACCTATATCTCTAGCTTGAACTTCTACCCTGAGCTCCAGAACTTTATATTATACACGGGCACTGAAATCTCAACTTCGATATCCCACTGCACTGCCAAGCCAGTGCAGACAGATCTGAATTCATTTTCATGCCGAAGCTATGCCCCTTTTTGCATGTCTGTCTGAGGAAATACCCCTACCTCAACGGGTTAAGTGCTGGATTTGCAGTAGTAAACAGCAAAAGCATAGGCTCTGCCCTCATGGAGCTTAGAATTTAACTGGAGGATATAGTAGAGGAAACAAGTAAATAAGTCATACTTAATTTTCGGTTTGGTGAATTGTTTCTTTGGATTTTTCCCATTAGCTCTTTATAAAACTGACAAAATCCTGGTCATATTTTGCTGCATATACTCTGTTCAGCAACTTATGTTTTTTTGCATTCAAGAAAATTGTGATTTTTATGTGATCAAATCTAATGAGCTTTCCTTTTATGGGTTTTTCTATCACTTCAAAGTTTAGAAATGTTTCTTCTATTGGGAGAGCTGATGAATATTCAAATTTGTCCCCTAGTTTTTTAATTTGTTTATGTTTCATTCTATTCTACCTATACTTTGTTTTGATGAGATATCAGTGAAGTCTTATTTATGAAGATTTCCAAAAGTCTTCTTAGTATATTGGATGAGGGACTCCTAGATGACATTCTCTTTTATTGCCGTAACATTTGAGACCACCAATTTTTGTTTTGAAATTTAAATCTTCCTTGGTTTATCGGTACAATTGTTAGGTTTCTTCCTACTTTTTGAACTTTGACACCTCTCTCCTGTACCTATTTTCTCATTCCTCTTTGTTCTTCCTCAATTTTTTTTTCTTTTTTGAGACAAGGGTCTTGCTCTGTCACTCAAGTTAGAGTGCAGTGGTGTAATCTTCGCTTACTGCAGCCTCAACCTCCTGGGCTCAGGCAATCCCTCCACCTCAGACTCCCAGGTAGCTGGGACCACAGGCATGTACCACCATGCATGAATAATTTTTGTATTTTTTGTAGAGATGAGGTCTTGCCATGTTGCCCAGGGTGGTCTTGAACTCCTGAGCTCAAGCAATCTGCAGCTTTGGCCTCCCAAAGTGCTGGAATTACAGGCATGGGCCATCACAACCAGCCTTCTTCTCTTTCCAATTGTATTTGTTCCCCACAGCTAAATTCTTGAATATCTGTTCTTAACTTGATTGCTTCTCTTGACTCAATTCTGGCCCACAGTATCAAAGATCACTTTGATTAGGATGACTTCCAGATTGATATTTTCAGCAATGATGTCTCTGAGTTACAAACCTACTTCGTTGAGCCCCTACTCACACTCAGCAAGAACACAACTTAACCTAACCTACAGTCCCCTGCAGACTTCAGTTAGCTCATCGCCCTCCTCATTTCTCCATTGATAATAAAGTTTTGTTCCATCTGTATTTTAGTCATATGTACTTAAAACCTCAGAATCATCTTCACCTCTCCTTTATCCCTCATATTTGATTAGTTAACAATGTCTATATATGCTTCTCTTAAAGACTATTATTATTTGTACCTGTCCCTACATCTCTACTTCTAACCGATTAACATTCTAAGGTAACAACTCTTTCTTGAAGGTTTGGACAACACCCTAACTGCTCTTCACACCCTCTCTTCATTCTTTAAAGTTTATTACACATTTGTTATCATCCTAACTCTTATTATACTATTTCCAAAATTTAAAAAATTAGGGTATAAATGATAAAGTCTAATGCTTTTATCCTAGTTTTCAAGGTTCCATATGAGTTGATCCTATTTGCTATAGTTTCTTATTAAGAACTTTTAAAGTAACGGGAGAAAGGAAGAGCAGAAAGGATAAAAAGGAAAAAGAAGAAAAATGAAAAAGAAGAAGCAGAAGAAGTGAGGAAAGAAAACAAGGGTTTGTTTTCTTGAAAGTGACATACTGTACTCTCACAATAAATTAACCACAAAAATGAAATTGTTGACACAGAGAACTAGGAATGTAAGAACTGAATCTGGCTTCAGGATAGTTGGATCCAGGGTCTTACATGATATCATTAGGACACTATGTCTCTCTCTATTTCACAGCCCTGTTTTCCTCAGTATCTGCTTCATTCTCAATCAGAGCCTTTGCAAAAAAGATGGAAAAGATGATCACCAATTTAGCAAGCTCATTTAAACAGCATCAGCAACTTTCTTACATTAACTGTAGATTGGCTCACCTTGGATCTTGTGCCCAACCCTAACCAATCACTGTAACCAAGGACAAGTTGTATACACAGTAAGCAGACCCAGGACACATTGCCATTCCTGGAGCTACAGCGTCATGTGAGCCCTACCTGAGACCAATGGACTAAGAGTAGAAAAGAGGAGACTCTCCAAAGAGATTTTGATCTCTCACACACACACACACACACACACACACACACACGTAAGAAAATAAATTTGAACGAGCTAGTGAGCAGGATAATCTAATAAGGTGGAGTTGCCAATTCTGCTAATCATCATCCATTGGTGAGATTTTGTCAAGTTAATTCAATTTTATTTTTGCTTTAGTTTCTTTCTCAAAAAAAAAAAAAAAATGGGCATAGAATTTATGCCACCAGCTGCTCCCAAAAAACAAGATCCTCAAATGAACCTTAACAAAGTACTGCCAACATCACAAATGGCAAATGTTTGGAGTTAAGTGTGGGCCCTACACTGAAGCTCTTCACAACGTTAATCTATACAAGTATGAAGATTTTCATTTTAAAGCCTTTCATGTTAAATCTTGTTTGGTCTGAATAACAAAACCAGAAAATACAAAGTTTTTAATTTTATATATGATGCATTTGTTTCTCAGGCCACAGTAAAAGATAATCCCCTGAAAACTCTTTCTCATTTGTCACATGGGATTGGTCATTTCCTCCCTTCCTAACTCTCATTCTTTCTAGTAGAGTCACATGTAAAGAAAGCCTAGGGACGTCCCTCAGTAGAGCCTCTATCAGGGCCTCTTTTTAAGAGGCCGACACCTGTGTAGAGGGCACTGAATTTCCTCTTTACTCTTCTTCCCCAACAAAAGATAAATTCCTTTTGGGCCCAGGCCCACCCCTACCTAATTAGGCCTTCTAATTTGGGCAGAATTAGGCCAATCAGGAACACTGCTAGATGATCACATCTATGTTATTGTTACAAGAGCAGCCACGTCTTCCTCCAAAATTGTCTCTGCTTCTTCCAATTTTGTAGACAACCAACTGGGAAACCAAAACCAATCAACCAAAAAAATATAATTCTTATATATAATAAAAAATAAGAATATACTAGTCTCCTCACTACTATTCCAATATTTTTCTACAGCATAATTTAGTTACTGAATTTTAACTCTCCTAGGACAATGGCTATTTGTAAGATTCCGAATCACAGTTTATACTTTTCACGTTAACAAAAATAGCTTTGACATTTTAAAGGTATAAATTCAAAGAAATAATGTGTAACTATAGAAGTCCCTATTTTTGTATCCACTCCTCCACAATATCTCATAGGTGTCTACACACAGTAGCTACTTAAAAATGCTTTCTTAAGTAAAACATTGTCTTTGGAGATCCTACATACTAAACTTGCTAGAGAAAAAGCTTTTTGATTCAGATTTTATTAATTCAGATTCAATGACCTTTCAATTAAGAACTGAACTAAATTATCTATCTTAGTATTGTTAATAAGAAATGTTACATAATAAATAATGGGTAATATTCAATTGCATTATATAAGGAGGGAGGGTTACTTATTGACTTTGAAAAAGGGTTTATGTTTTTACATTTACATATAAATTATATTATGCAATTATAATAGATATCATTTTTTGAGAGCTTATTGGAAGTGCAAGGAATTATGCTAATGATAACTGTCTTAAATTTTGTTAAATTATCACAACAAACCTATGAGGTAATGTAATCTGTTCTTTACAGATACAAAAACATAATTACAGAGAGAAATCATCCACATGGTATCTATAGAGGTTCAAATACCTATAAACATTAGCCTATTAATTATATTACACTCTTCCTCCTTCTAAGAGGTGAGTGCTCTTCAGAATGGCACATGAATGCAGCGATTTTAAATTATTGTTATACATAAAGTAGGACATCTTCGCAAGCAATATTTGAAAGCATATTTTAGTTATCTTGTACATTAGAAAGTAATTAAACATATTCCTCGTCAATCTTACAAATGTCTTCCTCTGAGTTACTGAGACTCCTAGACTTCTCTGCCCCATTTACTACCAGTTAGCAAGTTCACAAGTTATATTCCATATCTGTAAACCTCACTCACATTACTCATAATTTCTAATCCAATCATTGCTGCCACCTCAGTTTCCAAGAACCACATTAAATTCTTTGAATATCAATATTATATTTGTTAGAAAATCCATTTGTTAGTCCCAATTCTTGAATAATAAAAAGAAATTGCTGTTGAAAGAGGTAGGAAACTAATCTTCCTGATAAATCCAGACATATTTAATTTCCCACAAAAACCTCGTTCTAGTAATTTCATCTTTCCTGTAATGCTATTTCCCTGGTGGAAAGATCAGGTCAACATGTTCCACATTTTTGGACAGCTTTGTATTTTGGATCAGAAATGTATGGCAGCGAACAGCTGTGGAGAAAATAGACTGCAGTGTGCTGGATAAATGCTAGCCAAGTCTTACTGAAATAAATTCCCACTATTTTAGAAAAACAACCATGCAAACTATATGCCTCATGTCTTCATTGTAACTCAACTCTGGCCTATGCCATACATATGAGAGAACACTTTGGCAGTATTTGGTTCTATATCAACTATCTATAGGCTAGAATCTATCCTGAATATTTCAATTCTATTGAGTTCAAAAATCATTTGTCTTATGTACCCAGTAGAGACAAAAACAAGAGCCCCTCCCTGACAACTGTGCCTAACGGCCATGCAAAAGTGAGTTGGTTGTCCAAGACATGCCCTTATGGAAAAAATTTCTAAACACCAGAACAAATCCAACACTTCTCTCTCCTGCCCTATCAGTCTATCACCTTTCTCAAGCATAGAACAGCTCACTGTAAGTAGATGAAACGTTCCCAGCTGTGTCTGACTCATACCATGACTATGAGTCTTTCCAGTGTGGGAAAAATAGGAACTTCATCAATTCCCCATGTATAAGGCATTTCTAATTTTTTCTCATTCTCTCTAGAGAACAAGAAAGTCACCTAACTTTAAGACTTGGTGACCAAAACTCATCCAGCTAAGATAAATAACAAATAACAATATTGCTGATTCATCTCTTCCTAGGATGTACAAAGAGAAACACAAGGAAAAACAATGAAACCATGGAACCTGAGCAAAAAAACTAAAGTCATAGTAAAGTAACCAAAGACAAATAAAAGAAAAAACAAAATGAAATTCTGGAAACCCTTTCTTTCCTCAACCAGCAATTTTCCATAGCAATCTATTCCAATCACAAATAATAATCCTGCTGGCCAGCCAAGGCAATTAAAGCATATTTATTGTCCAGCACAAATGCTCTCATGTTAAATATGCTATCAAATGGGCTGAAAACATGGAACATGTGGGCAACACCATTGAATGAGACAAAGGATCAAGGTGATTGCAGCTTGCATCAACAGTGGCTCAAAAACTGCAGTCCAGTGCACAGGCAAAGATATTCAAAATTAAAAGCCCTAGGGACTTTTTTTTTTTTTAAGTAAACAACAAAACTTTATTTGGGAAATTCCTTTCCTTATACATAATGAAATCCCATCAAATGATTTTATTTGTTTGTTGTTCAATGATGTTTATGCTTTTTAAAATATATTACTTTAAGTTCTGGGATACATGTGTAGAACATGCAGGTTTGTCACATAGCCATGAGCCATGGTGGTTTGCTGCACCCATCAACCCATCATCTAGGTTGCCCTGGTGTGTCATGTTCCCCTGTGTCCATGTGTTCTCATTGTTCAACTCCCACTTATGAGTGAAAAACATGTAGTATTTGGTTTTCTGTTTCTGCGTTACTTTGCTGAGAATGATGGGTTCCAGCTTCGTCCATGTCCCTGCAAAGGACATGAACTCATTCTTTTTTATGGCAGCATAGTATTCCATGGTGTATATGATATGTGCTACATTTTCTTAATCCAGTCTATCATTGATGGGCATGTGGGTTGGTTCCCAGTCTTTGCTATTGTAAATAGTGCTGAAATAAACACACATGTGCATGTGTCTTTATGGTAGAATGATTTATAATCGTTTGGGTATATACTCAGTAATGGGAATGCTGGGTCAAATGGTTATTTCTTATTCTAGATCCTTGAGGAATTGCCACACTGTCTTGCACAATGGTTGAACTAATTTACACTCCCACCAACAGTGTAAAAGAGTTCCTATTTGTCCACAGCCTTGCCAGCATCTGTTGTTTCCTCTCTTTTTAATAATCACCATTCTAACTGGCATGAGATGGTGTCTCACTGTGGTTTTGATTTGCATTTCTCTAATTACCAGTGACAGATATATAGACCAATGGAACAGAACAGAGACCTGAGAAATAACACCACACATCTACAACCATCTGATCTTCAACAAATCTGACAAAAACAAGCAATGGGGAAAGGATCCCCTATTTAATAAATGGTCCTGGGGAAACTAGCTAGTCATATACAGAAAACTGAAACTGGACCCCTTCCTTAAACCTTATAAAAAAATTAACTCAAGATGGATTAAAGACTTAAATATGAAAATCAAAACCATAAAAACCCTGGGAGAAAACCTAGGCAATACCATGTAGGACATAGGCATGGGCAAAGCCTTCATAACTAAAACACCAAAAGCAGTGGCAACAAAAGCCAAAATTGACAAATGGGATTTAATCAAACTAAAGAGCTTCTGCACACAAAAGAAACTATCATCAGAGTGAACAGGGAACCTACAGAATGGGAGAAAAGTTTTGTAAGCTACTCATCTGACGAAGGTCTAATATCCAGAATCTACAGGGACTTAAATAAATTTACAAGAAAAAAAAAACAACCTCATCAAAAAGTGGGCGAAGGATATGAACAGAATACTTGTCAAAAGAAGACATTTATGTGGCCAAAAAACACATGAAAAAAAAAGCTTATCATCACCTTGGGGACTTTTAAATCAAAATATCAGAGACATACAAAAAGGTCTAGGAAACAGTATGAATACTGCTTTACTCACCATTTGTGTATCCTCCACCAGCTTAAGAAATAAAACCTTCGAAGTGCAATTGACATTTCCTATTTGCCCTTCCCTGAGAGCACTATCCTTATTCTCTGCCATAGGTTAGCACTATCCTGAATTTGGTGTTTGTCTTTCCCACAGATGTCTTTATATTTTTACTACATATGAATATCTCTCAAGACAATATATAAGGCCAGGTGCAGTGGCTCACGCCTGTAATTCCAGCACTTTGGGAGGCCAAGGCTGGCGAATCACGAGATCAGGAGATCAAGACCATCCTGGTGAACACGGTGAAACCCTGTCTCTACTGAAAATACAAAAAAATTAGCTGGGCATGGTGGCGGGCACCTGTAGTCCCAGCTTCCGGGGAGGCTGAGGCAGGAGAATGGCGTTAACTTGGGAGGCGGCGGAGCTTGCAGTGAGTGGAGATCACGCCACTGCACTCCAGCCTGGGGGACAGAGCCAGACTCCATCTCAAAAAAACAAACAAATAAACAAACAAATAAAAACAATTGTTTCATATATTCTAAAACTTTAAATAAATTGTATCATATTGTATGCATCCTTCTTGCTTTTTTACTTAACAATGTGTTTGTCACATTTATTTACAGTGATATAGAGGGCTTCTGTTTACTCATTTATTCTGCTATAACCTTGCATTGCACATATACATGACAACTCATTTACTTATTCTTCTAGTGGACACCTAGGTTGTTTCTTGTTTTTTCTATTACCAGCAATGTTGTTATGAACATTTTTATATAATTCTATTTGTGTAGATGATTTAGTATTTTTTTAGAGCAGGGGTAAACGAACAATGCCTGTAGCCTAAATATGGCCTACCATCTGCTTTTGTAAATAAAGTTTTATTAGAACATAGAGGTCGTATTGCTGATGGCTACTTTCATACTACAATGGCAGAGCTGAGCAGTTATGACAGAGAATGTACAGGCCACAAAACTGAAAATATTTATTATTTGATCTTTCACAGAAAAAGCTTGTCAACTTCTACTTTAGGGTATAAACTTAGCAGTGACATAGATGGGTTGAAGGCTCTATGAGTATGCAATTTTACCAAATGTTTCTAAATATACTCTAAAGTAACGTACCAACTTACATTCCCCTCAGTAATATAAAAATATATTCATTCTCCTTGTTCCTCATGCTCACCAGCACTTAAAATCTCAAAAGTTTTAAAATCGTGTCCATTAATTTGTGGTTTCATTTTAAATATCCTAGAGTTGTTATGATAGTTTATATCCATGTGTTTGTGAGGTATGCCATATGTTTTGGGGTAATACTAGAAATAATAGAGCAATGATATAACTGTACCAAGATGAGGCTAAGGCACAAAAGTGGATACCTCCCCATTTGATTTCACTTAGAGCTACTCTTTTCCAAACCTTATATTCTATTCTCTTTCCTGACACCCATGTCCCAGGCAACTATCACTCAGGATCTTTCTGTCTGTATTATGTGGACCAAGTTCTTCTACAGTGCTTACTGTGCTGACTGCAATATACAGCCTTCTACTCCTTCCCTTTCCATACAAATCATACAGCTAAGTGTTTTCCCAGAAGCCTTTGTCAAGTGGAGAAAAGAAATGAGAGAAAAGAAGGCCTGTCTTTTTCAACATGGGACACCTGGTCTCCACATTGCATCACCTAAGAGCAGTCTCTACCATCTACACCTAAGATCAGCCAGTTAGGCAAGAGTGAGAATACAGTCAAAGAAATAAGGATTCATCTGTGCCTTTGGATGCTCCCAGGGTGATGTTCCCTGTCAAGATACGTCTGGGATTATCTGGTTTTCATCATGTTCTTTGATGGAAAGAAATCTGCTTTTTATTTCTTCTTTATCTTGCGCTGGAATAGCAAGTATTGATTGACAGTCAAGGTTATTATTATTTATTTATTTGGCTATGGTAAGAGCAGTTCTCTTCCTTGTGGGTATTTCTATAACTTGGACAAGTAAATGAGGCAAGGACGTAGCTGGAGATAGCAATAGGACAAGAAGTGAAGAAAGAATCTCCTGTTTGGCAGTTATTGGAACATACCTAGAGCATTGAAATCTCAGTTTATGCCTCTGTTTTACAGTAACGTTGACCTAAGGAAATTTAAGGCATGGGGAACAGGATGAAAAAGAAGAGGGGGAAACTGGTTGGATTGTATCAATGTCAATTTCTTGACTGTGTTACTGTTCTACAGTTATGCAAGATGTTACCAATGGGGAAAGTATGTGAATATATGGAGTCTCTCTGTATTATAGTTTACAAAACAGATATGTAAAATATTAGACAGTAGGAATGGGAATGAGAAAGGGAGGACTCTTCACTTTTTACTTGATACCTTGCTTTTACTGTTCTTACCACATGCATGCATTATTTGCATTATGAGGACACGAGTCCCTGCCTCATGTCCTCTAAGTCTTATCACTTGCACCTGTCAGGTTATGATAGTCTAACCTATAGTTCACTGCAGCTGGAATTAGGCTTTTTATGATTAGATATCTTACTAAGTAGCCCTCTTCTTCAGCCTTCTCTCATGTTGTTATTGTCTTCCTTCAGAATTATTTTCTTTCTTTTTTCCTTCAACCAGTGCATCACCTTGCAGGGTGAATGATTTAGGAAGGCATAGGCTCAAAGCCCTGTCAAGCACAAACTTCCCAGATGGGCAGTGCACAAGCTGGTGCTGTGTGGCCACTGCAGCAGACGTGGCAGTGGGCCTGGGATACCTTGCGGCTGATTCAACATGTTTCCTTTCGAACACTCTCTGCATGGGTTTACAACCCTCTGAGGCTGTAACTTTTTTTCCCAAAGACTTTTCTCCTGCATCACTGGCAACCTCCTCCTCTACTATCTTTCTTTTTTCTATGAGATTAGTCATCTACCAAAAATTTCTTTCCAACTTTATCAGAACATTCTTTCATTCTTCAGGCATGATGAGTTCATGTAATATTTACTGCAGGCCAACTCTGTAAGTTTAAGTAGTGAGAATACAAAAAATTTTTAAAAGACAGGGTCCTTGCCCTCAAAAACCTCAGACACTTATGTTTATTATGGAATGGAAAGAACAAGGATACGAACCAAGTATCCAAGAAGAATGGAACAGGGAACAATGAACTCTGCTTGGGAAAGAGGAGGAAAATTTCTTAGAAAGTGATATGTAAGTTGCGTGTTGAAAAATAACAGTGAAACGGGAGAATCATCATCTCGGTTGAAGGACCAATGTATACAAAGAAAGGCACAACAAGATGGAAATATGTAATATATTTAGGGAAGTGTGTTGAAATAATTACCTTTGGGGATGATACATCCCAGTCTCATATCCTCAAAGCATCGCCATGTGTACCTCAGGACTATCAGCATGTTTAGCATGGACTGGGGCCAGAGAGGTGTATGCCTGCTAAGGAATTGTGACTTTATGTTCCAGGGCTCTGCAAATCTAACTTGAAGTAAAGTGAATTGACATTTAGCTTTCAGCCAAGCACATGATTAAGTCTCTCATGATCTATCTGTATCTGTGTCTATACCTATACCTATATCTATATCTATCTATGGCCAAGATGGAAACATATAGGTTCTGCAGTGGCACATTTGATGTCATGTGATCATCTTCAGATATTAGAACTGTCAGGTGAAAGAGGGATTTTATATTTTATGCCCATATCCAGAGGGAAAGCTGGAATCAAGAAATTAAAATTACAGGGAAGCAGATTACTGCTTTGGGCTCGAAAAAAAAAAGAGAAATTTCTAGGCAATGGCTAATAATTATGTTAATAGGAAAAGGAAATGCTTCACTGCACACATGTTCTTGGTTTGGCAGAGGTTGTCAATGTTATCATTGGTTTTACTAGTGATATGTTTTGGTTTGATTTTTTTTTTTTTTCTGAGCTCCAAAAATTGTCAAAGAGTGGTATTTCTTTTTTTAGAACTCCAAATAGATGTATTTTGATATCATTGAAACAACTTGCACTAACAAATGATAACTTCTCTCTACTTCAAAGTGCCCATTGTTAGACTGGAAAATAACATTTTTCTCCTAGGTTCAAAAAATATTGATGTCAAAGGCGGAAAGAAATAAAGTGATAAAGAAGGGTAGGGAACAGAGATACAAAGCAGGAAGTAATAAATATGTAAAATAGAGAGTGACAGGTTCCCTTCATGGTACAGTGAGGATAGTGACTTAAAAGCAAAAACTATTACCATCAAGAAATTAAGAATCTAACTTCACTGAGAAGTCAACATTAAAACAGTTTATTAGAAGTCTTTTTTTAAAAACAAAAATTTCCAAACTGCTCTTTCAATGAAGATCAGCCTGAAAGGCATAAAACCCTTGTTGCACATGTCTCATTGCTGGCTGCCAAGGAAGAATGCTAAAAAGAGCAGGATGGGAGTTAAATTAATAACTAAGAACAAACTAATTTTCCAATGAAAATGCATGAGGAAGAAGGCTAACTGAATTTTCTAGCGGGCCTGGCTTGTTTGTTTGCACTAGAAAGAAGAATGTGTCTCCATTCATTGATATTCTCTTCTACTATCAGACTTAAGCTATGCCTGCCTGACATAGAAACAGAAAAGAGAAGAGTAAGTAAAAGGTTATGGTGAGAGCCAGCTCTCAGAGTTTCCTTCTCTCAGCCAGTATTTTTTGAGTACCATCTCAATGCCTGGGATTATCAGAGTATGTATATATTTAAAGAGAAATATTATTCTTATGTGCCACCTCATCCTACAAAAAATGAGAAATTTTACAAAAATTCATACAATGCAGAAGTATAAAATTAATAGTTGAGTGAGCCAGTGAAAGAATAACATAAATGCAGGCCATCTAGGACCCTGTATCTATAGGTGTTAGATGTGAGCAACAAATTTGGCCATAAACTACACAGGGGGCCAATACAGAAAAAAGAAACACATTCAGTTCTGACTTGTGATAAGAAAAACAACTTTTCCTTATATGGAAACCTGTAAGCAATTTCTTTCTGAGTCTGTGTAAGGAGAACTTGGTGGAGATTTTCAAGTCAAGATGACATATTAAGTACCCATTGATATACTCACTTCCACTCAAATAACTAGAAATACTAAATAAAATCTGTTAAATTACACTTGTCTTTATGTACATAGCTTGGAAGAAAAGAATAATGAGAAATATCCAGGTGCCGGAAATGTCATGATTTTGAGCTAAAGTCTAGCAACCCACGGTTATAGGAGGCAGAGCCTGGGAGTAGACAGAGCAAAAAGGTTTGGAATTTCAACACTAACATGAGGGATGAGAGTTGGAACTACAAATCTCATTCCTGTAGTGAAAAACACAAAAACAAAAAGCAAACAAACAAAAACGTTGGGTTTCCTGTTTAAGAACAGGACCTGGAAAGCAAATTATCCACCTAATCCCTGATTGGAAATAGTTTCCTATGTAATCCCAAAATTTATTCTGTCATATGATTTAGAGGGCCTGTTACCCTCTCTAAATCCACAAAATCCAGAGCCGAAACACAAACCTAAAAAGTTGCAAAGGAACAGTGACAGCCTCTACAGATTAGGTAGATACCACCATGATATCCTCAAAGGGAAACCTCCACAACCCAGGACAGACACAAAGTTGCTCAGAGACAGGAGAATTCTTCAGGAAAATGGACTCACAGACAAGAATTGCAGAACATATGAGAATGTCTGCATCAAGAAAATAGACAACAGATGTAACTCACACCAACGGAAATAACAAAACAATAAAAAGGGGATTTTAAAAGGTGTATATTTAAAGTCTTCAAAGACATGAAGAAACACTTTTTATGAAACCAAAAAAGTGGTGAAATAGTATATTGATATCAAAGAATACTAGATTAAAGCACTTGAAAAAATTAGTAAATTTGAAGAGACCTCAAAAAAATTTCCAAAATGCAAGAAAGACAAATTAGATTTAAAAAAAAAAAATCAAGTGACATGAAGAATATAAACTTTAAAAAATTCTAAATAAAAATCATAAATATCTAAAAGGAATCACAGAAAGAGTAAAATAGAGGAAAAACAATATTTAAAAAGCTAATGGTTGACAGTTATCCAGAAGTGAAGATGTGGGTCTTCATATTTAAAATGCCAATTAAGGCTGAGTGTGGTGGTTCATGCCTATAATCCCAGCACTTTGGGAGGTGGAGTCAGGTGGATTACTGGAGGCCAGGAGTTTGAGACCAACCTGGCCAATGTGGCGAAACACCATCTCTACTAAAAATACAAAAATTAGCCAGGCGTGGTGGTGTATGCCTGTAATCCCAGCTACTTGGGAGGCTGAGGCATGAGAATCACTTGAACCTGGGAGATGGAGGTTGCAGTGAGCAGAGATTCCACCACTGCACTCCAGCCTGAATGACACAGTGAGACCATGTCTCTAAATAAATAAATAAAATGCCAATTAAGTATGATGACATACAGTATAGTGATATTTCAGAATATTAAAGTTACAGAAATTTTACAATTTTCCAGAAAGGAAAGAAGAGACTGCTACTACAATTGGGAGGGAGGGAGGAGGGAAGGAGAGAAAGAGAAAGAAAGAGAGAGCAGAAGAGAAAGACAGAGAATACACAAATTAAATATATCAGGAATTTAAAATGGTAATTAACATAAGTTATAATTGTGGTTTGATAAAACAAGAATCTTGGGCTATTTAATGGCAATACATTTTAAAATTTGATAAAATGGGAAATTTTCTAGAAAATGTTAAATTTTGCATACCTTCCTATAAAATGTTTTAAAAATCTTAATGGAGAGTCAATAAACATTAAACAAATTGAGCTAGTTTTAAAAACCACGCCTCCCCAAAAAGTCACAACCATATAGTTTTATAAAACTTAAAGGCACAAATAATACCTATCTTATATGAACTAGAAGGCATAGATAATCCCTATCTTATAACAACTCTTCCAAATAATAAAAAAGAAAATGTGTTATCTATGATGTTAATATAGTATTTACAGCAAACCAAGATAAAGAGAGTCCAAAAAAAGGATTTATAATCCATTTTCACTTATGAACATGAATGCAAAATTTTTAAATAAAATATGAGGTAAGCAAGTCCACCTTCATGTATGTGTATATCTATATGCATATATATATATATCTGTAATTTTATATATGTAAGGTGTGTGTACAAAATACGACATAACCAAGTAAGTTTGGAAGTATAGTTCATCATTAGAAAACCTATCAATGTAAATACATTAGGGAAAAATAGACACTTAAAAAGTCACAAGAAAAGCATAAAGTATAAGAAATATACATTTGACTACATCAAAATTTAAATGATCATCTCAATAGATTAACGACGAACTTGATAAAAATGCAACAATACCCATTCATGATTAAAAGAAAGAAAATAGCCCGGCAAAGTAGCACCAGAAGAGAACATCCTGAAGAGGAGCTTTCGAAAGCTAACAGCAAACACCTTATGAAATAACAAACTTCAGAAGCATTCCCATGAAAGCAAGAATAAGAGATGTTATTTTTCATCATATCATAAAATTTATGTATAAAAATAAGAAAACACTAACTCAAAAAAGAGTAATGTGATATATTCTATTTTATGTTTTATATCTATACTCTTAAATTGTTAAGAATTAAAACATTTGATGAATTATAAACTATAATTTTTCTAATTTACATAAATAAAGCTAATTGTCTTTATACAGAAAAAAAATTGGATATAAATCCCATCCAATGCAAAAAGAAAAACAAATGAGACATAAAGATGAGAAAAGAAACAAAATTGTCATAATTCATAGTTGATAAAATTTACCACATAGAGAAATCCAAGAAGGCAAAATGCAGTGTTTTAAAACTAAGAGGAAAATTCAGCAAAGTTGCTTTGCTCACGATTGATATTCACTCAAACATTTATATTTATTTTTATACTTAATAGCCAATTAAAAAAATTCATTCAAAATAGTAACAAAAATCAAAAGTATAGAGTTTAATCTAAAATACACAAAAGACTTTTAGCTAAAATATGCACAAAGCTATTGAAGACATAAAGAAGAATTAAATAATTAGAAAAACAGAACATGTTCATGGATAAGATTCAATATTTAAAAAAAATTCCTCTAAATAATTTATGATTTTATGCAATTCCAATCAAAAATTCCTATAAGAATTTGCAAAAAAACAGACAAGCTGATTATAAAATTTACCTTATAAAGCTGCATAAATATCAATAATTTTTTTAAGGATAACATTAGAAGTCTATTCTACCACATAGCAAGACATTAAAAATAATTTAAACCATGCTATCTTCACAAGAATGTACAAATAAAGTAATGAGACACAATAGATAGCCTTACGGTATATCACAAATCCCTGGGGAAGAACAATGTTCAATGCAGTACATTTGGTTTTCAGAAAGAAAAAAATTATATTTCTACTTCATACAAGAAAAAAATTAGATTGGTTAGGAAACTAAATGTGGAAATCAAAACTGCAAACCTATTAAAAGCATGTGTTAGGGTGGGAAAGGTTTTCTTCAGCAAGTTGCCAAAAAAAGCAAAAGAAAGATAAATATATTTGACTATATAAAATGTACAATGGCTGAACATCAAAATATACTCTAACTTACTCTATGAGTTCACTTATGTAAATTTTTAAGCAAGCAAAATTAGTCTATGGTGTTTGAAATCCGAATAGTGGTTAACTTTGAGGAAGGGGTGAGTAGTGATTAGAGAGGAGTATGAGGCAGCCTCTAGAGGTTGATGTTCTTTCTTCTGATCTAGGTGATTACACTTTCTGGAAATTCATCCAGCTGTATACATACATGTGCACCTTTCTGTATGTACATTAGCTAACTTTAAAATTTAAGATAAACACAGATAATCTAAACATGATTAAAAGGCAAACACAGCATTAGAGAGCATTTAGATTAGATATAAAGAAAACTTAGTATCCAGAATATATATTTTTGTAAAACTTCAGAAAATCAAACTAAAACAATATACCATTTTTGACCTATGGTCAAAATTGACATGAACTTTTAAGACTTCAAATATCAACAGTTAAAGAATTATGAAAAATGATATTTGCATATAAAGACATTGAAAAAAATTAACTGATTTGAACACTTTAAGAAGCAATTTAGCATCATTTCTATTAAAACTGAACATGTGTATTCCTTACAAACCAGCAATTCCACTGACGTATATACACCATAGAGCATTAATTTTCAAGCTGTATATTGTGGCTCATGAAGAAGTTCATAAATCAACTTCACGTATTATACGTATTATACATGTATTATATGTATTATAACCAGGATTTTTTCATGAAATAAAAATAATAAAATAGTTGAGGTGGGAAAATTCCAAAATATTAGTCCATGGACAGCTGCCAGTTTAAGACATGCTTATTACTAGCCCAAATGAAGAAACCAGAGTC
Organism: Colobus angolensis palliatus; assembly: GCF_000951035.1. NCBI lineage: Eukaryota > Metazoa > Chordata > Mammalia > Primates > Cercopithecidae > Colobus > Colobus angolensis. Next base: position 1,441,358 of record NW_012118099.1, read on the forward strand.
AAGTTTTTCAAAAAACTAAATTTGTTAATTTAATTTTTTAAATTCTGAGATTGTCCTAACAACTTTTCAAGTGCAAAAATAGCTCATTCAATTATAAATTATGGTGATTCTTAACACTGGCTGTGAGATTTTTAACATTTACACCTAGCAAATTTAAAAATCAGACAATCTGTGCGCATCTTCAATTGTTTTTCTGAAATCTCACTATATTCGACATCCCAAAGCCTGACTCACTACTTTATTCCATACCTCAGCTGTCCTAAGTAGGTCAAAGTCATATATTGATTCTTTAAAGTGGTATTAATCACTCACTCATTCTTTAACATATTTAATGGATTAATATGAAGGGGGTTAAGACACACTGGTCAATTAGCTTGATTTAATTCCACACAGAGGACTTGCAAAAATATGTGCCATTGTTAACAAGGGCATGCCAATAGAAATAGATGGATTTTTGTCAATCCATCATCACTGTGAAAAACAATCCAGGGGATAGGTCAAAAACCTCATCTCTATTTGAATATAATAGTTCATGAGTACTGTATTAAGCAATCTGAGTAGGCAAGAATTTAGAAAATCAAAGGGCAGTAAAGGTCTAGAGCCCACTTGAATTAGCTCACTGGAGCAGTTGTGACAAATAGAAATGGAACAAGCTTGCTATTCTAACATGGGATTTACACTTAACTCTGACTCACTCTCATTGTATCTAAACTTAAGTTTACAGTCTAGAAATAGATGTCTATATATTGTCTAAAAGTTGAAATGCCTTGCAAGTTTTACATTAAAAATGTTAAGCAGTTAGGTATTTATAAAGCTGTAAAAGATGAAAAACTGATCCTTCAGTTACGTAAAGACTATAAAGTAATTTAAAAAAATCAATCTATGAACCAAAATAACTTCCAATATTATGAAATATTTTTAAAACATTTATTGAGTCATAAAATGTTGACATAGTATGGCAAAAGTCCTGGCTTGGTCATATTTTAGATTTCTGCCCATTGACAAATTACTTTCCACTTGCAATGTCTATAACATTTATCTTACCCCTTCCCACTTTGCAAGTGAAGAAGCTGAGGCCCAGAGAGGTGACAAGACTTTTCAAGGCCACGTAAGTATTTAGACCATAACCAAGGTTCCCTGGCTCTCAGTCCACTGATCCATGAGCTGCAGTACTTTGCTTCTCATGGATTATTTGTAAGCAGGACAGAAACTGAACCCACTCAAGAATAGTACACCTTACCCACTCAGCCACCAGTGCCCAGTGGATTTAAGTCTGAAGAGGAAAATAAGTGTTAATAAGCAGCACAAAATGCTGTATTCTTGTTTATAAAGAAGCAATAAGTGCCATGTTCCACTGATCTGCAGTCCACTTAGCAGAGCTTTCTTGATTTGACAGTAAAATAAAATAAAATTTGATGTAAGACTGTTTTTCTCCCTGGCTTCCTTTAGATGGTTAAAAACATGCTCTGAAAATATTCTAGTTTCATTTATGACTGTTTTCTATTCACTTAACTGCAAAAGGTTTTTATATGGTATTTTAGGATTATAAATTTTGCCATTTTTCTAAGATGAAAAATACTTGATTTTATGTACTCTACATTTATGGATTTCAAGTGGTCCTATAGTTCCTGGATATAATGTCTTCCTGTTGTGAACCCTACGCTTAAGGAAGACTTGAATATTACTGATTCCCTAATCTCTCCTGGTTGTATGAACTAGAGTTCCAAATACAAATGCCTTCAGAGGCTAAGCAACAACATAAATACACAAAGTGACCATTTTGAGTGGTGAGGACTTAACAAGAGAGTTCACGTCATTTGTTTTATTCTACCTGGATTTTGAAATCAAGTAGAATTATAACAGAAGTATTGGGGAGAGTGTCAGTGAGAAATTAGCTAAAAGCTTTGGAAGAAGGGAAGAAAAACTGAGATGATCATTTAAAAATGAAGGTCCTGCTTTCTTTCAGTTCAGACTCCAGTCAAGTGCTGAGTGACAAATCCCAAGGAGGAGGCAGGATTCGTGCTCTAGCAGCCTCCACAAGAACCAAGCTCAGGTTGCCTAAATAGTTCAGTGCTGTAAATAGTTCAGTTCCAGTACCATGGCTCTTTTATCCTAGCTTTCACCAATGATGACTACACTTTGTTTTTAATCACCTATAGTTCCCTTCCTATGCTTTATTTTGCCTGAGAAAATGCCTTTAATTCATTAGTTTTAGCTAAGAATAGATTATCCTAAACTTACATCATTAAAAAAAAAATAACTGATGTAGATGAATGAGCCAGAAAGCAATAAAAAAACTGAAGCACAAAGAGTACCCCTGGCATTCTCCAATCCCAAACCCCCACATTCTATCTATAAGAGGAGAGAAATCGGTATCACAGAAGAAATGTTCAAGTAGCTTTTCCTTTCTTAAATAGTTGTTTCCCTAAACTGTGCTTCTAAATACCCAATTAACTTCTCAGACCGAATGATGGTGATAGAGGCAGGAGGCAGAGAAATCCTAGGCAGACAGGGGCAGGTCCCCAGCAAAACCATATCCCTGAGCCAAAAAGCTTGAAACCTGCAGCCCAATCCCTGTCTGCCTCCTCTCTCTCAATTGGTTCTTTCTGAATAATGTCTTTTTATTAATCCAATGTTGCCTTTTCCAAACTTACCTATGCCCTGCCCCACCCCTCATTCTGTGCCTATAAAGACCCAAGACTCAGTCGGTAGAGAAAGAAAGAAGTGGATTGACTGGAGAGCGATAACTTGACTTCAGAGGGACTGCTGGACTTTGGAGGAGAGATGGCTGGAGATGGCCAGACTTAAGGGAAAGTTATCTGCCTTTTTTTTTTTTTTTTTTTTAGGTGGAGTCTCGCTCTGTCGCCCGGACTGGAGTGCAGTGGCTGGATCTCAGCTCACTACAAGCTCCGCCTCCCGGGTTTACGCCATTCTCCTGCCTCAGCCTCTGGAGTAGCTGGGACTACAGGCGCCCGCCACCTCGCCCGGCTAGTTTTTGTATTTTTAGTAGAGACGGGGTTTCACCGTGTTAGCCAGGATGGTCTCGATCTCCTGACCTCGTGATCTGCCCGTCTCGGCCTCCCAAAGTGCTGGGATTACAGGCTTGAGCCACCGCGCCCGGCCTATCTGCCTGTCTTATCCCCTCTCTAGCTCCCCTCTCCACTGACATCCACTTCTATCACTAAATAAAATTCTCTACCTTCACTATCCTTCAAGTGTCCATGCAACTTCATCATTCTTGGATGGCAGACAAGAGCTTGGGACTCAACATGTGTGGGTACCCAAAAAAGGCTGTCACACTGGCCATTTGCCCTTGCTGGTGGAGGGCAGCTACCCCATGCAATGAGGCAAGGGGCCTACTGAGCTGATAGTACATGGCTGTCCACAGACAGCAGAGCTAAGAGAGAGAAACCCTCTGGGGCTTCCAGGGTCACAGGCACCCCCACCTGAGCAACGCCATGTGGCCTGCACAGAGCCTGCTCCTGCTGGCACCCAAAGCAGCCAGCCAGATCCCACATTCACTTGCTCACACACTCCCTCACATAAGAGGTTGAGCGTGGTGGGCCAAGTAAATGGGGGCATCCCCATCGCAAGTCCAACTATGGGGTCAAGAAAAACTCCTGCATCAAGCATCTCAGAGAAACTCTCTTGACCATAAACTACAGGCCTTAGACCAAAATCTAATTCCACCAAGAGCACAAACGAGATTTTTTAACAGGCCATTTAAACTAAGTTCAGAATGAGAGGAAATACAGCAATTTGAGAATTGAGACAGTCAATTAAATGAGACTAAACTTCTCCCTAAAACCCTGCCCAGCGATATATTTCAGGGCTTTCTACTAGCCATGCTGTTTTCATGGTTGTATTTACTGCAGAAGTTTCTGTGATCAATTTCACAAATTTCACACAGTTTGTACTCAAGACCAGTAGCTTGTGAACTTGAAAAAGAGAAGAAAAGACAGAATGAAGTGATAACTGACTAAAAAATAGAAACTTACAGCAAGAAGGGACTCAGTTGGTTCAATTCTTCATTTTACAGGAACAGAAACTGAGCCTTTGGTAGTGCCATGGTCAAAACAAGAAAAATGTGAGTGGCAATCTTGGTTTTAATTTTTTTCTAACTTCATATCCAGTTCTTTTTCTACCACTCAACTCTGCCTATGTTGGTAAGGACTTTTTAAAAAAATTATATTGAAGTAATACCAATGTGCACATAGAAGAGCAATTAAACAGATACAGATTTTAAAAGTTAATAATAATAATAATGCAAGCACTTGTGAAATCGCCATCCAAATAAAGAATGAGAATATTGTTAGTCCCAGGGAAACCTTCACATGCCCGTCCTTATTGTACCTCCTTCTTCCCTCCAGGGGAAATCATTCTCTTATTTATGTAATAGCTGTTCCTTGGCTTTACAGTTTTACTACTTATTCCCCAATAATGTATTTTTTAATTTTTGCTTATTAAATAGAATCACATAATCATATGCAAACTTTTTATCTGACATCTTTCATTTAACATTTATTTTGCGATTTAACAAAGTTGATGTGTAAAGCTATAATTTCTTCATGTCATTGCTGTATAATATTCCACGTTTCATATATGAAAATATACCATATTTTAGTCATTTATTCCACTGTTTCAGGGGGGTTTTCTTTGAGACAGAGTCTCACTTTGTCACCCAGGCTGGAGTTCAGTGGCACCATCTGGGCTCAATGCAACCTCGCCTCCTGTGTTCAAGCAATCCTCCTGCCTTAGCCACCTGAGAAGCCAGGACTACAGGTACGTGCCAGCATGCCTGGCTACAAATTTTTGTATATTTAGTAGAGGTGGGGTTTGCCCATGTTGGCCAGGCTCATCTGGAACTCCTGACCTCAAGTGATCCACCTACTTCAGCCTCCCAAAGTCCTGGGATTACAGGAGTGAGCTACCATGCCCAGCCTATTCTACTGTTGATAGACAACTGGCTGTGTCCAGTTTGGCTCTATTATAAAAAATATTATGAACATTCTTAAACATGCCTTCCAGCTTACATGTACAAGAGCTTCTTTAGAGTATATACCTGTAGAGATTACAATTTCTAGGTTGTGGAAGGTGCACATAGTCTACTTAGCATGCCTTCGGCAGCAAAAATCAAAACAAAAAGAAACCCTGAAATTCTAACTTAAAATTACTTAAACAATAAGAACATTTACTATTTCTATGTAATAAGAAGTCTAGACTGAAGGAAAATCTAACATTGTTCATTTCAGTGGCTCAATAGTGTCATCAGCGATCCTGGTAATTTCCAGCTTCCACTCTGCCATCCTCAGGGTCTCTCTCATTTTGCTCTCAGGCCAGGCCCCTCATAATCACGAGATAGCTGCAACAGCTCCAGATATTATGTACAATCATGACCACACCCAGAGAGAGAAGAGGCCATCTCCTCTGATGTTTCTTTTTTGGTATAAGAAAACCTTTCCCTGAAGCCCCCAGCAAACATTCTCACACCTCGTAGGCAAGAATTACATCACATACCCTACCTAAAGGAATCACTGGAAAGGGAAATAAAATTCATCTAAGCCAATTAAAATATTTAATACACATCCTCAAAGCCTGAAGAGAGGCCCCTTCCCTGAGCACCTAAATTATTGGCAAGAGGTTGTATCTTTTACCCATTTCTCTTAACTTTTGCTGTCATTAAATATGGTGTGTATTTTTATTATGGAAAATGAAATTTCTAACATATTCACACTAGAGAGAACAGCATAAGAAATAAAATAATAAACCCCATCCCATAAGCTCACCATCGCCCAGCTCCACAATTAACTCATGGCCCATCTCCCTTTGTCTATATCCTACCCATCTCCCTTATCTTCCCCTAGATTCATTTGAAACATATCCAGCTATAATGTCATTTCATCTGTCAACATATCACTATATATCTTAAAAGGACTCTTTTTAAAACCAAACCACAATACAGTCAAGATATCTTTTAAAAATAACAGTTTTCTAATATCAACAAATATACTGTCAATGTTCACATTTCTCTAATATCTCATAAATGTGAGTGTATTTAAATATTTTGTTTGCATTGGGATTCAAATAAAGCTCAAATATTGCAAGTGCTTGATATGTCTCCTAAGTGGCACCAGTCATTCTTTAAAAAAATCAAAGTTCAGTAAATGAGGAAGATGTACAGTTGAGGAAATGATAGCACAGGTCGAAGCCCCCAGGTTAACAGGCTGCAACTGTGATGTGAATGGCCTCCCTCTAAGATCCACAGATGATGGTCAGTGGTCACACCCAGAAATGCTGTATCAGGGCAAGTTACATTATAATCTAGCCGAACTTTGTGTCCCTGAATAGGGCAAGAAATAGTAAAGATTCAGATCTCTCAGGAAAAGCTTATCAAAGAGAAAAGAAGATCATTAAAAGCTGAGTAGGGAAGAACATGGAATTAATCTTAATTTCATTTCAGCAGGAATTTGTCTTTAAGAAATTAGCCATTATCAAGAGATTAACACAGATGGTGAAAGACCAGAAAGTTATAGTTCCCTGGAGAATATCTATTGATTAAAATGAAATTAAAAGGTATAAAAGATAATGGCTCCAACTCAACACTTCATTATAATCAATCTGCTTTTAATCTATGCTTTGTTTTTAAAATTAGGTTATAAATACTTGAAATTATTGGTATTGGGATATTTAAAATGTAGAACTGAGAAGATAAACTACTAACAGAAGGAGAAGTGATATAGAGCTAATAAGACCTCTTGCTGCTATTTATTACTACCTCTCCTGCTTCTAATCTAAAAATGATTTGCAGTAACAAATATATAGATTTGATAAGACAGGAAAAACATCAAAGCAGAGTAAAAAGGCAGGATTCAAGAATGAGAGAAAGAGCAAAAAAGGAGAATTAAAGCAGAAAACATGGGTTTTAAAGGAAGGTATTATCAAACAAAAAATGATGGCAAGAAATTCCTTATACTTTAGATACTTAAGCATTTATTTAACATTATTTTAAACAAGTAATAAAACTAATAAAACTTTAAAAAGCTTGCTGTCCTCTTTCTCCATTTTTCCAATCTGTTTTTTGTCTACTATGTAAGGGAACCAAGGTCGTAAGTCAGCTGTGGTAGTTCAATGAACAGAAAATGCTGAATACCAGCACAGCTTCTCCAGGGGTTGGGCATGGAAGGATGGCTGTGCCCAAGGAAGGGTCTAGGCCAGTGCTTCTCAACAAAGAGAAATTTTACCCCCAAGAGACATCTGGCCATGTCTAAAGACATTTTTATTTGTACTATTGTCAAACAAAATGCCAATTTGATGTACTTTTGTCATCTATTGGGCAGAGATCAAGGCTGCTACTAAATACCCTACAATGCATCGGACAGCCCCCTACAATAAATACTTATCCAGCCCAAAATGCCAACAGTGCTAGATTGAGAAACCCTGACCTAGTGGATGGAGCTCAACAACTTCAGTGCACGAGCCCATCATGCACCATTAACATACATACAATAACTTCTCTCTCCTTTGTCCAACAAATTCTTTCTTTATATTTTTTCTTTGTCATTGCCTTCGCCATAATCAAAATGCAAAAACTCATTTCTAGTTTATTGCAAGCTTCCAACTGATCTCCTGGCTCACTTTAATTCATAGCACACAGCTGCCTGATTAATTTTTTTCAGATATTGTAATTCATTCCCTCTCACCTAAAGAATTGCAGTGGCTTCCATTTTGTCTACCATGGCTAAGCTAAAGTCTTCATCCTGACACCAAGCTAGTCCAAGATCAATTTTTCACTTTGATGATTTTACCTTCAATCACCATAGCTTTTTTGCTTCAGCCAAGGCATTAGAAGATCTTCCTGCAGCTCTGTGAGGAGTGCCTCTGCCCAGCCCCTGCCCCGTCTGGGATGTGAGGAGCGCCTCTGCCCGGCCACTGTGCAACCTTCAAAGTGTGTGATCTTTTCCTTCTTCCCCAAGTTTGAATTTTCGACATCAAAATTTACTTTTCAATTAAAAAAAAAAAAAAGAAAAAGATCTTCCCTCTTTCCCTTCACCTGGTTCAACCTGCCTCCTGGTTGTTTCTTGCTGTTTGGTAAAGAATAATTCATGAAAAGTAAAAAAGTTTTTAAATTGCTTCTACCATGGATGAGCAGAACAACAGCAGAAACTCCTGTTAGGTTGGTGCAATTACTTTTGTACCACTCTAATACAAATTTAATAAGTGAAAGGAATTTAACTAGGCTTCTTTTCATTTCCTATGTCAGTAAGCTATTTTCAACATTAAAGACAAACAGGCTTTTCAAGCAAAACATCTCAATTAATTACACTTTCTTATTTTCTAAAAGGTCTAATTAGTGTAGATTTTTTTCATGAAAATCTTGCTTTAGAAACCAAGTAAATTAGGGAGATATCATTCATGCCTTTTTAAAAATCTGGTTTTTTAAATCTTAAAAACAGGTACTTCAGGTTTAAAAAACGTTCTTTACATATTAAACCCTACTGGTACAAGAAAAGATAAGTTATGAAAATTGGATTTACATTTTCCAGTGAAACCTATTGCATAAGAAAATTACTCCCCTATTTCAGATAATGCTATGTCAATAACATTTCTAGTACAGAAATTGGACATGTTTAGTTTGAATAAAAGAAAAATGAGCACTGTTTTAAAATATTTAAGAAGTTGTTATACAGAAAGATGATTAGATAAGCTTTCAAAGTTGCTTACTAGGGGAGAACCAGGACAAATAGGAGGCAGTTGCAAAGGGTAAGATTTTTGGCTCTGCATAAGGAGGAAGTCATGTCGCCAATCCGATTTTGAAAGAGCTTCAGGAATGTCTCAACACCATTATTTCAGTTAGGAAAATGTCCTCTGGCCAAAAACTGATGACCTTTGCTGCAGAATTCCCTCCTTAATGTGTTATGTGTGATGCACACCCTAGCCCCACTACTTCCAGCTTCAGTTTCTCAGAACTTCAGGATTCCAGCTTCTTTCAGCATCTGGGCAGTACTACATATCACACTTGGATGCAATTATATTGCTTCTCTGTTCAGCTGCAGAAGTCCCCCTATTGTCTACAAAACAAAGTCATAACCCCTCAGCATGGTTTTCAAGGCCCTTCACAACCTGCTCTTCATCACTCAACCCACTGCCTCACCCGGGAGGATAAGTAAAGATTTTGATGTAAAATAGGTCAAACTTTGTTTCTTTTTAGGTAGAGCTGAAGAACTGACTTAGGAAAATGTTACAGATACAATGCATTCAGAGAGTATAAAGGAATTTGAAAATCTTTATGGTCAAGTTAGAGAAATATGAACCAGATATCAGGACATTTAGGAGGATCTATAACTAGATGATGATCAAATACTGATTAATGGAAGATTGTCAGCCTAAAGAGATGCTTCTAATGGTGGAACACAGAATGTTGCCTGCTCAATGTCATGGTTAAAAATATTGAACTTGTGTTCATCACATTTACAGATTTCATGATGCTGAGAGAGAAAGCAAATACATTGAATGGCAGAAACAAAAAGCTACATGACCAGGACACTGAACAAAAGCAGATAAAACCCAACAAAGGCAGGGAGACAATGACATCACAGAACCATTTGTGGGAAAGGCATAAAGATTTCATACACTTGCAAGCTTAACCCGAGTGTGACTCTTACCAGAAAAGAAGTTAATATAATCTTGGGTTGTATTAATAGACATACAGTAGCCATAATACAGAAGATAAATGTTCCCCTGTCTTCTATAACCTAAGTGAGAAAGGAATTGGTGATGGTTAGCCTGAGGAAAGAAGGTAGATTGATTGTTCTCTTTAAATATTTTTAAAAGGTGTCATGTTGAAGTAGCCCTCAAAAGTTCAATGTACAATGGGTAAAATAAAAGAGGAAATAAATTTGGGTTTTCTCTCTAGCAATGAGAACTACCATGGAGAGAATAAGGTCTCCATTACCAGAATGGAGCAGTTTTACATAAACTGTAGGTTGGATTTATGTCCTAGAGAGGAGATTAGAATAAATAACTTGGTATTTTAAGCTTTGAGATTCTACAAGTTGAGTATCCCAGAAAGCTGAGGGTCACTGGGTAAAACTGTGGTACTAGTGGATTGAGAAGGGTGGGGAGTAGTGAAGGAAAGCTGCTCCATTCTCAAGAATTATGGAGCAAAACTCCTGCTGTCTCTGAACAGTTCTATTATACATGTTGAACTGTACTTCCACACTCATTTGGTACAAAATCTAATAATATAATTATAGGGGAAATTTTCTTTCCATTTTATGCTTTGTAAAAACTTAAAAACGTTTCCTCTTCCTAAATACTCTGTAAGATCTCTTTTCTAAGTTGTGTACAACATAGATTTGCTAGGCATTTTCCAGGAGTAATTTTTCGACTATAATTAAGAAAAAGCCTAACAATCAATTGTACAGTAAATCTGGTACTGAGAACTACAATTTGTGGTTCTAACTTTTGAAATTATTTTGTGTCTCAGACAACTAGTAAAATAAACATATCTGCCTATATACGTGGATCTCTTCTCACATCGCTGTCAAAATGATGGCATTGGTCTTGAGTGTTTTTGCTCTTCCACAGCATTACAGGCATTTGGTCAACATTCCTACAGGATTTACCTGTGCTGGCTTTGTATCAGTGATTTATGGACACATTCACTGTCTCAGGCTCCTAAGGACTTCCAGGCCTCTAATGTGGATATTTCCCATTCCCCACTACCTCATCATATATTTCCTTGAAGCACTAGATATGGCAAAAAGTCTTACTGGGTCAGGCGTGGTGGCTCCTGCCTGTAATCCCAGCACTTTGGGAGGCTGAGGCAAGTGAATCACCTGAGGTCAGGAGTTTTAGACCAGCCTGGACCACATGGCAAAACCCCATCTCTACTAAAAATACAAAAAGTAGCTGGGCATGGTGGCATGCATCTGTAATCCTAGCAACTCTGGTGGCTGAGGCAGGAGAATCGCTTGAACCCAGGAGGCAGAGGTTGCCGTGAGTCTAAATCATGCCACTGCACTCCAGCCTGGTTGACAAAGCAAGACTGCATCCCCCCCCCCTCAGAAAAAGAAAAAAAGTCTTGCTGACCAGAGCTCTCCTAACTTCATTTTTCTGTCTTTCCTTTCTCTTGAGACAGTAGTTTCCAAATTTAGTGTTCATCAGAATTACCTAGGGAGCTTGTTGGAAATATGAACTCCAAGGCAGCATCCTTAGGTGTTCTGATGTGATGCTGCCATGAGAGGGGGAAACCATTTTTAACAAGTTTCCCTTCCCCCAGTCCGGGTATATATTATTTACTTATTTACACAGGCAGTCAATAGATTATGCTTTGAGAAACAATCTCCAAAGGATTCAAAATTGTCATGAGGAGAGATGTACACTGTAGTATTTTTCTCATCAGACCTAATAAAATTTGTTGATGATCTACTTCTTTACATTAATGACTGATTAAGGTAAAGATGTCTCCCCATCCATATTCCCGAAAGTGACCTACAGATTCAATGTAATGCCTATCAAAGTTTCAATTACATTTTTTCACAGAAATACAGAAAACAATTCTAAAATTTGTGTGAAACCACAGAAGACCTTGAGTAGGCCATCAATCTGTAGCAAAAAACAACAAAAAACAACCAAACAAAAAAAACACTACGAAGCTGGAGGCATCACACTACCTGACTTCAAATATACCACAAAGCTACAGTAAACAAATTCAGCATGGTTCTGGCATAAAAACAGACACATAGACCAATGGAATAGAATAGAGAACCCAGAAATAAGTCTATGCATTTATGGTCAATTGTTTTTGACACACATTTCAAGAATGCACAATGGGGAAAGAACAGCCTCTTCAATAAACAGTGTTGGGAAAACTGGATATCCACCTGTAGAAGAATGAAATTAGACCCTTATTTCATATTATAGACAAAAGTCAACTCAAATGGATTAAAGACATTTAAGACCTAAAACTGTAAAACTACTGGAAGAAAATGATATCAAGGAAAAGCTCCTTGACATTGGACTGGACAATGATTTTTTTAATGTGACCCCAAAAGCACAGGCAACCAAAGCAAAATAGACAAACAGGAGTATATCAAAATAAAAACTTCTGCACAAAAAAGGAAAAAATCAACAGAATAAAGAGACAGCCTATGGAATGGGAGAAAACATTTGCAAACCATACATCTGATAAGGGGTTAAATATCAAAAATAAAAACTCAAATTGAGTATAAAAAACTCAAATAGCAAGAAAACAAATAATGCTATTTAAAAATGAGCAAAGGACCTGAATAGACACTTCTCAAAAGAGGACACACAAATAGCCAGCAGGCATATAAAAAATGATCAGCATCACTGATCATCAGGGAATAGCAAATTAAAACTACAATGAGATATGACCTCACACCTGTTAGAATGGTTTGAATAGAAGAGGAAAAAATTAACAAGTACAGATGAGAATGTGTTGAATGTGGCTGGTACAGCCACTACGAAAAACAGTACACAGGCCCTCAAAAAGTTAAAAATTGAAATTAAAACTATCATATTTCTAAGTCTGTGGATATTTGTTTTTCAGTACTGCAGTGGTTTTCAAACCCAAAGATTCTAAACTCTTTGAAGAATCATAATGGTTCCCTGATCTGCTTTAATTGCAATGTCCATTCATATGATTTTATTTTTTGATTATTTACTGACAACATTTACTGCCTTAGTGGCAGCGGTTCCTATATCAGAAAGCTCAATGCAGAGAATTAATATTTGTGCACAAGTCAAAGGGATGGGCTCCCAAGATGGACTGCAAACTAGGGTCACAGTCTGGGTCCCAGTGCTGCCCCCATGCCATACCCACCTCTTTTTCAGGGACAGGGCTACTGCTATCATCACCACCAATCTAGACCCAAGTCTTGACCCCCAGCTGCAGCCCACCCCACTAGAGGAGCCAAAGGATCCCAGACTGCCTAAGGCATGTGCTTGCCAGGTCAGATGCTCATTGTGTACCACTGCCTGCTGCTAGGGTACCTGCCAGCTTGAACCCAAGGGGGCCACACCTGCAAGGGCTCCTCTGCTCATGCAGATGTTCCTTATTCCATAAGCACAAAACTAAAATTATGAAGAATTCGAGAGAGCAACAGGAGAGCGCTAAACCAAGTGTGGGGCCCCTTCTGAGAGAAGGGTTGTGTGTAGCTGCACCAGGCTGTGCACCCATGAAACTGGCCCTGCTGGAAAGAAAAGTGATGCAGTTCCTGGGAATAAGTGGATGTGACAATTTATACTGTCATCTTAGGAGCACAATAGGAAGAGGGACTTCTTTCCTCTGTATTTTACTGTACTCATTTCTCAAAAATATAGCCCTCGGCATTTCTTCTGATCTTGCAGTGCCGGAAGCTGAAATCTTAATTTATAATTTTCCCTGCATGGCAAATTTGCTGCCTCCTTAAAAAAAAAAAAAAAAAAAAGGTTGTCATTTATTTTTCTGATTAAGATGAAACCCAGCGGATCTGTGATGCCGAACTATCTTTTATCCACACACAACACTTGCAGGTATTCACTTTTTTGAGGAAAAAGTATTTCTTCCACATTTCCTGATCCATACAAAACTATTTTTAAATAATACAGATGCCAGTCATTTGACCAGAATGGAGGCCTGTCAGAACTTTCACCAGAACAGAGTTTACTTTCCAGCCAAAAGTCTTGCATCCTGAGAAAATGACATTTAGTCTGGTGACCCTTACCAGCCTGCCAAGCCCTGTGACCCAAACTTTTCTGAAATGTCTGTGTTCCTGTATTCTGCTTATCATAGAGTCTCTCTCTACCTTGCTGCTTTTGCTAACTAGAATAATCATCATTCCAGCACAAGTTTATAACTACCTTGGAATTCTGACTTATGGTCTGTTATTTTTGTGATCTAGTTTTTTACATTTAAGGATCTCTCTCCTTCAATTTCTGTTCACAAGCCTAAATCAAAGTACTACGTTTTGAGTCCATTTGTGTTCAGCAAAGAAGGCATATTTGGAAACACTGAATATATATTTACAGTTAACTTCTTTTTCTGTCCAAGTTACCTGGTTTAATGCTGTTTTATCTATCCCTAATTTGTTGTAAAGCATTTTGTTTTGGAAATATTTCCCCAAAATATGTACACATATATCAATATACGTATACACTCTATTTCATTTCTCCAATACTAAACATTTTCTCTGTGCTCTGACTACTACGATAAGCACTCAACTGCAAGAGTTTATACACAGGCTAAAAAACGCTCACTGCTGAGTTCCCTCTTGTTTTGCCTTCCTGCAGTGACTGTGTTTTGCCTTTCTACAGTGAGTGTGTTCTGTATGGTGTCCATGTTCCTCTTTGTTTCTGCCAATTATTTTGGGTCTGGTCAGGCACTTTAACAGCTAACAGCCAACAAAATGTTTGGAAGTAGTAGAGGTGGGCTTGCATCCAAGAAAGCAAGGAAAACATCATGGTGTATTATTTATTTAAGTTGTAAGGCAGCTGGAGTTACCCTCAAAGAAATAGATGTGGAAACGGGTGAAGCTCAAAAGACGATTTCTTTCAGGGACTGGTGGAAGCACAGTGACATTAGAATGGCATCATAAACATATCTGTAGCATGGGACAATTGACCTGCCTAGAAGACGACTGGGCCAGGAGCATGACATAATTTCAAGTCACTTGAAGAAAATCGAAAAAGTATTCAACATCAACATAAAATACCAGGAATCCTTGGTCTTGACAGCTGTGCTCTAACAACCTTGTATGACATTAATTAAGTTAGCAATCCTATGTTCCAATATACATCCTCCTTGAAAAACAGGGTGTACATATACAATACAGTAGCATCTTCCTATGAAGCTAATCACTATAAGAACTACTGCTGTTCGATTTAACCTAATCCTAAAATTATTACTCAGCTAAAATGAATTATTATATTTAAGTTCATTTTCCATTGTACTTTCAAGATTCTTACATACCTACAAAATGATAGTTGGCAACATCATATTTATCAAAACTGAGTAGCTACAATGTTTAAGGCACTGGAGAGACAGAAAGGTAAGACATAGTGTCTCAGTACTCAAGAAGTTTGAAGAAAAGGCAAGAGCCAGTGATCACATACTGAGAACAAAGACCACATGAGTTCCAAGGTTGGAGGGAATGCTGAGGGCTCAGGTGGTTGGGGAGAGGTGTACAATGGTAGAGGGACTTGGGATGGATGCTAAATAAGGATTGCACTTCCACAGGGGATGGAGTGATGGCAGTTACAATGCAGAGATGCAGAGGAAGGCACACAAATGGGGTTCAGGAAATAAGCTGAAAAGCCTGAATTAATGGAAGGGCTTTTACAGGGCAGTGGTGGGCATGATTGCACCAGTCAGGAATCACTTGGTTGCATGTGATGGAAACCCAACTTGAACTAGCTTAACAAAAACGAGCAAATCAGGATAGCAGTTTGTCTTACACAATTCGGAACAGAAATCTGGCAGTGAACCTGGAAACATTTGGAACCAGGGACTCTCACTGTCTGTCATCCTGCTCCTCTGGGTTCGTGTTTCATCTTCTCTTTGGCTCTGTAGACAAGACACATGGTAGAAAACGTGAGCACTAACCTCCCTGAGTGCCGCAACTCACAGCTCTAGCAATTCAGAGAGGAGGAGAATGGGCATTGTTCTCATTTCTAAAATGAGAAGGATACTGACTTGGCCAGGGTATATGATCAGTTTATTTACATGAAGACTCTTTTGAGAAGCCCAGAGATTAACTCAAGGGATATAAGGTACTTTGGAAAGGGGTGTGGTTCTAAAAAAGGTGTTTGAGAAAGAAAATGGTTATACTAAAAATGCATCCATATTACATAGAAAAACAGTATCCATAAACATAGATACTCATTAAAATTTTCAAATGCCATATTTTCCATTTCTTAACCTACTCAACTTGAAATTACAAATGCTTAAAAATCTCACATCAAAGTGCCAACCTGAAATAGAATTGATTCATTCCTTTTATTCTTCCCCCAAAATAGTTAATTTCACCTGCAATTATTATAACAAAATGCTGAAGTAGATTTATCTTAAGGACTCGCTGATGCTTTGTATTCTTTGTCAATGTCTCACTATATCCACATTTCTTCCTACTGCTTGTTTTTCTTTGTTTAACTAAACCAGCATATATAATTCTTTTACAAATTAATCTGCTCTTTCTTCTAGTTAGAGTGAAATCTTTTTATAATGATAATTGAAGGAAACTGAGCTAACTCCCAAAGTATAGATTAATTATGTTATATCAGGATTTTATTGTGTATATTATGTTTTGAGATCTAAGATTTTACCAGTTTCTTATAATAAACCGTATTATAAGGAGTAATTACTGCCTTCATTCAAAAGAGATTATGCAATAGCTTTTGACTTAAATAGGAGCTCTGCATATTTCAAGGCTATAGGAAAAACTATAGGTAGAAGCATGATAGAAAAACTAATATTTGTTCTATGGCATCTCTGATATTTTAAGGGGTATAGGTTCTACAGTCAACACTCCCCTTGGAACAATTTTGACATTTGTTTCCTGGAACATTCCTCTTTGCCATATTCAATCCCTTCAACCCAGGTCCGTTACACCATGTACCCCAAAAGCTGAGACTCAGCCTCCTTGGAAGCAGGAACCTCCTCTGACTCATGTGGCACTGCATCCCAGTACCTTCAATGGTGCTGAGGCCAGAGAAGGCAATCAAGCAAATGCTGAATAAATGAATGAATCACATAAAATATTTGTATTTGTAAACAGAGTCAAAACATCCTTCAAGCAAAATGAACAAGGTTCAAATGGAGAGGTCAGTGAGGCAGAGACAAACATCCTATAATTGTTTCCTTCCTTTAAAAATGTCCCCTCATATGCATACACAGTAAGTTATTCTTCACATACCAAAGCTGAATAATTCCAAACTCCTTTCATTCCAGTTCTGTTACTGCTTGAGGATAAAGTTCAGTCTTTAAAGGACAAAGAAGCTTCTTGCCGGGAGTTGGCCAGATAGCTCAGGACACAGCTCTGCAGCCCATTCTGATTGTCCAATGTTTCTTTTGATAAACAGTATGATTGCACTGCCTGGAAAAGTAATTCCTTCTAGATGCTGGCAACAGTCATTCTGAACCATAAAAACTGTACAAGGAAATGATGAGAGTGTCAGCAAACTCAATCAGTAGGATGAGATCAGCGTTTACTGGGCTCCTTGGATAACCAGACAGCTCATAGCATGCTCCATGAATCAAATCTGCCCAAGCCCCAAATCTAGTTTCATACAGCACACCACATGTCTTTCTGTTACACCCAAGACATCGGCCTAATTAGCAGAAATGAAGAGCATATGGTTGGAGGGAGGGAAAGGGCAGACACTAGGAGTTTGAGGTATGTATGGGGCAATCCAGGGGGAGATATGGATTAGCAGATATAAAAGGCTAAAGATCAGTGATGACCTAAATCATAGCTAACATGTACTAAACACTTGCTAGACACTGTGCTAAGAGCTTAGCATATGTGACTTTACTTCACCCTTGCAACAATTCTTTGATATGCTCTGCTTTATTCCTCATTTTACACACAAGGAAGAAGAGCCTAAGTGAGAGCAAGCAATTTGTTCATAACTAACAAATGACAAAATTAGAATCCAAGCCACTGTTTTTCTGAATCCAGAGTTTTCTGAATCCAGAGTTTTCTGAATCCCTTAATCCCTACATACACTGCCTTATAGAAAAAAGTTCTAAGCTGAATCTCCTTTTTCCCTACCTCCCATCACAGTCAGCCGTCTTATGGCCATTGTTTCTCTCCTTTGAATTCAGTTTAATCAGTCTCCAATGATAGCCATCACTTCCCATCCTCACCACTCCACTGGACCTGCTCTGAGTGTACCAGTTAGGATGTTTAGGAATGCAACTAGCGGAATACCCAGAGAGAAGCCTACATAAAAGGGTTGTTTTATTTTATTTTTCTCCCAGAATAGGAAAGCCCAAAGCTGAACAGGCCTATGATTTGTTCAGTAGCTCAATAATGTTATTGAGGACCCAGGCTGTTTCTTTCACCCTACACTCTTGTACACTTTGGCTTCATCCTCCAGCCTCTTGCCCCATGATTGCAAGGCAGCTGCACTCCCTCAACCGCAGCTAAACTGAGGAAAGAAGGAAGGAACAGGAAAATACCACTGCTTTTGAACTTTTTTCATTATATCAGACAAGAAATCAGTCATATTTTCCCTATGTCTCACTGGAAGTGTGTTTTAGGGCTATCTCTAACTGAAAGGGATGCTAGGAAAGAAACGTGTCTGGCATTTTTATAGTCTCAGTTGTGGGAGGCAGGTTCTAGGATCCAGCAACATTAAAGAAGAGGAAGGGCTCTTGCTCTTTAGAAGCTTTTGTTTCCTCTTGAGTAAGCAAAGAGAAGTGTCTGCCACCTCCCTGTTAATTCAGAGGACCACATATGGTAGAGATTTCTGGTGTTCACCAGCATCTGTATCCTTTTCTTCTTCAGGGGTTCTACGTTTCTCAGCCCTTTGGGATCTAGACCAACAGAATGTGATCAGGTGACAGGATCACATAGGTTGAAAAGATTAAAAATGAATGTACCTCTTCATAACTTCTCCTCTACCCAAATGCAAAAGATTCTGTAGAGGATCAGGGAGTCACAGAGCTACAAACTGGAAGTAAGCTGGATCCCTGGATGACAAGCATGGAGCACAGCTCCTAAATCTACTCTGCTTTGTTACATGGATGAGGAATATATTATGTTAAGCCACTCAGATGTGAGGGTAGTTTGTTACTGCAGTTAACCTGCCTTGATTAAACAGAACATACATTTTTTGGAACTAAGAAATATCCTATACGTTCAACAAGCAAAAAAGCCTATCCCCTACTACTTCATTAATTTGTATTATCTTTCAAGTCTCTGAGGTATCTCAACCCCAGAATAATATAAAGTGTGGAAGAAGAAAAATGGGTTATAACAATGGCAATTCAAGTAAAATTGGTCGGGGAAGCCAAAACTTGTAGAAATGGGATGTAAGATGTGTGCCTGGAGAGGGTAGCAAGAGAAATGAACAGAGGAAATCTATTTCACAATTTTTCTCTTCTCCTCTACTCAGCTACCCCTCCCTCTCACATACACATTCCTCTCTCTTTTATATTCAGTATGTGCATAACGTTTGCACTTTTTTACTTGTAGATCTTGAAACATTCTTTGGAGTTTTGTAAATTCCCTGTTAACCTGAAACTTAAGATTCATGACATAGCCATTAAGAATCATGCCAACCTAGCCCCCCTAGCTAAAGAGATCTTCTATTTGGTAGAAAATGACTGAGGTCTAGAGCAGGAATTTTCACTTGGTCTGAATTAGGTTTTTGGATAAAAAAGAACCACAGACTTACTCAGGTTAAGTCAAGGTAACAGGGATAACTATAAAAA
Organism: Colobus angolensis palliatus; assembly: GCF_000951035.1. Lineage (NCBI taxonomy): Eukaryota > Metazoa > Chordata > Mammalia > Primates > Cercopithecidae > Colobus > Colobus angolensis. The sequence continues at coordinate 1,460,799 of NW_012118099.1, forward strand.
GAAACAAAAAACAGAGACTTCCTAGGAATCCAAGAACAGAAATAAACAAACTCCACAAATACAAAAGTTGCACTGGGGACTTCAACAGCAAAATTTCCACATCTTCTCTTTAATGGCCATACTATTAAAGGATATATTATCAATTACTCTCTACATTTCTGTTTCTGTTGGTATAGCTTCTCAATTCTCCTACAATAAGTAGCTGTTTCCTCAACATCTACTTCATACCATTTTTCTACCTTAATACCTCTACTTACTTACTGCTTTTTTTTTTTTTTTGAGACAGAGTCTTGCTCTGTTGCCCAGGCTGGAATGCAGTGGCGCGATCTCGGCTCACTGCAAGCTCGGCCTCCCAAGTTGACGCCAGTCTCCTGCCTCAGTCTCCCAAGTAGCTGGGGCTACAGGCGCCCGTCACCACGCCCAGCTAATTTTTTGTATTTTTAGTAGAGACGGGGTTTCACCATGTTAGCCAGGATGGTCTCGATCTCCTGACCTCGTGATTCGCCCGCCTTGGCCTCCCAAAGTGCTGGGATTACAGGCGTGAGCCACTGTGCCCGGCCTCTTTCTTCTTTATAACCTTATTTGTTCATAACCCCCCACAGCTCCTATTCTTTCCCATGACATTTCTGCATGTATAATTTTATCTTCTCCTCAACTGCACCATCAGCTCCTACTGCTACTTGCCTTAGTCTAGCTCAGTTGACTATGGACAGGTGGAGGCAGACATTTGTCATACTGCAAATGGTTATCTAGGGCCCAGCGGCCATGGTCCTAACAAATACTGGGATGGACATAACCAGTATAACATTTACCGAGCTATTAATTCTCAATGGATAAACTTCACAGACCTGTGTTATGTAGTTTTATCAGTGTTCAAGCTGAAGCTTGTGTGAATAGGCAAGGCAGCTATATATGCATTCTTTGACAAATATTCATAAGCATTGACTAAATAAAGCTAACTTTAGGTTTTGAGCCCTGCTGGGGACAATCTGTATACCACTACATGAGTGTACATAGTTGTACTTTGTAAGTATACATAGTGGTATACATAAAGACCTAAAATGAATTTCACAGTACCTCCTTCTCTTACCACTTTCATCTACTAAGGCTACCTGTTATGCCCACATCCAGCAATTTTTTAAATACAGGTAAATTTCAACTTTTTTTTAAAAAAAGTAATACATGCAAATGGAAAATTTCAAATATTATACAAGAATACTAACAAATTACATGTCTCCCTGACCTCCTACCCAAGGCTCCTATTACCCCTCCCTAAAAGTAACAACTATGCTTCCATAATTTTTATACAAACAAATTCAAATGTAAATGGGAAAAGGTAGCTGTAAAGGTGAAATGGGGAAGAAAAGCAATCGTACCCAATTTATTTGGACAATTGTAGGACCCTTATGGAGCTGAAGAGTGGGCTCCTTTTCTTCCCCTAAGACACATAATGAGTCTCACTGTCCTGCTAGAAACCTCAGAGGGGAAATTCCACTGATTGCCTCCATCAGATCCGAGTGAAAGTTCTTTGTGCAAGTCAGGTAGCACCTTTTAGCTTCTCGCCAAAATATACATGAATTGGTGGGTGAAAGCTAGCTGGTGTCAAAGACCAGATTTTATGTCCCATTAAATAAGACTGCTGCAGGAAGAAAAATCTGTCCATTCAGCAGGAAACTCCCAGACGTTCAGCCTGATAAATTAGAATCTCATCTAGCCCTTTTGTCCTCCCACCTTCATTTATACATGTCAGTAAATATTTCTCTCTCCAAATAGCAAACGTCGAAGGTCTGAGTCAAAATAGATTTTGTTGCTTCAGGAAATCTCATAAAGTTTGCAGCGATGGAGGCAATGCCCACTGCTCTGTGCTTATGATAAAAATCTCTAAAATTACTAAGGACCATCTAAAACCTCTAAGGGTACCCTGGTGTAAGTTTCTTGCCTCCTCATAATTCTGTCTTACCCTTTTAGTCTAGGTAATACACTTCTATTTGCCTCGCCTCTACTAAATTCTCAACTGTCCAGTAATGTCCTGCATTGCCCTACAAGAGAAAGTTAATCTCTTACTTTCAAAATATAAAAGATGTAGGGCTAAGCACGGTGGTTCATGCCTGCAATCCCAGCACTTTGGGAGGCCAAGGCAGGCAAATTGCTTAAGATCAAGAGTTTGAGACCAGCCTAGTCAACATGGCCAAACTCTGTCTCTACAAAAAATAAAAAAAAATTAGCTGGGCATGGTGGCATGCACCTGTAGTCTCAGCTACTTGGGAGGCTGAGGCATAAGAATTGCTTGAGCCTGGGAGGCAGAGGCTGCAGTGAGCCAAGATCTTGCCACTGCACTTCACCCTGGGCAACAGAGCAAGACTCTGTCTCAAAAAAGGAAAATATTTAAAAATAAAATATATAGTTAACCTACAAAAGCTGATACCTTGCCACTTCTTAATGATGATCTAGGACATGGTTCACCAAACTATAACCCACAGGTAAAATCTGGTTGTGTAAATAACACTTTACTGGAAAACAGCCACATTCAATTGTTTACATATTGTCTGTGGCTGCTTTTGCACTACAATGGCAGCATTGAGTAGTTCTAACCAAACTATATGGCCCACAAAGTCCACAATACTTACCATCGGCCCCACACAGAAAGAGTTTGTTTACCCTTGATGTAGGAGGTTGGATGGGGCAATCTATCATGAATGCACTTTTGGCAAAATACATAAGACTTGACAGACATTGGCCTTGTTACAAGACTACTGCTTATCTAACCTAAAGTCTAGAGGGAGGTGGTCCCAGTTAGTTCATAGATTCAACAATAACCTCAGAGACCCTGAATTTTTACTCTCTCCCATTCTGCCATCTTTATCAGATTAATTTACCACTTCAGAGTTTCCAGATAGGTACAACAGCCACAGGCATCCTCTTAGGACAGCAACTGAGACAGAAGAAATGGAGAAGGCAAAGGAGATTTTCTTATGAAATTCTTTATCATGAAAAAAAGGTTTTCCCAGAAACCCTTGATAGAAATTCTCAAATTGTTTTGCATGCATAACCTTGGACCAAACACAAAGGGTACTGAGGTTGCTATGGTGGGTTTGGAGCCAGGGTTGTCACGCCTACTTGCATATTAGAATTATCAGCAAAGTAACCAACAAATTAGAAAACATTAACATCTATGCCCTATCTCAGTCCAATTATGGCAGACTCTTTCAGGTGGTTCCTAGTTCTCCTTTAACTCTTAAGAAGATTCTAGTAGGTAATCAGGACTGAGAACCACCAGTTGAACTAATCATGATTCACTTCCTGGGGCTGAGCATGTATGTTTCTACATGAACAAAAGCAGAGTTTATTGTCTGGGAAGAAAAAGGAACAACTGGGTAGCTTTTGGGTGGGCGATCAATGAAGTTTGTCACAGTCATCTACATAGACACTGAAGCAATTCAGATAAATGGTGGACTTAGGGGAAAGAGACTGGGAGCCAGGAACCACCCAGAATCTTCCATGAATGAGAGGGAGCACCTAGGAAGTTTATGGGCAACCCCTTCAAGCAGGGTAAAGGGCCATGAACTTCAATGGAAAAGAAGCCTACACGCAAAGATCACAGGAGACGGAGGTGTCGAGGGAGGGAAGGAATGTAGGAAAGAAAGGAGTGCTAAGGATACAATTAGTTCAATATCGGGCATATTGAAAGTAAAGTGTCTGTTATTTCAAGGTTGAGGTGTCTAAAAGACTTACCAGTCTAGAGTTCAGAAAAGAAGTGAACTGCATTCTTTCTAGGACACTTTTTAGAACAATAGGTGGCTACTAAGAATTTCCCCCAGGGAATTGGCTTAAACTGGAAATGTCCCAAGAGACTACTATCTACGGGGATGACGGAAATCACGAACCTGAGGTTGTTCTGTGAGATGCTTAAAATATAAAGAAAAGTAAAGATCTGCACCTTGAGATACAACAAACATAAATCAAACCTAATGCCAACTGTTAAGACTGTCAATTTATCCTGAACCCCTTCTAAAGATAATAGACATTTCGATGTTTTACTTGACATATTTCAAGCTTTGATGGTAAAAGGAAATCACACTATTTTCAACTAATAAGAATAATAAAATGAGCAGGACAAATCCAAGTCTTTCAATTCCAAATCCCTTGGATTGAATCCTCACTTAATCCAAGCTCTGATTTGCACATGACTGCAAAATCTGAGTGACCTTTCTGTCTCCAAGAAACACCCTGGGAAAATTGTTTTCCTTGCACTCATTTCAAAACAGTAACTGCTCTACTTCATTTAAGATTCCTTGTCAAGGGAATTCAATTAGCATCAGTCTGAGGTTACTTCCGGACCTCTTAAACTTTTTTAATCCTGTGAAGTCCCTTGGGTTTTCCATGACTCATATCTACTGTCCACAAAAAATAAGTTCACATTTCATCTTACAAATTCTGAGGTATTTCTGGTCTCCCCCCACTATCACATCAAGTCTGAAAGGAGGAAGTGCCCAAGGGGAGGCAGTAGGTGGTGAATGTTGGGTCACCCATAGTTTACTGCCTTTTCCCCAAGCAGCTATCCAGAGCCAAGGGGCTGCAGTCTCTGTGGCTTCCTGAGAACAGCCCATGATCTCCCTATGGGTCAACTTCCAGTTTAGAAACACTGGGAAAATACTGAACGTCTACTTTGTATAAAGACAGCCTCTGAGTTAAACAGAACCCAGGAATGCTGAAACAATAACATTTGCCAAATTTACTCTACTAATAGCGTACAAATCTCAGCTTATCAATGGGAAAATATTTATTGCTTGCTATTATTAAAATTAAACATGCCATCTTCATTGAACTATCATAAGATGAAAATTCCATTTATTCAGCCTCTAGTTCGACAAGTACTTGAGTGCCTACTATGTGCAAGACACAAGATGACTAAAACACAATTCCTACTTTTCAGTAAATAAAAAAATCTTAAAAATAAACCCTTGCAGAAAACATAATATGATGCTATAACATGTCACAAAACTGTCAGGGTATACCTGATTATATCGATAGGATTGCTATGATAGGCCTGCCAGAAATCCAACCACATGAGGCTCTTTCTAGAAAGGCATCATGAGGCCACAGCATCAGGCAGGTAAGTCTGGCACTTCTGTGCCTTCCTGGTCAGAAGGGAAGTGCAATTCTGACAGCCTATGGCTGTCAATTGGATGTCTGCTCTGTTCTTTGAGTAAAAACAGAAAGAGTTGTTTTCACTAACATAAGTGATATTGGGCCAGATAGGAACACATCTTGGTACTCTTTTCCCAAAAATAAAGATCTATTAATATTACCAAATTTTAAAAACAATTGTTTATCAACAGCCTACAATGTAGCGCAGTCACAAAGTTGAGGCCTAAGAAAAACAGGTAACAAATGAATAATCTGCATAGAACAGGAAGTAATTAATCTGATATATTTACAATGAATGAGATCTTATTGGAACAGTGTCCAATTGGTGACAAATTTTTAATAGATGTGTGGAAACTAAAGCAGATTCAAAGTGAAATAGTAAGAATGATTAACAAAGAAAATTAGGTTGCATAAGAAAAGGTTATATTAGAGTTTCTAAACTTAGAGAAGACTAAGGGCTGACTTGATTATCATCTTCATGATTGAGAGAGACTTGATGCTGTTTTCCTTAAAGACTCAGATGTGAGACAGTGAAATAAAATTAAAGCATCTGTTTAGCCATTGATCCAATCAATAAACACACATAATATGGGCATCTGCCTTGTTACCTAAAACAATAGGAGACTGTAGAAGCATGAAGATGAGTACAACATAGTCCCTGCTAATAAAAGGCATTCATTTGGACATAGAAAATAATTCCTTAAAAAATCAGTTGATAAAACTCAAGAATTGGCTGAAGGAGAATATGTAATATGAATAAATGCCTAGACACTGCCAAGAAGAAAATCGATTGCTACTCAAGATCATTATAATCAGGACACAGAGCAAGATAATAACTCAAGTTTCTTTATAGATTTGTGATACTAGAATCTGCACCCTAGTTTTACAGTCAACAGTTCCCTACAAAGTGACATTAAAAGTGATATATAACTACGATGTAAATAACTGGATTTATATTTGACCACTGACTAATATTATGATTTCATGTCATATATTCTTACATCTATTTCTAATTGCTAATTAAAAGTGACATCTAACTCCTTGGATTTGAGGGAAGTCATCTGATAGTCTCCTTGGCAAAGAGTTGAAAATGTAAACTCTGCATCAAGATTATTGCTACTAAACAGACTGCAGTTATAACATGAGAAAACTATTCAGAACATACAGTTTGTAATCTTTGGGAATGGGCTTTTTGTTGTCAGCATAATACTCTGGAATTTCATCCAAGATAAATGCAAATGCATTTATCAATAGTTTATTTCTTTTTATTGCTAAGTAGTATTCCATGGGTATGTATTTATCACAGTTTATTCACTTTTTGAAGGACATATGGGGTAATTGCAGTTTTTGGTTATGCCAATGAAGCTATGAATGTGTGTGTGCAGATTTTTGTGTGAGCACACTTTTTCATTTCTCTGGGATAGATACCCAGGAGTACAATTGCTGGGTCATATGATAGTTGAATGTTTAGATTTTTTTTTTTTAATAAAGAAACTTTCAAACTGTTTCCAGGATGCCTGTACCATTTTTCATTCCTACCAGCAATGTGTGAGTGATCAAATTTTGCAGCATTCTCACCAGCGTTTGGTGTTGTCACAATTTTTAATTTTAGCCTAATGGGTGTGTAGTGTCCTGTGGTTAGTTTTATTTTAAAAGGATAAATACACTGCTCTGGGAGGCAACGGAGAGAGCAACTAAGTCCAGGGAGCAATGGGTGTGGCAGCGTTGGGGTCAGTAGAGATCTGGTTAGGAAAGCTTCCAAAAAATGGTAACATTTGGGTTGGGTGTTTTTGGATTTTTAGACAGGGTCCCACTCTGTCACCCAGGCTGACGTGCAGTGGCACCATCATGGCTCACTGTAGCCTTGACCTTCTGGACTCAAGAAATCCTCCCAACTCAACCCTCCGCAACCCCTTAGCTGGGACTACAGGTGTAAGCCACCATGCTCAGCTGAGCTGGGCTTTAAAAAACTAAGTAGGTGTTCAGAAACTAGGGAGAAGGGAAGAATACATCTGGCATAATGAATAAAATATTCAAAATGAAGGAGACATGTGAGAGCATAAAGCATGGAGAGAAGGTCTACATAGGTGGAGCCCAGCATGCCATGCTTGCATGAGGAGGGTGGGAAAGCAAAGGGAAAAGAGAAAGGAATCAGTGCAGGTGGAAGACAACTTGTGTGTCATGCCAGGGATTCCAACTGTGAGCTGCAAGTACAAGGAAACCCTCAAGTATGCTAAGGACAATGACAGGGCTGTTTCCATGCACTATTAATTATACCTCACAATGTCACCGTCTCTGTCCCCCTCCCTTTCTTTTCTCACCATCATTCTACTTCAGAGGCTCACTATACCTTGCCTGGAGAACCCTGCTTCAATTAACCCCACCTACTGATACCAAAGTCATTCTCTTTAGTCCCACAGCTCATAGTATGTTATTTCTCCTCCAGAAATCCTTGTTGGCTCTTTTCTCTGGGCAGAACAAAGTCTGAACTCCTGAGGTGGGATTTAAGAACAGAAGTGATGTGGGACCACTGCTTCCCTCTGGTAAGATAACCTCCAGGTTTATGGGGCTGATTTCTATTCTCCATATGGGTAGTTATTTTTACGGCTCCTAAGCTAGAAACCCATGTTTCCTCTACCTCCTTAGCCTGCAGAAGTGCTCCTGATTCTTAAAGAGTCAGGCTCAATGTCACTCGTTCTGTAAGGGTTGCACTAATCCCCTTCCTTCCTCCACTCCCAAATTTATGCTAATCACTCTTACTTTAGGTTTCACCACTGTTTTACTCATATCACCACTAAAGTGTTTATTTCATCCTACTTTGCATTACAGTTAGTCTACAAATTTCCTCCTCAAATAGACTGTAAACTATTTGATGCCAAGCTTTGTGATATGGATGTAAAGTAGAAACTTGAGTTGTGCATTTATTTACATACCAATGCACCTATGTGCCCAGGATTTGGTTATACCTTAGGGAAGATATATAAACTCCAAAAGAGTGTAGAAACTAGGAAGGGGACATAATATGTTTAAAAAAATAGTAACATAAAGCAGGATATAATTTGCTCAAGAAGCTATAATTGACAAATGGGATCTAATTAAACTAAAGAGCTTCTGCACAGCAAAAGAAACTATCAACAGAGTGAATAGGCAACCTACAGAATGGGAGAAAAGTTTTGCAATGTATCCATCTGACAAAGGGATAATATCCAGAATCTCTAAAGAACTGAAACAAATTTACAAGAAAAAGCAACCCTATCGAAAAGTGAAGGATATGAACAGACACTTATCAAAAGAAGACATTTATGTAGCCAACAAATACATGAATAAAAGCTCATCATCACTCATCATTAGAGAAATGCAAATCAAAACCACAATGAGATACCATCTCATGCCAGTTAGAATGTTGATCATTAAAAAGTCAGGAAACAACAGATGCTGGAGAAGATGTGGAGAAATAGGAATGCTTTTACACTGTTGGTGGGAGTGCAAATTAGTTCAACCATTGTGGAAGAGACAGTATGGCAATTCCTCAAATATCTAGAACCAGAAATACCATTTGACCCAGCAATCCCATTACTGGCTATATACCCAAAGGATTATAAATCTACTATAAAGACACATGCACACATATGTTTATTGTGGCACTATTCACAATAGCAAAGACTTGGAACAAACCCAAATGCCCATCAATGATAGAATGGATAAAGAAAATGTGACTCATATACACCATGGAATACTATGCAGCCATAAAAAACGATGAGTTCATGTCCTTTGCAGGCACATGGATGAAGCTGGAAACCATCATTCTCACCAAACTAACATAAGAACAGAAAACCAAACATCCCATGTTCCCACTCATAAGGGGGAGTTGAACAATGAGAACACATGGACACAGCAAGGGGAACATCACACACCCTGGCCTGCCAGGGTATGAGGAGCTAGAGGAGGGATAGCATTAGGAGAAATACCTAATGTAGATGATGGGTTGATGGGTACAGCAAATCACCATGGCACGTGTATACCTATGTAACAAACCTGCACCTTCTGCACATCTATCTCAGAACTTAAAGTATAATAATAACAAAAAAATTAGCCATGTGTGGCAGTTCACACCTGTAATCCCAGCTACTCAGGAGGAGACTGAGGCACAATAATCACTTGAACCTGGGAAGTGGAGGCTGCAGTGAGCCGAGATAGCACCACTACACTCCAGCAAGGACAACAGAGCAAGACTCTGTCTCAAATTAAAAAAAAAAAAAAAGTATTGGTATATGATAGATAAGATAGATTGGCATTTGGGGTTCTCATATAAACTAAGTTTTTATTGTTTCATTTTATTTCATCAGGTCAAGCAAATATTCTTTAATTTTAAAAGAAATTTAGAAGTATATAGGCCATGACTTTTATTAGCTTCTAAAATTATAGCTAATATCTCAACTATATCTTTGGAGAGGCCTTTAATCAATTTTTAATCACATTCTCCACAAGCACCAGGCACTGTAATCAAAATTTCCTTCTAACTTATTGGACCTGAAAGGAGCATAATCTTTTGGAAATTTCAACACACACTCAGTTGAACACACAGAGATTTCCTCAAAGCCAAATTTTCTTTTTGCACTCCTCTTTTCTGATTAGAAAATGAAAATGAAACATATTTAACCATTGCGTGTATCAAAGAAATTGAGTGACTGTACCTCCAAGGGGAAGCTCTCCCAGCTGAACAATACCCACATAAACGAATGCTAGTGAGGTTCAGTGTCACCAAAAGGGGAATCGCTACTTATGAAAGTGATTTTTTTAATGTTTCTTTTTTTTCAGTTTTTCCTTTTAAGATTGAAAACAGTCTGAAAGAGTGTTATGAGGCTAAAGAAAGGAACAAAGGAACACACTGGACAGAAGAATCAGGGTGAAAAAAGAGCCATGGCAGGGAAATGCCATAAAAGTTTCTGATGAATCTATTTTATTGTATTAAAGTGAAATCAGAAAATAAATTTAAACAGGAAAGAAAGGAGAGACTTCGAAAGTCTGCCATTGTTTCAAAAGCAGACCAAAAGAAAAGCAACACTAAATTAGTGCTTCTCATCTGATTAGTGTTTGGAAATTACATTCCACTTTCACCTACATATGTTTTCTTTCCTAATACTTCAAAAAGGTAAAAAAGTTAGTTTCACACCACATACCACGAAGCATTCAACTACAGGCGTGGCATACTTTCTCTTTATGTCTCTCTGCAGAGAATCTGCCTTCTCTGTCTTTAAATATGCAGAGTAGTGGATTCAAACATCCATGGCCTGAAGAAAGTCTGCTAAGACTGCATGGATCCGACAAGATGGTGGATCGTTGACTTCCTGAGCATAACTAACCCAGCTGGTCAGAGCTTACGTCATGTACTGTATTGTAGATGCTGCACCTTTACTTCATATAACTTGATTGTGCAGTCAGTGTAAGATATTCCCTTAATGACACATTTGACAGGATTAAAGGGCACTCTGAGGGTTTCTCTACAAATAAGATAAATCTGTAAAATGTTATTAGAAATCTTTCTAATTAAATCCATGTGAATGGAACAGCTGCAATTTAACTGCAAAACTCTTACTGAACCCTTAGTTCTATTTGTGAAATTTAAGCCTTCAAACAATGACTGAGGGGTCAGAAATGAAAGGTAACAGTTACCAATAGAGTTGGATTTGCAAAAATATTTTACATCTTTTTATAGTTTGTCATCTAAGACATGTTTAGTCTAAAATACAGCAGAAGCCATGAATATAATTTCTGTGGCCTGGGTGCTGGCCACATGAGACTCATATGGCCTCAGACAGAACACACTGAGTCAGCCTTGTGGTCTAGCGTGAGGAGCTCATATCCATGGAATGGAGCCTCACGTGCACCAAACAGCTAATGGAATTGAGTCATCAGTGTCTGTGGGCTAAGCCACTTGTTTCAAAACCAAGGAGCTCTTGAGAATACAGACTTGCAGACCACACCCAGGATCTAATACACCTACATCTCTGAGAGTAGGGCCCATGGATCTGTACTTTTCAAAGGCTTCACAGGTGATTAAGATAATCAGTCAAGTTTGAACCAGATGACCAAACTAAAATTAATCTATGTGGGCATGAGGAGTGGGAGTAAGGTCTTCCATCTGCTCACAGACAAAAAAAAAAAAAAAGCCTCTGGAAGTCTGATTATTCATTTATTTCTCACCTACATGTTAGTGAATTTGATTGATTAAATGATTTATTTTCTCTCTAAAAGCTTTAAAAATTTCCTTTTAATCTCGAGGTTGGAAATTTCAGTAGGATGTAGAAACATAAGTGCACCCTTTTAATCTGAAGACTCAAATCTTCAGCTCAAGGGAAATTCCTCTGTCACCTCCTTTTCATCCCCTCCATTTGCTATGTTCATGTTCTCCTTTCTGGAATTCCTGTTAAGTGTTTCTTAATTAATTATTTTCCCTTGCATTAGATTTTTTTCTACTTTGCCAATCAGATTTTCAATTTTTAGAACCACTTTTGTCTTCTCTAATTACTCATCTTCATAAGAGCCTTATTTTTCTCCTCCTTCTCCTCTCACACCTTTTTCTTCTTTCCTTTTAGTAGATAATCACCACTTGATTCTCTCTAAAGATTTGTAAAAGGTGTCTTTCGTTAAGTTTTCATCTGTTCCTTGAATTATTTATTTTATAACCTTGGATCCGTGGCTGTTAGTTCATTCTTGTCCTCCTATTGGTCTTCATTAATCCTCTGTGGTGATATAGGTCTGATGTTCCACCAGGTCTCAACTTTGAGTGAAAAGGCTACTTTTAGGTTCTATGTAAATAGTTAAGGTGGGTCTACTGGACAATGTCTGTTAAGTTTCCTGAGGCATAGACTGGCAGGTAGGCAAGGAGCTCATGCCCTCTCCCCATTGCCAGCCTAGGAAGGTGATGAGTTCAGCAGAGAAGCACTTTAAGGTTTAACCTCCTGACAGCAGAGTGTTCCTTTTTTTCTTGCCTTCATGCCTGTCGGCATCTCAAATCACTGCACAATCTAATCTTCTTCTTCCTAAGACCCAAAAGAGATTAATTTTGATACTTTTCAGACTTATCCTGACATTGAGATCTATTTGTGCTTGCCATTTAGTATAGTGGCGTAAATGACAGGACAGAACAGTTGCACTGTTCAGATTTTAGCTCCTATTTAATTACTCTGGTGGCTGTCCTTTGACTTCCTTCTCTACATTAGGTCACTCTGAGCTTGGAGATTCTCAGGATTGTGTCCTTTCTAACTTGCAAAATTTCTCACAATTTTCTACTGGCTGATGACTTTCTCTCTCTCTTGCCAACACTATTCTGAATTTCTCTGTCTTTCTGTCTGTCTGTCTACATATATATATATATGTGTGTGTGTGTGTGTGTAATCTTTTTTTAGTCACATAAGGAATTTAGGGCAGGAAGAGAGCTAGATGTGTGTTCAGTTCAATCTCCTCCTACAATACCCTTTCTTAGATTCCTCCATATTAAGCCACTGACACATTTAACCACAAAAATACAATTACACAAACATTAAACCACATAATTCCTATAAGAAACAAGTTTTTAAAAAGTCATAAAGCTCATAGGCTAATGACATTTGTTTATTCATGAAAGCATAAATAGATGAATTACTTTTTATTTGACCATTCTGTTTTATTTTCTTTTTCAGGAAAATCAGTTTTATTGACCAGATGCCTTTTTTTGTAGAGAAATATCACTAGAATTGATCAAACCATTTGATTATATGTAAAAGTTTCTATCATTTTCAAAATATTTTCAGAGTAACCTAAAGCAAATCTATCATTGTAACCTATTGTGTCATATAAATGTATAATACAAATGATGCTTACAGGAGATTGCAAAATATCTACATTAATCCTCAGTCTCTTTGATAGTTATAAACCATCTGCAGTTGCTAGGTACACAAAGAAACCATTTCATGGCAAAGCAGAACCACTAGCAGAGGGTTACACATTTCTCTTAATCTGCATGTATACTTGCCTTGGAGATTGAATTTTGAAATCGTATTATTTGCTATTTGTAAATGTCATTCAGACACTATCTCCCATATGCCCAGAGTGAAGAGTAAGGAATCACTCATAAGTCACAAGCTAATTCTATGTGTTCACTGCAACATTAATCTTAAATATGCGTATCGTCCAATTGGAATGTTAGTTCAAAACTAAGGTCTTCAGAGTATCCTTACCCTATTTCCAATTTACCTGCCAAGGGCAAACTGGGCATGACACTTGACCTGTGACACGAATTTGCCTATCATGCATTCATACATTCAATTTGATCTTGAGGTAATGAGACAGTATTCTACATAGATAAAAGTATGAAGGGAGAAAAATAAACCTTTATAGTGAAGAGTAAGTTGTCCAGATTCCTAAAATAACAAAGTATATAATTAATCTGTGGGCCACAGGCCATGAAAGCAAGCTAAATGCATATCTAAAAATCAGGAGATGGGAATACAGCTGTTAATAATGTCAAAAAGTATGATTAGTCTTTTCTTTGTTAATTTATAGACATTTTAAAATCAGTTCTATATTAGGTCCCTCAAAATTATGAATAACAAACCATCATTAAAGTAGAAAAGAAAAATCATGAAGAAATCCAGGCACATGTGGGTGGAAGATCCTACAGTATACATGTAATACAGGCCCCTGACAGAGACCCAGGAATTGGATGTTAAAATGATACATAGGCCATATGCAAAAAAATACATTTTATATATATTAAATATATAAATACATATATTATATATTTATATATAATTTTTAAAATATATAGCATATATATTTGATACTATATGTTTTATATAATATATATTTAATATTTATATACAGTTTTAAAAATTTAAAATATTTTCCAGTGAAGACACGAAACTCATGTTGAGTTCAGGGAGAGAAACAATTACATAATAACTTTTTATTTACTGTGTAGAGATGTATTTTTCAAATCTGAAATGGTATCAGGGTTTCAAGCAGGGAAGTCTGAGGAGTAAAGCATCCATGCGGTATAAATTTGCTGAGACTCCCACAAAAAAGAAACACTGACTGGGTGGCTTAAACAACAGACATTTATTTTCTCACTTTTCCAAAGGCTAGAAGTCCAATACCAAGATGTCAACCGCATTGGTTTCTTCTGCGGGCTGTGAGGGGAGTGTCTGTTGCAGGCACCTCTCCTGGGCTCCTAGGTGGCTGTCTTCTCCCTGTGCCTTCACATCATCTTCTCTGTGTCAGTGTCCAAATTTCCTCTTTTATAAGGACATCAGTCATATTGGATTAAGCTGACCCTAATGACCTCATTTTAACTTCGTTACCTTTGTAAATACCCTATCTAGAAATATGGTCACATTCTCAGGTACTGGGAGTTAGGACTTCAACATATGGATTTTTGAGGGAACATAATTCAGCCCATATATACATACTATGTATTTCTGCTAAATTTTTTAGCAAAGTTTTTGAGTCTTTGTTTTAGTTTGTTTAAAGAGCAACAGTGAATGGAGGAGTAAAGCCTTTCCACATAATTCAGTATATGTAAGTTCACCAGAACCCAAGTAACTGAATTAAACGTCAAGCAAGAGCCCAAAGTAGATGAAGGAAGAAACTCTACATGTTCTTTACTAGAAAAGAAGCAGTGGCAATTTGAAGGAGACACCTTAGTCCATACATTTGGCCCTTCCTACCTCATAGTAACAATAATACTATCCAAAGAGAGACCTTCATCAACAAATTAAAGAAACACTTTTAATTGCAAAGGGAACAGATAAATTTAGGATTCTTTATGTTAAAATTAGAGTCAATTACGTATGAAACTTCTTTACTGGAAAATATGATAAAGTATTGTGATTATAATGATATGGAATATCAAATCAATGATATTGTTTATTCTCATATTTTTTTCAGTTTTCTGATATCTATATAGGCTGCTTTTCATTATTAGAATGATTGTTGATTGAAGTATTTGGCTTTTTTTTGTTTTTAGGTTTGTCACCTTTTAGTATTAGTAAGAGGATATGAGTAGGAATATGAGAAACATGAGATTTCCTGAGGTTTTTTTTATCCTTACTGAAAAACCAGGCAGACCTGCCTGGATATGAGTGAAGATCAGCCTATCACTTCCTGCTAACATCTTCCATTTCAAAATTTTTACCAAGAAACATCTATGCATTTCAAATAAGAAGCTATAGCAAATCCATTTCAGGAGGGCTTTTGACTTTAGATTTATACTCTCCCCTCCAGACGTCATCAGTTCCCTGGAAATGCAACCAATGAGTCTAGGTTGAAAGAAGTCAAAAGCATTGACGTTTCTTGGCAAACACATATTCCTCCCTTCTGACTTTCAATCATAGCTTCAAAACACCATGGGATGATGCTAGGTTCTGTTTCATTTACCTTGGGATGTGGCCTGTTTTAGCTCTTGTGCTGGTGACTCACCGAACACATCTCTTTTATTAATTCTTATATCTATTACTATCAATCAACACTGAGGCTGAAACAGCTTTTCCGAATGTCAGAAATAAACAGTGTTTTCCTGTAAGCTTGGAGGGGAAAAAATAGATGAGAGCATTGGCTATGTAAAACTCTATATAATTGGCTTAGAAAACTATGTTTTTAAATCTGTCTTTTGAAAGTTGGAGCCTATTCTAAAGTTTTAATTGTCCCTGCTCAGATTTGGGGGCCAAGATTTGCTTGTCCTATTTTCAGTTTTCTGGTATCTACACAGAAGCTGATTTTCATTATTAGGACAAGATTATTGGTTAAGGTGTTTGGGGACTTGGGGGTTTTGCCTATGTGTTTGTTCATTTGTTTATTTGGAAGTGTTCTATTTACCATTCACTGAGTTTTCCTGAACAGCCTTCTATCTCTGCTCCTCATAGTTCATAACTATAGTTACTGCGTCTTCTCTTTAAGTGGGAAGGGATATAGGGACTTGGCCTCTCTAAACACAGAGGCAAAATGTAAACAAACTTAATAAAAGCCTCCTTTCGGTAGAAATTCTAGAGAAACCTTCACATGTGTTCAGAGACATATACAACTATTCATTGAAGTATTGTTTGAAGTAGCAACAAACAGAGAAACTATAATGTCTGTTGATGGAAGAGAATAAATAAACCATAGGTTATCGAATCAATGGAATACTATGTGACAATTCAAAAAATGAGGTGGATCCACGTGTATGTAAGAGACATTTACCAGGTCTCTCTGTTTGATTTAGCTATCATCCAGCCTAGAGACCCATTTCTCGTTTGGAGAGATGGAATACATGGAGGGTTCAACATGTATAGCTTGTCCATCCCTTATATATGTTCCTGTGTGAGCCCAGGAAAAGTATTTTTTATAACAAGGCCTTTAGATATTTTGATGGAGATACCAGCATTTAGAATATTTAGAAACAAGTATTTGAATAGTGCCTGACACATAGTAAGTGCTCAATAAATGTTCTCTATTTATATTGTCCATCTACACAGGAACCTACAGCATTAAATAGAATAATTTTGCACTGATGAATGTGAAATACACCCTTTGCACTACTGCATGCTGGCTCTGAGCTAACACTAATTCCTGGGGACCCGGAATAGCTCTATAGTCTATGAATCAGATTAAGTGCATAGGGGATTCAGGTTTAAAATGGCATGTTAGCAGCCTCATCAGTGGGCCCCTCCTGCAATCAATTACGTGGTTATCTGCAATAACACACTCAGGAGCTGAAGAACTGATACCCTTAATCAACCACTGGGCCCCCCACCCATATAGGCTTCCTAATTCAAAGAGTAAAGAATATGGAAATAAGTAATAAATGATATACTCTGAAACATCTCTCCCTACCACTATATTTAACCAAAAACCAAACTGCAACTCTGAGGACCGACCAGTATCATAGCAAGAATGAAGACTGGAAATGCCGGGGACACATTCCCAGACTCCCCAGTGGATGCCCGAAACTGCAAATGGTACTGCATCCTATATACTACGTTCTTTTCCTATACATACATACCTCTGATTAAGTTAAATTTATAAATTAGGAATAGTAAGAGATTAACAACAATGACTAATAACAAAATAGGACAATTATAGCAATATGCTATAATAAAAGTTACGTTAATATGGTTTCACTTTCTCCCCAACCACCATCCCCATATCTTATTGTACTGTGTTCACCTGTTTTAGTGGGTAACTGAAAGCATGGAAAGCAAAACCACAGATAAAGGGGGACTACTGTATATGCATGGTTACTTCTATTTCATTGTCATTTGATTCTCTACTTCTTTGATGAAAGAGCTAGGCAGGTCCTGGAGAATACAGTGGGTGAACATCAGCCGTGAAGTAAACCTTTGCATAGAAGGACTCCATCATCGAATAAAAGTAGATTTAGGAATAAGGTTTGAATAAGCCTGAAAATCCAAGTAAATCAAAAAGGGAGATTGCTTATGCTTATTCTGGTCTAATTGCAAAGCTGCTGTATTGCAGAACCGGATCTTGAGAGTCACTGCCATCACACTGTGACTACCTTGGCCCGTTCAGAAAAACCATCCCTCTCAAGAAATAGAGGCATCATGTGTCCCTAGACTGGTTTGGTTTTAAAGACCCTTTGTTCTGCATCCAAGATCACCAAACAACTTCTGATTCCTAAGTTGCTTGACTTTGAGGAAAGAACAGACTAATGATACAGATTTTATTCCTGAAATCATTGTACATTTTCTATGGTTTCCGGCCACGATGAAGCTTCTCATGGAGGCTGGTCTCCAGGGAAAGACTGTGTTGCTCATGCTCTTGCATGTACTCCCAGGACACAGAGTAGTTATATTTTCCTTTGTTAATAAATTGTCATTTTTGTGTTTACCTCAGTCATGAAAGTATTTTGGTGAGCATGAGTCAGATTCTCAGGGCCTGATCATTCCTGAGAAATGCAAATTTTTAGGGCTTTAAAAGACAACCACATGTAGCTAGTCTCTTTTTTAGATGACATGGCATATAGGAACACATGTCCCTTTGGACTCTTTTAGGATGTTTTCACTTCCTTCCTCTTCCCTTTGTATGTTCATTCTGTGCCTGATGTTCCCATTTTTATTTCTTCATCCCTATTTCATAATAATTTGATTTCTAGTTATCCTTCTACTCCTAGGTCTTCACTAGAGATTTCAAGAGAGTTTTCTGGGAACCAATGGTTTTGCTGACATTGCAGTTGTTGCCATTAGAGATCATGGTCATCTGATGAACCTAGGCCAGGGCCCAGTTTTTCCTTCTCTATCCAACTGTGTCTAAGAACAATTGATACTTGATGTCTGCCCAGCTAGAAAACTGGCTTCTTTATGGGTTCCTGGGATTTTGTTTCCTGAGAGATACATATGCTTACTGGTGGCTTTCCTGAGAACGCCCTGCATTTGCCTATTGCTCAAACCTGCTGCCAAAGCCAATACTCTTTATTTCCTGAGTCTTACTCAAATACATTAATCTGGATTCAATAAAGCAGTTTTCTGCTGACCTGTCAAAAAACCAACCCCACAAATGATTAAACTTTTCTCAAGTCCTCTTCCAAACAAGTACTGGACTGCCCAGAGATTTATCTTGGCAAAACTTGAACACAGCAAACCTGGGGCATGCTGGGTAGAAATCCCACCATTAATCCTCAAAGAAGTGACTGAGTTTACTTGGCATTCACCTTTGGCCTTTGGTCAAACGTGTAAAAATTTTTTCTTAGTGACAAAACAGAACTAAAGGCACTTAGAAGAGAAATGGAGAAATGGAGAGAGGAAAGAGGGAAGGAGAATGGAAACATAAAAATGTTTCTTTTGACTTACGAATCAGACTGATGTGTTACAGGCAAATCCTAAATGTAGACTGAAATTTCTTTTATATTGTATTATTTTGTAACTGGCTTTCTAAGAGTGAATTTCCAAAGGGGAATTGTTACATCCTAAGATTTTACAATGGAAGAGCATGGAAGTTTGAAACACTGTTTTAAAAATTATTATTTCTCCAATTCATGAGTTAGCATCTGAATCATAATAGAATAAATGACTCACCCCAAAAAGAAAAGTGTGTTACAGTTCCTATTGTATTTTTAACTATAGTTAAAATATATATAGTATTTTTTAACTATTTTAAAATCAAGTAGTTGTATCACCTAAAAACAGGTTTGGATTGGTTACATTTTGAAAAGTCACTGTTTTCAAAGCCACAAGGCTCTTACACTAGCGCAGTTAGTAAACAATCACATTTTCTCATATATCTAGTTTCGTCTGCTTAGAAGATGCCCCATTTTCAAATACATGCTTCAATTAACTAATCACTTTTATATGAGGCACTCTATAACATCACTGCACATACATCTGAACTTGTACTAATATACATGATATGAAATTAATTAACATATAGGATTTTATTTTTCAAACCTCGTTTACAGGAAACATTTGTCCTGCATCAATAAAAGTAGTAACTTAATACACACACACTCCACTATATAAGTATAAAAACAATAATGATGGTAGAATTTACATCTTTAGACGCCACTAGCTCATTTTACAGATGAAGAAACTGACAGAGAGAGTTGTAAGTTAGGTGACATCTGGTTTCAAGATAGTAAAGACATTTTTGCCCACTTCTTTTAAAAATCACTCTCAAAAGACACAGGTAACAAAAACTTTAACTTCTGTGCAACTAAGAGATCTCTATAACCCTGAGCCAAATATACGATTGCAGAAAGCATATGGGGAAATGGTAAATTACTCATCAGGAAGATTAAACCTACTGGCATGATATGAATGAGAAGCAAGCCAATCTGATCTTCAGAACCCTGGAAAGTTTCAGGAAATGGAGGTGACAGTCATTATTTAAGCCAGTTTGAAAGTCCATATAAGGAGCAGTGAAAACTTCAGGTCCCTGTCTCTACAGCTGAGCAACCATACCTCTCCCATCTCCACCCAACTACTAACCCAGTGCCCGAATGGGACATCAAGCACAGAGGAGGCTGGGGCATAGTGCCTTACTGAAAACTGGAGGATTCGATTTTATCTCCATATAAAACAATAAAATCCCTAAGCCTCTCTGCCTGCCTAGAGTTAATATGCTAAAAGCCATCACTGCACCCCACAGGAAGTCGGAAAATCCTTTTTCTGAGCATCATTCCAGAATAAAAATCAACAGAAACTCATATTTGGAGGGAAAAGACTGCTAGCCATCTTGATAATATCCATCAGTCTATATGTCCCATCCAAACACACTGATTCCAATCAGTATTTTGCTGCTTCTCTTCGAAATATAAATAGATAGGGAAGGGTAATCAGACATTTGAGAAATGTGAAAAATGGAGGTAAGATCTGCCTTGCTGGGCTTTGTGATAATTACATGAATTTATAAGTTCACAGCATCTGGCAGAGTGAAGGTACCTGTAATGCATCCATGGAATTCTTACATAATATGGAATGAAAATTAAATATATTTTCCCCTCTGAAAATAAGTTAATATTCATCTTCACAATAAATCTTTAAGGATAGCATTGGAGCATTTAGCTGTGTTGCTGCTGCCCTTGTTGCAGTTGTTTTTTAATAAAGAGGAAGGACTTAGCAGTTTCATTAGGGAAGCTTAAAGCAATAGATGCTACAAAAACTGGAACATTTATTATCTGTAATGCACATTCATGGGTAGTTACACATTTAGCAACACAAAGAAACTAAAAATCTTTAAAGGCACATTCTTCTTTAGAGGTGTTTGCATCATAACCCCTCCTGTCTATCTGAAGCTTCTCAAAATAGTCCCTGGGTCAATATAAATAAGTTGCAAACCAGATAATACCTTATTATATGAATTAACAATATATTTGCCCTGTAATACTGAAAAAAGGAACTGTCTCATAACACAGTTAGAGAAAACACAGTAAACCATATTTCTAAATAGAAGATCTGATCCCCAATGTTCTCCTCCCTGTTACCAACTCCAGCAGTTTCTAACAGTTCTACGCCTCACACAGGGATCTTTGCTGTGGATACTTATGAGGCTGCTCACTGGTTACTCCCCCTTCCTTGAATAACAGGACCCAGATGATACTTCTTGCCAACTCTCAAACCAAGTGGTTCAGAGAGAATCAACTCCATCCTTAGGTCTAGAGGCGAACATTTGATCCTTAAGAGTCAATCAGAACATCATTCCCCTGTCCCCAAGCACAACAATTGATTAAGCAAAGAGCGCATGATCACATCAGAGATGGTTCCAGACCTTTGGCCGTAGACACTAGGTGAGAATTTCTTTCCTTTCTGCTATGCTTGAATTTGGGAAGACACAAGTCTGCGCTGCTAGGGGATAGCCCAAGGAGAAAACTCACCTGAGAAGGAAGCCAAATTCTGAAGGGATGTAGCACCAAGATAAAAAGGGTGGTTTCATTCTCATTATGTCTGTCAACTGGATCTGGCAGTGCTGAAAACAAGAAATACCCTAGCCTTCAGAAACATGATCCAATGAGTTCCCTTTCTTGCTTAAGCTAGTTTAAATTGGGTTCTTTTCTTTACTTTTCTTTTTATTTATTTCTTTTGAGACAGAGTCTTGCTCTGTCAGCCAGGCTGGAGTGCAATGGCATGATCTTGGCTCACTGTGACCTCTGCCTCCCAGGTTCAAGTGATTCTCCTGCCTCAGCCTCCCAAGTAGCTGGGATTACAGGTGGTGCTACCACGCCCAGCTTTTGTATTTTTACTAGAGACAGGGTTTCACCATGTTGGCCAGGCTGGTCTTGAACTCCTGACCTCAGGTGATCGACCCACCTTGGCCTCCCAAAGTGCTGGGATTACAGGTGTGAGCCACCATGCCCAGCCCTAGATTGGGTTTTCTATCAAACTACAACAACTCCAACTAATACAACCATGAATTTTTATATAAGTATATTCAAAATAAAACTTTATAATTTAGTGTCCTCATCAAGTAGGCTAAACCTTCCCCATACATCTCACATCTAAATATTCTTCACATCTAAATAGTCTTTCAGCATAAATACAAATCACATTAATAGAGCTGAAAAGTTCTTTATAATCTTTGATTCCCTAACATCAAGTATTATTAATGCAAAGTAAAAAGCGCTTAATGTTTATTGAATGATTTGAAAGTGACAGGCTGAATAAGCAAACGAATTTCTGACCTTGTCTAACATCAAGCCATGCAGTATAGATTCTCTGTATAGATAATCATTAATCCTAATTTAATGATTTCCAGGAATGGATGGAAATTCTCAGTCTCCTTCAATGGAAAGAAAAATATTCAATTAGCTTGCTCTAATCCTAATACCAAGTATCTACAATATTCTTAGCACTTGGTTAGAGACTGGAAAAAAACAGTTAAAACTGACATGGCTCTTGCTACCTAGGAACTTATCAGCTAATATGAATAATATATGGGAACAGTTCTAATGGAAATATGGATATATATAATATATATAAATATCTAAATAATATATAAAAATAATATATATAATATATATATATGAACATGTACTTATGGAGCAAGGAACATTATCATCATCTGCTCAAGTCTCCCAACCTGTAAAAGCATTTTTCAGATGTATCTGTGACAGATAAGTACCCTCTGCATTTGGATACTTGCAGGCCCGGAGATGTCACTTCCTCTTAAGGCAGGCCAGAGCACTGTTGACAGGGTCACATATCTAGGAATTTTGTCTATATATTAAAAAGGTGATTCTGTCCTTTTTGGGCATGATGATGCTCCACATAAACTATAGGTCCCTTTCCTTATAAGAGCTTTTCATGTCTGAGGACACAGATCTCACTTGCTTATGAGTATTCTCTTTAAGCTAAGCAAAATTATTTACATGATACTGAATCTCTTTCACAATTTTCTAAATATATATCAAATTGTTGTAGAATAATAATGGAAATCATTTATTAAGCAATTGTTCTATGCCATGTATTATGCTAATTTCTTTATACACATTACTCTTTCTTAAATTCCTCATAACAATTGTTTATGGTACAATAGAAGATAATTTATCTGAGAGTTTAAATACTATAAGCATTCGAATCACTAATTTTTCATTTTTTAAAGAAGGTTTTTTATGATTAGACATGTTTAGTCACACCATGTAATAAAAGAAGATCAGTTTGTTACAATATGCTGTGCTACGAGATGGTGTGATCTCCAAGGCTGCAAATAACAGGCAAGTGATGACAAAATGGACAATGTGGTGCTGATTATAAAGAATCATTAGAAAATGATTCTAATGAGGCTCTTTGATGCTGTAAAAATTTCATGAATCCCATGGAAATATTAGCATGTTTATATGCTTACAAATCTGACATAGTAGAGAGGAAAAAACATGACTGTAAGGAGTGTTGTAATTGCTGGGATGATATTCTTGTGGAAATGAGAGAAGTGGGATCTAGTGTATAATGGTGGCTATGTGCTGGGTCAATAGATAATTCATCTCTCTAAAAAATGAAGGAAGGCAAAGTATGTGGGTGCACAGGAAGTGTTGATGATGTGGAAATTCTCATCAGATTGCTTACATTACTTCAGTGAAGAGGAAGAATGGTCATCTGCTGAGAGCAAGAATGAGGAGGTGGTGATAGCATTTGGAGAGAGGGGGAAAAGTCTAAAATGGCCATCTGAGTAAGTTGGCGAGAAAATGGATTAGGGATGTAGACAATGATTGCTGGCTGTGCTAGGAACCCATTTCACGTGGGCAGTCATGAATTGAAAGTGCAGCAAGTCAGCACGGTGGTGGGCTTTTCCCCAACCATGTTTATCCATGATGTAAGTAAAGAGTTGTATTTATCCAGAGTTATGCATGTGTGAAAGACAAATCCAGAGAGACACAAAAGAGTGATTATAATGATAAAGCATGAAATGAAGCTTGGTGAACAGGTAACAGAGAATAGCAAGGGGATAACAGACAATAAAAGATGGTAGGATCAATGAAGTAGAGATACTAAATCTTTTTAATTGGACCCATTTTTAAAACCACTTAATTCTCTCAGAATCTTAATTCTGTTATTTGTCACATTATGTATTTTTGTGTCATGTAAAAATAATGGTAAGTGTAGCATTAATCCACTCATCCATTTACCTATTCAACAAAATTTTACTGATGGATACTAAGTGCCAGATGCTGTGGGATATAAAATTAAATAAGATTGGTCTTTCACCTCAAGGACTTTATAGCCTAGCAAAGAAAACAGGTAAATGAGGAACCACAGTACAGTGTGGTAAGCACCATGAAAAACTCTCTAGGAGTACAGAGGAAAGACCTCTAAATCAGACTTGAGGGTGACAGAGAACTTCCATTAAGAGGGGACACTGGAATGGGGTTTTGAAGATCAAATAGAACTTAGTCAACAAGAGAATGAAAAAGAGCTTTCCATGACCCATCTAAATTATAAATCAAAATGGTTACTGGGGTTGGGGTAAGACTAGAAGCTTCTGCATACCCCTAAAGACCACCTCCTCAATTATATAATTTTACTGAGTAACTACAACTGTTCCTACCAGACACAGCCATTTCACACAGATCTGTTTTTCTCCATCTTGTCCAAGAAGCCATCTCAAGCAACTACTTCAAATGCCTTGCCAGAATCAAAACGCCCTATCTAGTTTCTCAGACCTCCCAATCAGGGAAGCTATTTAAGGAGAAATTGGTTTGCCATTTGTTCCTAGAAAATTTAGGCAGACCCTCATAATTAATCACTGACTTTTATCCTAAGTGCTAACAAAACACTTGTTTAATAACCTGGTACAGGATTTTGCCACTGACATCAGACTCATGAATCTGTAACTTGCATGTTTCTAAAGGATGAAATCAGTCTGGAGATCAATATCTTTTTCTGAATATATTTGAAGGATATGACAGTGTTTGAGAATCACTTTTGTGCTAAGGGAATTGAGAGGAAGAAAGCATTGCCTAAGACAAAGGTTGAAGATAAATAGGGCAAGATAAATGGAAGAAAGAGTCAGTGCAGTGGCCTGGAGAAATAGAGTGATATTTAAGAGGTTTGCATTCAATTCACAGAGAGGAATAATCCAGATCACCCTGGGTAAAGTCCTTAGAAATCAAAGACAATGTCTTGGTTCTGACATCTGGTAAACGGCTCTCTCATAGCTTGAGATAAAAGCCAGACTTACTTGGGGGAAACTTGGAAACCTTTTTTAAATAAAACAAAGGAAATTATTTTCTATGACATCACACCAACTCTGCCAACTCCCAGTTTGCCAATGCTTGTCACAATGTTTACAATTAAAAATTCAAATACACAAAGTCCTTGGTTCCACTGCAGTTTTGGAAGGCTGCCAAGAATGTGGGATAATTCCTTCAAGGGAAAAGAAAAAAACAAACATCAAATTGATGACAAAGAATTACAGCTCAACTCAGATCATAGACAATAGAGGGTTAAAGAAGTTTCATTAAGTGGGTCAGCCCAGGGCCTATCTGATATCAAGGAACTAATTGCCTTTTCTCTCATAATTGTAAAAGTTTATTCCCAAGTTTTGTTTTAGTTGATTTCCTTAGTGCCTACATTAACTTTTCAATCTTAAAATCAAAATACAAACTTAATACTACTTTCATCAAGGTTAAAAGCAATGCCCAAGCAAGGATGAGACATGACCAAGAGAAAACTACTTTTGATTATCTTTTGGTTAAATCTTACCTAAAAAAAAAAACAATTTTAGGCAATGCTTGAGTAAAGTATCTCATGAACAGAAAACCCAATTCCCTGTTCAGTTTTTGCTAAGGAAGCAGCAGGTAGAAACTAGAAACTCTGACATTGCCAAATGTAAAACAGTCTTATTGATTAAATTGCTTCTCAACTTAATGTTAGGAACAATTTTTTATTATGCCAACAGCAGTCAGCCCTGAAAATAAGTATGTTTTCTTTAGGGAAGGCAGTTAAAGCAACTAAAACAATATGCCAATTGTTTCAGGTTAGAAATATCATTGAAATATTATATATTTTAACATAACAATCTTTTTTTAACCAGCATTATCTATGAAACAGCAACCCAAATGTCAGGAACAATTATAGAGATGGATATTTTATTCTATAAATGGGTGTCGTCCCCTATATTGTTTTATATGCCCCAAACAACCAGGCACAAAAGCAAATTTTGAAAAATGAACAAAGGAATAGGTTGTACTGAAATGAAATTAACTATATGCTAAATGAATATGACATTTAATGATGATCATTGTTGTGGTACATAGCAATTATACCTAATTGCCCATTTACATATTTGTTATAACTAGTATTTTAACAATTTTTTTCCTCTTTACTTCTCAGTATCTACTATCAATGCTGCTTGACAGTTTCCCTCACTCCATGATAAATTTTAATTCTCACTACTTTACTTCTCTCATACAAGTTAAAACAAGATTCTACACTGGCACCTCAGAGTTAGGCCCAGGGCTCTTGTCTGTGCCCTGCCAGTGACTAACCCACCCTGGACCAAAACAGCAGTCCTTCAAATGCCATTTAACTGCTCTCCCTCCCTTCAGAACCATGGAAGTCCTGATGTCTGAGGCACCAAGAGAATGAAAATGTAGGTTATAGGTCTGCATAGGATTAGTTGGGGATCTGACAAGTACATGCTGGAAGCAGAATACAGTGAAGTGCTGAGGGGAGCAGGTCAACCTGGGCTCGACTAAAAGGTGGAGAGATAAGTCTGTGAGTCTGCCCTCCGATACCTTCAGAGAAAACACGAAGCTGCTTGCTTTGTACATTTTCCTGTTTACTTTCTCCCTAACATTTAACCTTCATATTGCATGGATGCCTTACAAATGAGGGATAGTTCAGCTCCAAGTTATTCCATGGGCATCTTTTTTATCTTATGTATTGCTTCCCACTAGAACTTACACATTGCCTCATATACTGTGGGAACTCAGTAAATATTACCAAACATATTATTTTAAATCATTTTAAAATAAATGGCTCTGTATTAGATGTATCTTGCTCACTAGAACCAGGTCACCGACTGACTTCGCTGATTGAAGGTTACTGAATTGTTGATCTATAAACCCTCCAGGCATCTAGGGCATTGCAGGAAGTGTTTCCGCCCGTTTCAGTTCCGGGTTGTTATCCAGCGTTCTAGGTCCAAAACAGGTAAAAATCTATTTTCTGCCACAAATCTACATTTTGTCTTAAATAACTGTGTGAATTTAATCCTAGCTGCTTGATCTGAGGGCAGACAATTATACTACTTCAGTTGTCTCATCTTTAAGAAGAGGGGATTATTCACTTAACTAAATTGTATTAAATGGTTTCCTGCTGCAAAGAATGTAGTAGGCACTTCCACGGAGGAGAAACACAGGAGTCTGGTGCCTCCTATTTTCCTTAGGGACTGTGATCATCCAAAACAGGTAGTAATCTATTATAGTCTAGACATTCACAAGGAAGGGTATTTAGGAACATCTCTTAATAAACAACGTTAACAAAGTAAATCTTCCCCTCCACTTTCTTTTCCTTAAATCTTTGCTGGGGCTTAACAAGGACACTGATAAACCACCTGACACTCCCTAGAGTTAGAAAGCTTTATTTTTATTTCTGATCTAAATCCAGGCTGCTATTGCTTAAATCCATTTTCTCTTATTCTATTCTCTTGGAAGACAGAGAAAAATCATTCATCCTCCTCTATATTATAGTCCTTCATGTATTAAAGATTTCAGCCTTCATTTCTCCAAGTTACATAATGCCAATTCCTTTCATTTTACTCATATATCTTATTTTCTAAGCTTTTAAATTAATTCCATTGCACTCCTCTTGGACTCTATGGATAATGAAATAGTTATGCAGATCCTTTCAGATACTAATTGGGTAATAAACCTTCAGGGAGGGAAGTATTTTTAAATCTTAAATCAGAATCTCACATGATCTGAGATTTAAAACATTTCTGGAGAGCAGAAGGAGGTTGGAAAATGCACATAAAATTGGCACAGAAAGCATGGGAAGAAATGGGAAAGTACCATTTGGATATTATTGTTTTATAAAAAGGAAAGCTGAAGCATGTGTTACAGCAAATAAGTAAAAGATACAAGATCAAAGTCACAATTAAAATAAGCAGCTGCAATTCCTGGTTCCCTACCAAATTGCTGTCAAGTGATTGTGATATCTGATCATAACAATCTTGACTGAAGCTTAAAAAATATTTCACAATATCACAGTTTAATTGGGCAGTGGAAGTTCACCATTCACTGTGTTAATATTATTTTGCTAGAAAATCTTCCAGTTCTCTTCTATTTCCAACTCAACTGAATAGAACAGTCCCACTTCACTGATGTGTTCTCCAGAGAGAATCAAACAAAACCTCTGAGACTGTTAATGTATTAGATCTCAAATGATATCTTAAATCAATTACTATGTCTATAAACATTATTTTCATAAATATCCATCAACCAACAAACAGATATATCATACAATGGAATATTATTTGGCCATGCAAATGAAGTACAGTCAACCCTCTGTATCCACAGGTTTCATACCCATAGACACAACCAACCACAGATCAAAAATATTTAGGAAAAAAATAAAAGAACAATAAAAATAATACAAATTCTTAAAATGCAATATAACTACTATTTGCATAGCATTTACGTTGTATTAGCTATCATAAGTAATCTAGAGACGATTTAAAGTATACAGGAAGATATAAGTTATATGCGAATACTATGCCATTGTATATAATGGACTTGAGCACATGTGAATTTTGGTATGTGGGGGTGTGTCCTAGGACCAATCCCCTACAGATACCAAGCGATGACTGTACTAAATGCTACAACATGGATAAACCTTGCAAACGTGATGCTAAATAAGCTAGACACAAAAAGCCAAATACTATATGATTCCATTTGTATGAAATGTCCGGAATGGGTAAATCCATAGAGACAGAAAGCAGATTAGTGTTTGCCAAGGGATTGGAGGAAGAGGGACAAGGAGCAACTGCTTAATAGGGACAGGATTTCTATTTGGGATGATGATGAACTACTGAAACTGCATAGTGGCAATGATTGTACGACAGTTGTAAATGTAGTAAAAGCATGGGAAGAAATGGGAAAATACCATTTGGATATTATTGTTTTACAAAAAGGAAAGCTGAAGCATGTATTACAGCAAATAAGCAAATAAGTAAAAACTGTTAAAATGATAAATTTTATGTTATTTGTATTTTATCACAATAAGGAAAATATTACTTGTATTCTCTGGTACTGTATGTACTAATGCAAAATGAAGCCAAGATAAAATAGGACACCACAGTGGTTGATTCTCTTGCAAGTCGGTAATCAGTCGGTTGAGTATTCATTGACAGCCTGCTCAGCGCAATGTACTAGGCTAGGTCCTGAGACACAGCAGCAGAGACAGATATGGCTTCTGCCTTGGCAGAGCAGACAGTTTAACAGGGCATCCATTCTTCTATTTATTCTCTCCTACCAGTGCTATGTTTGCTCTTAGAGGAAAAATATGAGGAAAAAGTAACGCGTGAGCTTTATCAATCTATCATATATATATGTATATAATATATATGATTATATATCTGTAATGAAAATAACCAAAAACAAGTCAAATAGCTGCTTAAACACATAAGAATTCATCTCGGGATTCTAAAATAAGGATTGGCAAATTTACACTTAAATTAACATTTAACCATAATATTATTAGATGCCTGAAAAAAAAGAGATAGTCTGCCTGCACCTTAATTCACAGAAAGGGATCCTTTCGGTATTATACAGTGTTTAACCTAAAGAACAAAACACATGAAATAGTTTGGATTATTGGATTACTATTCAGTAAATACTCCTTCTACCCTTCACCACCCCTCTAGGGGCATGGTGTATTTCCCTGCACCATGGATTTGGGTTTCGGGCACATACTAACTTTAGCCAATGGAACCTTAGAGGATGATAGGCATAGAGGCCTTAAATGTGTTTGCACAGTTAAGTTTGGCTCTTGTGTTCTCGCTCTTTACGCAGGAACTGCTGAGTAGACACACTGGTCCAAGAACACTGGAAGACATCTAAAGCAAATGTAACCCCAATCGGCAGCTGAAGAAGAGTTGCCCAACTCCTCCAGCCTAGATCAAACTGCAGTCAAATGTACACCCTTGAGCATGGGAATAAATTCACATTTTTGTGAATCATGAAGTTTTGAAGGTTATAGAGCATTATTTTGGTAATAGCTTATTATTAATACAGCCCATGCACTGAAATAAACCCCAGAATTCTTTCACAATGTATGATTTTTAAAAAACACTTAGAAAGTTAACCATCAATAATAAACTAATTTTTCCCTACTCAGTTATAGATTCAGTGTTAAAAATTGTTAACTATATAAAATGAAAATTTAAACTAAGCAGCCTAACTTGTATCTATCAGCAGTATAACTGGTAAAATCTGCAAGGATGTATTACTCGGATGTCAAGAAATATAAAAACTCTATTTGCTGAATATATGCTAATATAATCAGGTTCCAATAAACATCTTGATGAAAGCAAATTAATCACTAATCTGACATTTTCTTTTGGCAGATTAGCAAGTTTAGGTTTCACATTAAATGAAAATGTGTGTGTAAGGACATAACTGAAAGAATATAATTCAATTAAATATCCTCCCAATATTCTTCCATTTCAGACATTTCTATTCCTAATTTTCTTGTTTTCAGATCTCAGGCAGGGCTTGTAAAGCAGTGTCATCTTTCTTGTGAGATTTTCTTTATAGAATAGCCAAGACATTTGTAGAGAAAGCATTTGGCACATTCAGAAACCTTATGATGTTATTCATTTAACCTGTGTCCCTCAATTGTTCTAGGTGGAAAATTAAACACACTACACTTGGTTCTCACAGTGAAAATTAAGAAGGCATTTTTTTTTAAGAGAGCCTCTTAAAGAAACATAATTCAGTTTTAATTTTTTACTGAGCTCCAGGATCTTTTCCTAATAAAATGCTAGTTTATTAGATAAACAGTGTTTACAAACTATAACAGAACATCTAATGGAAGTAAATTTTACTTACATTGGACGCTCTCTGCCACTAGTAAAAAAAAAAAAATTCAAAATAATACACAAAGAAAAAAATGAAACAGTGTTCATTAAGAAATACATTCCAAAAAAAGGAATTTAATCTTTATGAGAGTTAGGAGTAATGCTTGAGGATAGATAAATGATACAGGTGACCAAATAAACACAGTATTCAATTTTCTTGAGATGGCTGAGAGTTAAAAATGACAGTGGAAAAAATAAAACATATCCCTAAACAACAACAAAAAGAGATGTGGCAATCAAAAAAAAATCCAGAAGCAGGTCTCCAAAGTAAAGCCACTGCATGTGTCTTTTAGCTAACTTAAGATAGAACCATGAAAATTATTTCTTGTGTGTTCATGCATTGTAAGGCAGTCGATCTTGTGATCAGGAAGAAAACTTAGAGAAAGCAAAGAAAGACCGTATTTGTGGAAGGCT
The DNA here is from genome assembly GCF_000951035.1 of Colobus angolensis palliatus. NCBI lineage: Eukaryota > Metazoa > Chordata > Mammalia > Primates > Cercopithecidae > Colobus > Colobus angolensis. Next base: position 1,492,401 of record NW_012118099.1, read on the forward strand.
ATAAATTTTCCTGTCATAAAAATTGCTAGATGTAATATGTTCCTATGTTAATTCAGAATTGCAATGGAACTCCTAAATCAAAAAACTAGAAAAATTTTAATTAACCTCTAATAACCATAAGACCAAGTATATTTCAATTCTAAATTATTTTAAAGTTTAATTACTCCCAAGACACCTTAAAAGTTTTCCATCTTTGGTGGTAGGCAAAATTCTAAGACAGCCCCCCAAGATTTCTGGCATCTTGTGTACATACATCTTCTCCCAGCTATTCAAATACTAGTGCCGCTGTGAAGGAATTTTGTAGTTGTATCATAATTAGAGACCCTAATCAGTTAATCAGTTAAGTTAGCACTCAACTATGAGTGAGCCAGGCTTAATAACATAAGCCCTTTAAAAGCAGAGAATTTTCTCCCTATGGTTTCAGGAAAGGAAGTTAAGAGAGTTTCAAGGTGCAAGTGAGATTTAATGAGGGGAAAATTCCCCTTTGCAGACTGTGTTCATTTCCTATTGAACTGTAAATAATTATGACAAATTTGGTGGTTTAAAACAATGTAAATGTATTCTGTCACAGATCTGGAGGTCAGAAATCTTAGAACAATGAGTCCTTAGGGGCTAAAATGCAGGTGTCAGCAGGGTGGATTCCTTCTGGAAGCTGCAGGAGACAATCTGTTCCTTGCTCTTCCAGCTCCAGATGCTTCAGCACTCCATGGCTCTTAGCTGCATCGCAGCAATCTCTGCTTTTGTTGTCACATTGCAGTCTCCCATAAAAGGATGCCTGTGATTACATCAGGCTCATCCAGATAATCCAGGATAATCTCCCATGTCAAAAATCTTAATTATCACACCTGCAAAAATCTTCTTTGCCATATAAGATATCATATTCACAGGTTGCAGGGATTAGGACATGGAAATCTTTTGGGTGAGGCATTATTCAGCCTACCACACTGGCTTTGAAGATGAAAGAAGTTACATGGCATGATGGTGAATTTATGTGTCAACTTGACTGGGCCACCAGGTGTCTAGGTATTTGGTTAAAAATTACCCTGGGTGTGTCTGTGAGGATGTTTCTTGATGACTCCAAAGACACTTTAAAAGTGTGAATCCTTTAAATCAATAGACTGAGTAAAGCAGCTTACTGTCCTCAATGTGGGTGGGCCTGTTCCAATCCATTGGAGGTCTGAATTGAGCAGAAGCAGAGTAAGGTAGAATTCACTCTTGCTGCCTGTTTTCAATCTGGGCCATCAGTCTTCTGCACTCAGACTAGAACTTGTAACACCAGCTCTTGTGGGTACTCAGTCTCCAGCTTGCACATGGCATGTCATGGGATTTCTCAGCCTCTATAATCATATGAGCCAATTCCTTATAATAAATAAATATTAACAAATATTCAAGTAATATAAATATAAATATCTTATTGGTTCTGTTCCTCTGGAGAACCCCGACTAACACATGTGGCAGAGAATGTGGGTGGCCTATAGGGGCTGAGAGCAGCATCCAGCTGACAGCCAGCACAAAGCAGACAAACCTCAGTTCTACAACTACAAGGAACTAAATTTTTCCAACAACAACAACAAAAAAATGAATTTAGGCCAGATGCAGTGGCTCATATCTGTTATCTTCATACTTTGTGAAGCCAAGGAGGGAGGATCACTTGAGCCCAGGAGTTCGAGAACAGCCTGGGCAACAGAATGAGACCCTATTTCTACAAAAACATTTAAAAATTAGTTGTGTATAGTGGTGGCATTCACCTATGGTCTCAGCTATGTGGGAAGCTGAAGCAGGAGGACTGCTCGAGCCCAGGAGGTTGAGGCTGCCGTGAGCAGATATTCTCACCACTACACTCCAGCCTGGGCAACAGAGCAAGAACCTGTCTCAAAAAAAAAAAAAAAAAAAAAAAAATGAGTTGAGAAGCAAATTTTTCCAGAGTCTTCAGATGAGTATTCATCCAAACGAATACCCTGATTTTAGCCTTGTGATAATCTAAATGAACTCTGTCATGCCATGCCAGACTTCTAACCTATGGAAGGGTGAGCAAAACAACATGAATATTGTTTTAAGCTACTAAATGTGTGGTCATTTGTTAACAATAGAAAACTAATACAATCCAAAATATTTTCACTTCAAGATATTTTGAACATTATTAAAATATTTAATATTTGTGCCTGTGTTCATGGTACTGTGTGCTTTGAATTCTATCCTCAAGTCATGAAAAACTGTGAGTAGCATGGATATGTGCAGACATCAGTATCACCTAGTGATTCATGTTCTTTGTTGACATCAACAAAATTATTAATAATTTAGTCAACACATACTCTAGCAACATATAAATGAAAGCTTTTGAAAAGATAATACTCGGTTACTTAGTAAGAAAGCAAGAGACACAAGCAAGGACTTACAAGAAGATGGCACCATGAGAACATACCTGCATACCTATTCTTGAGGTCTATCAAAATAATGTAAACCTGATCTAAAGACAAAAATGTCATCTTTAATAATACTAGGGAACTACCACAACATAAAGATTTCCAGTAATATCTACTCTTCCACATATAATTTAAACCCAACCACAGGAGAATACTGAGAGATAAAATCTATCCCCATAATCTTGATCAGAGGGTAGATTTTTTAAAAAGAGAGCTCCTTTTTTCCAATGGCTGAATCATATTCTAATGTATTATATACAGTATGTATATGTGTATATGTGTGTCTGTGTGTATGTGTATGCCACATTTTCTTTATCCATTTGTCCATCAAATTCCAAGATTGATTCCATATCTTGGTGAATAATGCTGCCATGAGCGTGGAAAGTATATATCAACACAGATGAACCTGGAGGACATTATGCTTAGTGAAATAAGCCCAACACAAAAAGACAAATACTGTAAGATCTCACATACATGTGAAAATTTTGAAAAGTCAAACTCATGGAAACAGAGACTAAAACAGTGGTTACCAGGGACTAGGAGATAGGAGAAATGGACAGATGTTCATCAGAGGGTACAAACTTTCAGTTATAAAATAAACAAGTTCTGGGGATCTAAGGTTCAGCATGTGTGGTGATGGATATGTTCATTTGATTTTATAATTATTATACAATATATACATACATCAAATCATCATGTTGTGTACTTTGAATATATAATCTTTATTTGTCACCTAAGTATCTTAACATTAACAAATAGCTAAATAAATAGAAAGGCCAATATCCTTTAAGTAAACAGGGAAAATACCAATGGCCAGGTGGAACCATGGAGAGAAAAAAGAAGCACCCAACTTGAGTCAGATTTGCATACCCAAGGACAAAGCATGAGGCAAAGTTGAAGAAGGTACCATGTACCACTGTCCCCACATGTGTACACATACATGTACTGTGATATCTTCATTTTGTGTGAACCTGAGATAATTCATCAATACATTTCAAAAAAACAAGATTAGAAGACGGTCCTTTTTTCCTGTATACTATCCTAAACTCACCCCTATACACACATACACACACACACACACAGTGACACATGTCTCAAGGCAGATGATTAATCAGATCTCGAGAGAAAGTGTTAGAAACAACATACCTAAACCAAGGCTACAAGTTGCCTACTGTCCAAGCTCATCCACCACTGCCCCAACACGTGTACATACATAAAATCTTCTAGCCTGCCACCTAAGTTTTAAGAAGACAGTTCAAACAATGTCTGTGTAAACCTGATTGAGATCCCACCTACTCTCTGACAAATAGCAAATCAGTGGTCCCATGTATAACCCTATTGTCAATCACCAGAAATCAACAAGGCCAGTTCACAGAGACTGACATCAGTTCTCCTCTAGGCCTTCCACCTAGATTACCAGTGATGAAGATGCTACATAAAGTAGCATCAAGCTTCCCCAGAATTTCAACTCCACTAAGGTTCAAAAAAGAGCCCCTCCCTGACCTGGGGTCCACAGTAAACCCATGGACTGTGTCAAAGTCAGGAAAATGCCTCCCCCAGGCTTATTAACCCTATAGTATGAAGTCCAGTTGGGATTCATCTACTGAGTCAAAGACTTACTTCCCCATTTCTTGAGGGAGCTTCAAGCACATAACTGTTCCTGCCCATAACACTCAGCCTTGCTACCACTCACCTTGAATTAACCAAGGTGAATCTTATGTGACCTTTAGTCTTTTTTATCTTAAACAGTCCCAAATGTCTAGTTCAACACTCATCTCCTACCCTATAATCTCCATAAGGCTCTGATAGCTCTTCTTCTATTACCTTCTCTCATCCTTCTTGAAATCTTCCTACTAGACCTTCAGATTCTCATAATCTGTCCATCATCAGCACAATCGTACCCATCCCCAGCCTCTTCTCTCACCTTTTCACAAGGGAAACTTGGCACTGCTTCCCCACACAGTCCTTTCAAGCAAAGGCTGATTTTCTCCCTGCCCTCTTATCACTGAGCATGGGAGTGGTTGGAGATCTTCTCTGTTGCTCATTGCTACTTTCTCACTTCCGTCCACCTAAAAACTTCCAGCTTGACACTTCTTGGCATGATAATACATCACCTCCTATCCCTCAATGTTGCCCCATCTCCAGACCTTCCTCCAGATTACTCCCTCTTGATTTTCAAATACTTCCACTTCTGGCTCATTGTCCATATCCTCATGACTATTCCTTCCTTAATTTTTGGAGTTTTAATATACATGTAGATGACCCTTCAAATTCTCTGCTTTCTCAGTTGCTTGAACTCTTCTCCTCCAATGATCTTGTCTTCAACATTATTTTAGTTGTCATACCATAAACTTTAATATTATAACTTTTATCTCTGCATAATCATAATTTCACATACCCTACTGCTGAATAACTACCTCATTTTATTCCTCTCACTCCACTTAGCACCCCAACTCCAACAATCCTTTGACCCCGTCAGACTCCAGCTTATTCGTCTTACCAACATTTTACTGTCCCCAATCTTCCGGATATTCTCTTTCTAGGTAAGCTTTATTTCCATGGTCAATCATTATAATCCTTCCTACTATACACCCTTAACTTACTTCCCCTTTCTCCCCATCATTGTAAACACCTGGAAACGTCTAACCCTGGTTAAATGTAACCTTTCAACCACCCCATACTTGTGCCCCTGTAGCAGGACGTGGCTGAAGAAAAACACACAATTACCTTGTCTAGTCTCACTTTGAATTCATAGTTGCAAATCTCAAACCACCCTATAGTACTCCTTGACTCTCATACTACACTTCCCTAGCCTGTTCATTTGCTACTCTCCTAGAAAACTATTTTCCTTTTTCTCTTTTGCCTCAAATTTTCATCATCTCCTCCTGCTTCCTCACTCTTAAATGATGAGCTTGCTTCCAACTTCTCTATGAAAATGTAAGTAATCAGAAGATAACTTTTATAAACTCCTACTACCACATCTACCCAACCACCAGTGCCTGTACCTGCCACCTGTTACCAAGGCAGCTTAACTGTTGCAGAGGAAGTAGCTACCATGGTATACCAGTTTTGGAGTACCGTTCTAGGAATCATTCCACGTAGTCCAGCTTAGAACTTGTTCCTCCTGTCCTTCTGGTAATGTTGTAACACAAACTTTCCAGTTGTAAATGCTTTGCACTTAAAAGAGCTAAAGTAGCTTCCTGTATCTGCACCTTAACCCTGACTGATAACTCAGTCAAAAATTAATGATGTACAGAAAAAAACTAATAAGATTGATAGCATAAAGGATAAAAAAGAATGAAACATACCCAATAAAAGGCAGGTGAAGAAAATATTTTGAAATAGATACTACAGGAAACAGAAGAAAATTTTAGACAAAATATCCCAAATGCATAGTTATATCAAAGAGAAAGATGCAAGAGAACAAAGGTGAGATACTATTTTGACTGAGGAAGATTTAAAAGTGAGTCAGGATAGCTAAGGGAAAACACCATTACAGAAATGAAATCCAAATTGGAATCAGCAATATAATAAGCCAACCCTGGTAGAAACATGGCTGTAACATGGAAGGATACCTCAAGAAAATAATACAGAAATGAAGAGGGTAGATTTGGAAGGCAGTCATTATATAAAGAGGAGAATAAAACATGAAATTATTTATCAGTAAACATTTCTTTTCTAAAAGAAAATCTGTATGTTCCTATTGAAAGGGCTTGCTGTGTTCCATGAACAAATAATTTTAAAATCATGATATTTCCTAATGATATTATTGAATTCCAAAGAGAAAGACAAGCTCTTATAAACACTGAAGGAGAAGAATCAGATCCCCTACAAATGTTTAAAAAAAAAAAAAAAAAAGACAACGGATAAATTCAGACTTCACTTCAGAAACACTCAAGGTCAAAAAGACAAAGGAACTACATCTCCAAAAAGTTGAAAGAAAGGGAATGGAACTCAAGAACTATATATTGAGCCATGCTGACATTTATAGAGCAGGAGGAAATGTTCAATTTTGCAATACTTCTAGAATAACATCACTTAAAAGCTCTTTCTGAAAAAGAAACATGCGTGAAGTCTTATTAGAGCCAGTTGGAAAATGATTCAAAATAAAAAAGTCACAAGTGAAGAACACCCACTGTGAAAGAACTCATGGCACACACTGACTCATAATGTAAATATTCACAGTGACCTTGACAGTAATGTTACCAATCTTGAAAAAACAGCTATGTAACTATTAGTTATAATAATACACTAAGTGATCAATGTAAAACTTTCAAAATGGCCTAACAAAAACAAAGGAAAAAATTGAACAAGATTCACAATCTACCACAATATTGCTAAATATAAAATAAAAATACTCATTAATCAAATGAAATTTAACCACAAAATAAACCTAACGGAAGTAGAAGGAAATAGTGATAGTTTTTAAAAGCAAGATTAATTAACTAGAAAATAGCAATGCCATACAATAGATGAATAATCCTAGAGGCAACTCCTAAAGTGAAAAATTAAGTAACTTAATTCCTAAACAGTTAAATATAACACAATCAATATGCAGAAAATTAGGAATGAGGGGAAAACACAAATATTCCATAAAGTAAGAAAATTACAGGCATACCTCAGTCTGTTGTTCTTCCCTTGATTGTACTTCACAGATATGGTTTTTTTTTTTTTTTTTTTTTTTTTTTTTTTTTTTTTTACAAACTGTAGCTTTGTGGCAACCCTGCATTAAACAAATCTATTAGCATCATTTTCCAAACATGCTTTGCTCACTTGGTGTCTCTGTGTCTCATTCTGGTAGTTTTCACAGTATTGCTAACTTTTCCATTATTATTATATCTGTTACGGTGATCTGTGATCAGTGATCTTTGGTGTTTCTTTTGTAATTGTTTTGGGCAGCACAAACCATGCCCATATAAGATGGTAAACTGAAAGGATAAATGTTGTGTGTGTTCTGACTTCTCCACCAACCACCTGTTTCCCCATCTCTCTCTCTCTTCTCAGGTCTTCCTACTCCCTGAGACACAACAGTACTGAAATTAGGCCAATTAATCACCCTACAATAGCCTCTAAGTGTCCCAAGTGAAAGTAAGAGTCACATGTTTCTTACTTTAAATCAAAAACTAGAAAAGATTAAGCTTAGTGAGAAAAGCATTTTGAAAGCCAAGGTACACTAAAAGCTAGGCCTCTTGCACTCTTAGCCAAGTTGTGAATATAAAGGGGAAGTTCTTGAAGGGAATTTTCTTTATCTTACTTCTGTTTGTTTCTATTAATTTGTTTAGACAGAGAGAGAACTAATCCCCAAAGCATAGGAACTGTGCCTTCTACAGGTCCAAGCACAATGTTCTACACACAGCTGGCACTCCTTAAGTATTCGTTGGTTGAGATGAGGTGACCAGGACATTTAGCAAAACTACAGCCCATAGAATCAGAATTCTAGGTTTACAAAGCCTTTTATTATTATTATTATACTTTAAGTTCTAGCGTACATGTGCACAACGTGCAGGTTTGTTACATATATATACATGTGCCATGTTGATGTGCTGCACCTGTTAACTCGTCATTTACATTAGGTATATCTCCTAATGCTATCACTCTCCCCTCCTCGCATCCCACAACAGGCCCCAATGTGTGATGTTCCCCACCCTGTGTCCAAGTGCTCTCATTGTTCAATTCCCACCTATGAGTGAGAACATACAGTGTTTGGTTTTCTGTCCTTGTGATAGTTTGCTCAGAATGATGGTTTCCAGTTGCATCCACGTCCCTACAGAGGACATGAACTCATCCTTTTTTGTGGCTGCATAGTATTCCATGGTGTATACATGCCACATTTTCTTAATCCAGTCTATCATTGATGGACATTTGGGTTGGCTCCAAGACTTTGCTATTGTGAATAGTGCCACAATAAACATACGTGTGCATGTGTCTTTATAGCAGCATGATTTATAATCCTTTGGGTATATATCCAGTCATGGGATGGCTGGATCAAATGGTATTTCTAGCTCTAGATCCTCAAGGAATCACCACACTGTCTTCCACAATGGTTGAACTAGTTTACAGTCACACCAACAGCGTAAAAGTGTTCCTATTTCTCCACATCCTCTCCAGCACCTGTTGTTTCCTAACTTTATAATGATCACCATTTTAACTGGTGTGAGATGGTATCTCAATGTGGTTTTGATTTGCATTTCTCTGATGGCCAGTGATGATGAGCATTTTTTCACATGTCTATTGACTGCATTAATGTTTTCTTTTGAGAAGTGTCTGTTCATATCATTTGCCCACTTTTTGATGGGGTTGTTTGTTTTTTTCTTGTAAATTTGTTTAAGTTCTTTGTAGATTCTGGATATTAGCCCTTTGTCAGATGAGTAGATTGTAAAAATTTTCTCCCATTCTGTAGGTTGCCTATTCACTCTGATGGTAGTTTCTTTTGCTGTGCAGAAGCTCTTTAGTTTAATTAGATCCCATTTGTCAATTTTGGCTTTTGTTGCCGTTGCTTTTGGTGTTTTAGACATGAAGTCCTTGCCCATGCCTATGTCCTGAATGGTATTGCCTAGGTTTTCTTCTAGGGTTTTTATGGTTTTAGGTCTGACATTTAAGTCTTTAATCCATCTTGAATTAATTTTTGTGTAAGGTGTAAGGAAGGGATCCAGTTTCAGCTTTCTACATTGGGCTAGCCAGTTTTCCCAGCACCATTTATTAAATAGGGAATCCTTTCCTCATTTCTTGTTTTTGTCAGGTTTGTCAAAGATTAGATGGTTGTAGATGTGTGGTGTTATATCTGAGGGATCTGTTCCGTTCTATTGGTCTATATCTCTGTTTTGGAACCAGTACCATGCTGTTTTGGTTACTGTAGCCTTGTAGTATAGTTTGAAGTCAGGTAGCGTGATGCCTCCAGCTTTGTTCTTTTGGCTTAGGATTGTCTTGGTACTGTGGGGTCTTTTCTGGTTCCATATGAACTTTAAAGCAGTTTTTTCCAATTCTGTAAAGAAAGTCACTGGTAGCTTGATGGGGATGGCACTGAATCTATAAATTACCTTGAGCAATATGGCCATTTTTATGATATTGATTCTTCCTATCCATGAGTGTGGAATGTTCTTCCATTTGTTTGTGTGCTCTTATTTCGTGGAGCTGTGGTTTGTAATTCTCCTTGAAGAGGTCCTTCATATCCCTTGTAGGAAAGTACTATTTTGGTGAATACATGAATGATAAGAAGCAAAACAGACTTATTACTGATATGGAGAGAGTTTTAGTGATGTGAATGCACGATTTAACCAGCCACAACATTCCCTTAAGCCAAAACCAAGGCCCTACCTCTCTTCAATTCTATCATGGCAGAGAGAGGTGAGGAAACTGCAGAAAAAAAAGTTTGAAGCTAACAGAGGATGGTTCATAAAATGTAATGAAAGAAGCCAACTGCATAACTTAAAAGTGTAAGGTGAAGCAGCAAGCATTGATGTAGAAGCTGCCACAAGTTATATGTGGACATAAATATCAATATTAACAGGAATTTTGAAGAAGTTCATTTCAACCCTCTTGGAATACTTTAAGGGGTTCAAGACTTCAGTGGAAGAAGGAACTGCAGATGTGGTAGAAATAGCAAGATAACTACAATTAAAAAGGGAGCTGGAAGATATGACTAAATTGCTGCAATTTCACAATAAAACTTGAACGAATAAGGAGTTTCTTCTTATGCATGAGCAAAGAAAGAGGTTTCTAGAGACGGAATTCACTCCTGGTGAAGATGCTGTTGTTGAAATGACAAAAAGTTTTCCCAAGAGTACATAAACTTAGTTGATAAAGTAGCAGCAGAGTTTGAGACAATTGACTCCAAGTTTGAAAGTTCTACTATGGGTAAAATGCTATCAAAGAGCACTGCAGGCTACAGAGAAATTTTTCGTAAAAGAAGAGTCCATCAATGTGACAAACTTCCTTGTTGTATTATTGGAAGAAATTGCTACAGCCACCCCAACTTTCAGCAACCGCCACTGTGATCAGTCACTAGCCATCAAAATCAAGGCAGGCCGAGCACAATGGCTTATACCTGTAATACCAACACTTTGAGAGGTTGAGGCGGGACGACCATCTGAGGCCTAGAGTTCGAGATCAGCCTGGCCAACATGACAAAATCCCGTCTCTACTAAAAATACAAAAATTAGCTGGGCATGGTGGCATGCACCCATAATCCCAGCTACTTGGGAGGCTGAGGCAGGAGAATTGCTTGAACCTGGGAGGTGGAGGTTGCAGTGAGCCAGGATCATACCACTGCACTCCAGCCTGGCAACAAGAGCAAAACTCCGTCTAAAAAAAAAAAAAAAAAAATCAAGGCAAGCCTTTCTACCAGCAAAAAGATTGATTTGTGAAGGCTCAGATGATCATTAGCTTTTTAAGTTATTTACTTTTTTTAAAATATAATGCTATTGCTATTGCACACTTCAGAGGCTAATGTATAGTATAACTTTTATATGCACTGGGAAACAAAAAAAAATGTGAGTTTTTACTCACTTTATTGTGATATTTGCTTTATTACTGTAGTCTGGAACTGAACCTACACTATCTCCAAGGTATGCCTATGTATGGAAAGATTTGCCTAATTTTGAGCTAATAAATACTTAAACCAAAATAAAGTGAACAATTCAAATTAAAAATTTCTGTTTTTTTTTTATTATACTTTAAGTTCTGGGATAAATGCACAGAATGTGTGGGTTTGTTACATAGGTATACATGTGCCATAGTGGTTTGCTGCACCCATCAACCCATTATCTAGGTTTTAAGCCCCACATGCATTAGGTATTTGTCCTAATGCTCTCCCCTCCCCCTTTTTAAAGATAGAGCCTCATTCTGTTGCCCAAGCTGGAGTGAAGTGGAGCAATCTCACTCAGCTCATTGCAACTTCCGCCTCCCAGGCTCAAGGGATCCTCCCACCTCAGCCTCCCGAGTAGCTGCAGGGAGGTGCACGACACCACACCTGGCTAATTTTTTGTATTTTTGATAGAGGTAGGGTTTCTCCATGTTGCCTGGACTGGCCTTCAACTCCTGGGGTCAAGGAAGTTTGAGGAAGTAGCTCTATAAAAATTTAAATAACAATCTGGACAATATTAAATAATAGGACTATATTAAATAATTGGACTATATTCATTAAATAATCCATGATTGTAGGTTATTTTAATTTTTATAGAGCTATTTCCTCAAACTTCACCAAGTCTCGCAGTTTCACAAATAAATTATTTCAGATCTCCAAGGGATAAAATTTCCATGCTATTTAAACTATACTAGAACACATAAAAAAAAAAAAGAAAAGAAATGTTTCCCAAATTATTTGTAAAGTTAGCATATTATTGCCACCACAAAAAACAAAGTTCATATTTTCAGGAAGGCAAGGATGGTTCAAAATTAAGAATTCTGTAAATAATGTTCATCATATAGTCATCCAAATAAATGGCTAAAAATCATTTTATAAAATGAATTTTATAGTCCTCTAAATAAATGGCAAAATTCATTTATAAAAGCTTACTTTATAAAAGTTGGTTTAAAAAGTTATTGATTTCTGATTTTTTTAAGTCAATATAATAAAAATGTCTAGTGACTAAATTAAGATAATAGCATATATAATGAAAAGCCAGCATCATGCTTAATGTTAAAACACTAGAAGCATAATTGTTAAAAATAAGGAACAAGATGAGTGGATGCCCAATATCACAGTTAGAGATTTGCTTTGCTCTGGAAGAACTCTGAAAACAGATTGCTGGAGTAAGATCTATAAACATTTTTAAAAAGTCAATTTAATAATTTATAGACTATATGATTGTCTATCTGGAAATCAAAGGTAAGCCAGTAAGAAAGTACTAGAAGAAAACAAGATATTTAGCATTTACCTGGACCCAAATTTAACACAGAAAAATAGCTTTATATTTTCTTATAGAACATAGTAGGAAAATATATCAATAATTGAAACAAAAACTACAAAACATTCCAGGAGAGTTTAACAAGAAATGCATAGTTTCTAAAAGAAAAAGAGTATAAAACTCTACTGCAGAACATAAGACTTGAAAAACTAGCTTAATTTTGTATAGAAAGACTCAATAGTTTAAAAGTGTTATTTTTCAAATTAATCTGCAAATTCAATGTTATAAAAGTCAATAATATCCCCACTCTACTTTTTTTAAATGACTCTGTATTTTAGCAAAAAGGAAAGTGAAAAGCCTCTTAGATATTCAAACATATTAAAGCTACAGTAAATAAAAACATCACAGTATTAGCACAGAAATAGCCAGAACTAGCAAAATAAAATAGACCCAAGTATATGGAAATACCGTCTTTGATAAGGACAGTATTTCAAATCAGCAGAGGGGAAAAGTAACTATTCAAAGAAGCAGGTTGTACAATAAACCAGCCACTTGGAAAAGGACAGCAATTTGGAAAATAATTATGCTGAATCCATTACCTTATATTTTGTTACAAAATATATTCCAAAAAGATGAAAAATGTACACAAAATTGCTAAAGAGTAAATTCACAAAAAACTAAATGAAACTAAGGTAGATATTTATTGTAAACTTAGAAGGGAGAATATATTTATAAACATGACATAAGATCCAGAAGAAATTATGAAAACATACGTTCAGATAATTTGGAAGTTCTCCAAGGCGAAATACAGCATAAGCAAAATAAATAGAGACAATAAGGAGAAAGTATAGAAAATGCACAGAAACAGCAACACTCTTCCAAAATTTAGTTTTTAGATTTTCATGGAGCAATTTCTTTTTTCTCTTTCCCTTATTCTTTTCCTCTAGATAACAGAAAGTTGTTTATATCAAGATAATTTATGATATTTTCAATAAAACTAAGAATCAAATAACTTACTAAGGCCTACACTTTATTACTATATATTAATATATATGAGATGTTAATATATACTATATTAGCATATATGCATAAATAAGTATTGTTTAAAGGCAAACAATAAAACAATTCACAAAGCAAACCTTGTTTTGAGTTACTGGGTTATTAAAGGCAAATAGCCCAATCGGGAAAAAATGTACATGAAGAAATACATTTCATAGAAGAAATATCATGGGCTAATAAACTTATGAAAAGAAGAAATAAATTCAAATTAAAACAAGATTGGCAAATATTGATTTAGATCTTTATATTGATACTAGCCAGTACTGATGAGTGTCTGGAGAGGCTTAACACAACTTTACTTGGTAGAGCAATTACTAATACATTGACCAGCAAAATATTAGGAATCTATTAAAATCTTAAAAGTTAAGAATCTTTGATCCAGCAATATTGTATGTACTAATTTAAGAGTACAGAAACAGAAAGAAGAACAGGGGGAAATGAGAAATAGGGATATGAGCAAATGAAGAAAAGGGTTCTGGGAAAGAGAAATAAGAAGAGGAGAATGAAAAGTATAGGAGATAAGTAGAAAGGAGAAAGGGAAGAAGAGAAAGGAAGAGAGGAAACCAAAGAGGAGGAAAAAGAATAGTGGAAAGAGAAAGAATTGCTACATAAAAATATGAAAAATAAGTTCTAGAAGAATGTCTACAAACTTGGTCACAGTTGCTTCTGGAGAATAAGATTTTAGAGAATTTCATCTTATTGTTAAATGTTTGCACAGAATTTATTTTTTTATAACAAGTATATATGATTTTTGAAATGATCAAATATGTCAGAGTAAAATGAAAATGCAAGCAAGCTTAGAAAGACAGCATTTCTTCCACATTGGTTTCACTTACTTTTTTCTTACCCAGTCTTTATCTTAAGCCCCCCATAGAAACAGTTTATTACTTCCATCCCAGCTGTGGCCTCTCTCCCTCTTTGCTCAATGACTGAAAAGACAGAAGAGAATGGAATGGTTTCCATCAAAGCTTTACCTTTAACACCCAACACTGACAGAATCTCTCTCTCTAAAGTGCTCAGGTTGTTGATTTTAAGAGCTATTAGGCAAGAAAAGTTGGAAAGCTAGTACTGAGTTATATAAATAATGATCTAAAAGAAATGGAAATGATTGTACTTTGCCAAATCAGCAATCTAAGAACTCTGTTGGAGAAGCAGCAGAAACTTGTTTATATCAAGACAGTTTGTGATGTTTCCAATAAAATTAAAAATCAAAGAACTTACTTGGACAGATCTACTCCTTATTAATACTTTGGAAATGTCTTATCAGCAGAAGGCCTCCTAGGAATTTTTATCCTTACTCAGCAGAGTAAAGATGAGAGTTTTTACCTTTTGAACTAAATTTTTGAATCCTTCCTTGCATTGGATCAGTACCATAAAAATTCAGTTTTGTGCAGTATTGACTACTACATAATAAACAATATATTAAATTGTTTTATATATATTCTTTTGTATTTTTCTGCGTATTTATATTTCCACAGTATAGGCAATAATAAAAATGATGAAGGGAGCTAAGAAAAATATAGTTAATAACCAACTCTCCCAATCAACACATAAATTATTTCGAAGACAGAGAGCCAAAGTTCCCTGAGGAATTTATTTTTCATTACACTGCTAAACATAGGGATGAATTACAGAAATGACAGTCAGCACCAACCCATCTTCTGTAACTTGGTAATCGTTTAGAGGTGTATATGTGATGGACACACGCACACCTTACGTGTCTCTGGGCATCCTTCATTTAAAAAAAATAACAGCTTGCTTCTTTATACCCTTTTTATATTCTGAATGACAGCCCTCAAAACTGCTAGATAATTGTACCTGACAGTCACTTTAATTCAAATCTTATATATGGATTTAGAGCAAGATAGTCTTTTCCTCCTATAGTCTACTTCTAGATTCTTCTTCAAGTGAAGTGTGTGGTCATCTCAAGACAGATCCAAAATTCAAAATGATGACTCTTTCATGAGCAAAACTCCACTGCAGCTGACCTCCGGAAGAAAGAAATCCTGGTAACAGACCTCCAAGGATTATTTATTTATTTAATCTTCTTGTAACTTTTATTTTAAGTTCAGGGGTATATGTGCAGGTTTCTTATGTGAGTACACTGCATGTTGCTGGGGTTTGGTGTACAAATGACTTAGCCACCCAGGTAGTTAGCATAGTACCTGGCAAGTAGTTTTTTAATCTTTTACCCTGCTCCCACCCTCCACCACCAAGTAAGTCTTGGTGCCTATCATTCCCCTCTTTGTGTCCATGTGTACTCAATGTTTAGTTCCCACTTATAAGTGAGAGCATACAGTATTTCGTTTTCTGCTTCTGTATCCATGTTGCTGTCAGTGACACGATTTCATTTGTTATGGCTGTGTAGCATTCCATGGTGTATATGTACTACATTTGCTTTATCCAGTCCACTGTTGATGGGCACCTAGGTTGATTCTACGTCTTTGCCGTTGTGAAAAGTGCTGTGATGAACATATACACACATGTGTCTTTATGTTAGAATAATGTATATTCCTTTGAGTATATATCAAGTTATGGGATTGCTGGGCAGTGCTGTTCAAATAGTAGTTCTGTTTGTAGTTCTTTGAGAAGTCTCCAAACTGCTTTTTGCAGTGGCTGAACTAATTGACATTCCCATCAGCAGTTTATAAGCATTTCCTTTTCTCTGCAATTTCGCCAGCATCTGTTATTTATTACTTTTTAATAGCCATTCTGACTACTATGAGATGGTATCTCACTGTGGTTTGATTTGCATTTATCTGATGATTAGTGATGGTGAAGATTTTTTCAGAAGCATGTTGGCCACTTCTATGTCTTCTTTTAAGAAGTGTCTGTTCATGTTCTTTGCTTTTTTAATTTTTAAGTTCTGAGATACATGTGCAGAACATGCAGGTTTGTTACATAAGTATATGTGTTCTTTGTCTATTTTTTAATGGGTTTTTTTTTCTTGTAAATTTGCTTATGTTCCTTGTGGATGCTGGATATTAGACAACTGTCAGATGCATAGTTTGCAAATATTGTCTCCCATTCTGTAGGTTGTCTGTTTACTCTGTTGATAGTTTCTTTTTCTGTGCAGAAGCTCTTTAGTTTAATTAGGTCCCACCTGCCAATTTTTGTTTTTGTTGAAATTGCTTTTGGAGTCTTCATAAAGAAATCTTTGTGAAGGCCTATGTCCAGAATGGTATTTCTGAGATTTTCTTCCAGGGTTTTCATAGTTTTAGGTTTATGTTTAAGTGTTTAATCCACCTTAAGTTGGTTTTTTTATGTGGTATAAGGAAAGGGTTCAGTTTCAATCTTCTACATGTGCATAGCTAATTATCCCAGCATCATTTATTGAATTGGGAGTCCTGTCTTTCTCCTTAAGACAGCATACTAAGCTTAATAATCAAAGGAGAAATAAAATCCTTCACAGGCAAGCAAATCCTAAGGGAATCCATTAACACCAGACCTGTCTTAAAAGAGGTCTTTAAGGGAGTGCTGAACATGAAAAAAAAAGACTGTTATCTGCTACCACAAAAACAAACTTAAATACAAGGGTTAATCAATAAACATAAACAGAACCAATGACAAAAACCATATGATTATCTCAGTAGATGCAGAAAAGGCCTTCAATAAAATAAAACACCTCATCATGCTAAAAACTCTCAATAAACTAGGTATTGATGGAATGTATCTCAAAATAATAAGAGCTGTTTATGACAAATCCACAGTCAATATCATACTGAAGGGGCAAAAGTTGGAAGCATTCCCTTTGACAAGGATGCCCTCTCTCACCACTCCTATGCAACATAGTATTGGAAGTTCTGGCAAGGACAATCAGGCAAAAGAAAGAAAGCATATTCAGATAGGGAGAGAAGAAGTCAAATTGTCTCTGTTTGCAGATGACATGACTGTATATTTAGAAAACCCCATCATCTCAGCTCAAAATCTCCTTAAGCTAAAAACCAACTTCAGCAGTCTCAGGATAGAAAATGAATGTGCAAAAATTACAAGCATTCCTATACACCAATAATAGACAAGCAGAGAGCCAAATCATGAGTGAACTCCCATTCACAATCACTACAAAGAGAATAAAATACCTAGGAATCCAACTTACAAGGGATGTGAAGGACCTCTTCAAGGAGAGATACAAAGTCAAGGAAATAAGAGAAGACACAAACAAATGGAAAAACATTCCATGCTCATGGATAGGAAGAATCAATATTGTAAAAATGGCCCTACTGCCTAAAGTAATTTATAGATTCAATGCTATCACCATCAAGCTACCACTGACTTTCTTTTCAGAATCAGAAAAAACTACTTTAAGTTTCATATGGAACCAAAAAAGAGCCCATATAGCCAAGACAATCCTAAGCAAAAAGAACAAAGCTAGAGGCTATACTACAAGGCTACAGTAACAAAAACAGCATGGTACTGGTACCAAAACAGATATATATAGACCAATGGAAAAGAACAGAGGCCTCAGAAACAAAGCCACACATCTACAATCATCTGATCTTTGACAAACCTGACAAAAACAAGAAATGGGGAAAGGATTCCCTATTTCATAAATAGTGTTGGGAAAACTGGCTAGCCATTTGCAGAAAACTGAAACTGGACCCCTTCCTTACACCTTATACACAAATCAACTCAAGATGGATTAAAGAACTAAATGTAAGACCTAAAACCATAAAAACCCTAGAAGAAAACTCTAGGCAACACCATCCAGGACACAGACATGGCGAAAAACTTCATGACTAAAACACAAAAAGCAATGACAACAAAAGCCGAAATTGACAAATGGAATCTAAATAAACTAAAGAGCTTCTCTACGGCAAAAGAAACTATCATCAGAGTGAACAGGCAACCTGCAGAATGAGAGTAAACTTTTGCAATCTATCTGACAAAGGGCTAATATCAAGAATCTACAAAGAACTTAAACAAATTTACAGGAAAAAAACAAGCAACCCTATCAAAAAGTGGGTGAAGGATATGAACAGACACTTCTCAAAGAAGACATTTATGCAGCCAACAAACATACGAAAAAAAGTTCATCACTCGTCATTAAAGAAATGCAAATCAAAACCACAATGAGATACCATCTCACGCCAGTTAGAATGATGATCATTAGAAAGTCAGGAAACAACAAGTGCTAGAGAGGATGTGGAGAAATAGGAAAACTTTTACACTGTTGGTGGGAGCGTAAATTAGTTCAACCATTGTGGAGGACAGTGTGGCGATTCCTCAAGGATCTAAAACCAGAAATACCATTTGACCCAGCAATCCCATTACTGGGTATATACCCAAAGGATTATAAATCATTCTACTATAAAGACATATGCACACATATGTTTACTGCAGCACTGTTCACCATAGCAAAGACTTTGAACCACCCCAAATGCCCATCAATGATAGACTGGATAAAGAAAATGTGGCACATGTACACCATGAAATACTATGCAGCCATAAAACAGGATGAGTTCATGTCCTTTGCAGGGACATGCATGAAGGTGAAAACCATCATTCTCAGCAAACTAACGCAGGAACAGAAAACCAAACACCACATGTTCTCACTCATAAGTGGGAGCTGAACAGTGAGCATACATGGACACAGGCGAACATCACACACCGGCGTCTGTCACAGGGTGGAAGACTAGGAGGGGTATAGCCTGGGTGGCAGAGCGAGACTCTGTCTCAAAAAAAAAAAAAAAAAAGAGACATACCTACTGTAGGTGATGGGTTGATGGGTTGATGGGTACAGCAAACCACCATGGCACATGTATACCTATGTAACAAACCTGTACATTCTGCATGTGTATCCCAGAACTTAAAGTATAATTTCAAAAAAGAGAGAGAAGAAATGGAGAAGATAATGATAAAATAAAATAAAATAAAAATACAAAGATTAAAATTAGAGGCAGATTGTGGCTGAGTATCAAGAAAGAATATATGAAAGAGAAAGAATAGTAATTTATAAGGTGTCTTCATCTCATTCAACTAGACAGAAATGAACCTCATGCTGTGGTAGACATTATCAGTGTTCACCAATGTTCAGATCTTCCTCCTGGACACAAAAAAACTCTACTTCCTAGCAAATTTTTAATTCTGATCAATGCTAGTAGTGGAACTGCTGGGTGCCTCTTCCAGGCAGAAACATTTAATTGCTGCTGTGAAGCCTCCTAGAGCTCCGCTCTGCCATGTTGATCACATAAATATGATCATATGAGTTGGCAGTGTCACAAGATGGGGTGCCCCTTCGTTCTAGGTCTCTGAGTGACTGTGAAGAGCAGAGACTTGCTGCTGGCCATCCTTGGGTGTATTCTTGTTTCAAGCCACTGCAATCTGAGGATTATTTGTTACAGCTCTATAACCCAACCGGTCTTGATTGATACAAATGCTTACTCAATTACCATAACAGTGGAGGAAAGATCTTTTTGATGTCATCATTATGACCAGCAAAGTTAAGCGGGGAACTTACTATTATCAATTCAAATCTAGAATAGTTCATGTACCTTAATATGTATTGTTCATTATATATAATATTCATATATATATATAAAATATACGGGTAGATAAAAGAAATGTTATAGATTATTTACCTAGACTAATAATTAGGGATGTTTTGTTTACTTTTGGTTCTATATACTTTAATGAGTAATATTTTTTAAAATTAGAGATATTTTTTAAAAATAGAGGATGGGAATAAAAATGTAAATTCACCCTTGTCTAGTTAGCAACATGTATTCAGGGAACAAAGGTGTTTTTCTCTATATTAGTAGAGGGAAGAAGCTATTAAGTTAGCATACCATGCTTCTAAGCCATAAGATTTGTCAACATAAGGATACATGCTTGGACTGAAACATTTAGCTAACGTACTGGATATTTTCTATTTGCCCTATACAGATTCATTATGCCTCCTTTACACTCTGCTCTTACCCAAAAGGCGTCTATGAATTTAAGCTTCTGGTTGGGTTCAGCCAATGGGGAAGCTCAAGAAAAAGTAAAGATGCAAGAAAATGAAGTCAGGATATTATTCCTCTGATTCCCTTCTTGGAGGGGTCACTTAAAACTGGCAGCATCCATGAAGAGAAAATCACTGGTTCTCTCAACCTGTGTTTCCTACCATCTGTTTTTTTTTTTCTTTTTTTAAATTATACTTTAAGTTCTAGGGTACATGTGCACAACGTGCAGGTTTGTTACATATATATACATGTGCCAGGTTGGTGTGCTGCATCCATTAACTCATCATTTACATTAGGTATATCTCCTAATGCCATCCCTCCTGCCTACCCCCTCCCCACAATAGGACCTGGTATGTGATGCTCCCCTTCCTGTGTCCAAGTGATCTCATTGTTCAATTCCCACCTATGAGTGAGAACATGCAGTATTTGGTTTTCAGTTTGCTGAGAATGATGGTTTCCAGCTGCATCTATGTCTCTACAAAGGACACGAACTCATTCTTTTTTATGGCTGCATAATATTCCAGGCTTCTAGTAGCATCTCCCTTCCCTTGTTCCTTTCATTGTAGGGGTGGTAAAACTCCCCCCATGTAGGTCTGGATTCTTGCACTAACCTGTGGTTCTCCTATACCCACCAACACATTTGGAATTGATCCTTCATCAAATTTTCTAATTTCTATACATCATCTATTTCTTTAGAGTTATTTAGCTAAGAATCCTGTGTCAGCTATCCTATTGCTTACTGAACCAAAAGATTAATGAAGATAAACAATTTTGCCTGAAATAGAGGCCATGTAAACAATCAATTGCAGTCAGTTTTTCCCTACATAATGGGAAATCACATAAATATTTTGAAATACATATATATACATACCTACATCACATGTGTATGTACATATTATATACACATATATGTGTATCTACAAATACATAATACACATTAATATGTGTATTATATTATAGGCATATCTATGAGCACAAAGCCTCCTGGAGAACTTTGCCCCAGCCCTGCAAAGTATTGTCCCCTAGTTGGTGTTGTAATTGTGACTTGAAAAGGCCATTCCACCATTCCATCAACCCAGCTGCTTTAGGACGATGCGGAATATGGTGAGACGAGTGAATCCCATTAGCATGGGCCCACTGCTACACTTTTTTTAGCCATAAAGTGAATGCTTTAGTCAGAGGCAATGCTGTGTGGAATCCCTTGATGGTGGATGAGGCAATCCGTGACTCCACGGATGGTAGTCTTGGCAGAAGCATTGCATGCAGGATAGGTGAACCCATATCCGGAATAAGTGTCTGTTCCAGTGAAGACAAACTGCTGCCTTTTCCATAACAGAAGTCCAATATATCAACTTGCCACCAAGTAGCTGGCTGATCACCCCAAGGAATGGTGCCATATCGAGGGCTCAGTGCCGGTCTCTGCTGCTGGCAAACTGGACACTCAGCAGTAGCCTTAGCCAGGTCAGCCTTGGTGAGTGGAAGTCCATGTTGCTGAGCATATGTGTACCCTCTATCCCTGCCACCATGGCCATTTTGATCATGGGCCTACTGGGAGATGGCAAGGGTGGCTGGTGAAAGAGGCTGAGTGGTGTCCACAAAACAGGTCATCCTATCCACTTGATTATTAAAATCCTCCTCTGCTGAAGTCATACAAATATATTCACAGTTTTTGGCCACTCAGAGAACTCTATCCACATACCTCTTCCCCAAATTTCTTTGTCACCAATTTTTCAATCATGCTTCTTCCAAGTGTCTGACCATCCAGCCAAACTACTGGCTACAGCCCAGGAATCAGTATATAATCACACATCTGGCCATTTCTCCTTCCAAGTAAAGTGCACAACTACGTGCACTGCTCAAAGTTCTGCCCACTGGGAAGATTTTCCTTCACTGCTGTCCTTCAGGGATGCCCTGTAAAGGCGCTGTAGTGCTGGAGCTGTCCACTTTGGGGTGGTCCCTGCATATTGTGTAGAACCATCTGTGAACTAGGCCCTAGTCTTCTCTTCCTCTGTCAACTTATCATAGGGAACTCCCCAGGAGACCATCAATGCAGGCTAGGGGAGAGAAAGCAGGGTGGCAGGAGTGGAGACCATGGGCATTTGAGCCACTTCCTCATTAACTTATTTGTGCCTTCAGGACCTCCTCAAACCTGATCACATATATACCACTTCCATTTGATGAAACGCCGCTGCACACACCCCACTTTGTGGCAAGATGGGTCAAAAAGTACACAGTTCATAATGGGCAGTTTAGGATGCATGGTGACTTGATGACCTGTAGTCAAATATTCAGTTTCCATAGCCCAGTAACAGGCCAAGAGCTGTCTCAAAAGCAGAGTAGTTATTTGCAGAAGATGGCAGGGCCTTGCTCCAAAATCCTAGTGGCCTCCGCTGTGATTCACCTATGGGGACCTGCCAGAGGCTCCCAACAGCATCCTTATTTGCCACTGACACCTCAAGCATCACTGGATCTGCCGGGTCATATGGCCCAAGTGGCAGAGCAGCTTGCACAGCAGCCTGGACCTGTTGCAGAGCCTTCTCCTGTTCTGAACCCCACTCAAAACTGGCAGCCTTTTGAGTCACTTGATAAATAGGCCAGAATAACACACCCAAATGACAAATGTGCAGCCTCCAAAATCCAAACAGGCCCACTAGGCATTGTGCCTCTTTCTTGATTGTAGAATGGGCCAAATGCAGCAACTTATCCTTCACCTTAGAAGGAATATCTCGACAGGCCCCACACCACTGGACCTCTAGAAATTTTACTGAGGTAGAAGGTCCCGGAATTTTAGTCAGCTTTATTTCCCATCATCTGGCACGTAAACGTCTTACCAATAAGTCCAGTGTGTTTGCTACTTCTCACTCACTGAATCCAATTAGCATATTATGATAAATGTAATGGACCAGTGTGCTATCTTGCGGAAGTGAAAAGTGATCGAGGTCTCTCTGAATAAGATTACGATACAAAGCCGGAGAGTTGATATACTCCTGAGGTAGGATGATAAAGGTATATTCCTGGCCTTGCCAGCTGAAGACAAATTGCTTCTGGTGGGCCTTATGGACAGGAATAGAGAAAAAGGCATTTGCCAAATCAATAGCTGTATACCAGGTACCAGGAGATGTCTTAATTTGCTTAAGCAATGAAACCACATCTGGTACAGCCGCTGCAATTGGAGTTACCACTCGGTTAAGCTTACAACAATCCATGGTCATCCTCAAAGATCCATTTGTCTTTTGCACAGGCCAAATAGGAGAGCTGAACAGGGATGTGGTGGAAATCTCCACCCCTGCATCTTTCAAGTTCTTGATGATGGCACTAATCACCGTGATTCCTCCAGGGATGTGATATTGTTTTTGATTTACTATTTTTCTAGGAAGAAGCAGCTCTAATGGCTTCCATTTGGCCTTTCCCTCCCCAATAGCCCGCATCCTACTAGTCAGGAAGCCAATATGGGGGTTCTACCAACTGCTAAGTATGTCTATACAAATTATGCATTCTGGCACTGAGGAAATGACCACAGGATGAGTTTGGGGATCCACTGGACCCACTGTAAGTCAGACCTGAGCTAAAACTCCATTCATTACCTGACCTCTAAAAGCCCCTACTTTAACTGGAGGACCACAATGACGTCTTGCGTCCCCTGGAATAAACATTAGCTCAGAGCCAGTGTCCAGTAGTCCCTGAAATGTCTGATCATTTTCCTTTCCCCAGTGCACAGTTACCATGGTAAAATGCCAGAGGTCTCTTTGGGGAAAGATGGGAGAAAGATTCACTACATACATTATCAGTAATATAGTGAGGTCCTTCCTCAAGGGTACCCAGCCTCCCCTTCATTCAAGGGCTTCTTGTCTGTAAACTGGCTCAGTCTGGAAATTGATTGAGGGACTGTGATTCTGTTTTCATAATTCAAATTAGTCTTTTGTCCATTCAACCTGGAAGTTTGTTGCTTATATACATTAAATAAGAATGCAGTAGGCTTCCTATCAATTTCACTTCTAGGAAAACTGTGATTAATTAAACAATGTCAGAGCTCTACATGAGTCAGACTATTCTGATGGCTGCTTTGCCTCTGCTGTCCATTATAGTAGCTACACCCACCTTGCCTTTGATGGTTGAGTGCCACCACTTGACACTTGGCCCCTGGCACCTCAGGATCCAATTATTCCTATTGCATTTAAATTTTGTAGTTGAGTGACTGCAGTTCCTACTGTAGTATCTGGCATACAGAGAAGAGCAATCACAGAGCTCTTCAAGGATACAGGCACTCCCCTAACAGATCTATTTCACAAA
Organism: Colobus angolensis palliatus; assembly: GCF_000951035.1. Classification (NCBI taxonomy): domain Eukaryota; kingdom Metazoa; phylum Chordata; class Mammalia; order Primates; family Cercopithecidae; genus Colobus; species Colobus angolensis. The sequence continues at coordinate 1,516,959 of NW_012118099.1, forward strand.
GTATTGGTCAAGGGTGTATCTTTTGGACTCTCCCATCTGGGATAAGTAGGTTAAAAGTGACTAATCCACTCCAGTATCCCTATCCCTCAAGCCTTTAGATCCCTTCTTCTACATTAAACCAAAAGAAATTAGGCATTTCCAGCTCGCTCACAATGGGCCATCTTTTAATTCATATTTCAGCTAAGCAAGCAAGCAAACTATTAGAACCTTTCTTAACTCCCCAAGTTGCAACATTAAGTGCAGAATCCCTGCTTAGTGGGCCCAAATCAATAAATTCAGGCTGATCCAACTCTATGTTCCCCCCACTATTATTGCACATCCTTAATATTCATTCCCATGCCTGTTCTCCAGATTTCTGCTTATATAAATTAGAAAATTCAAATAGTTCTTTTTGAGTGTATCTCACCTCCTCATGGGTTACACTCTGAACCTCACCTCTAAGGGCCTGCTGGGACTTTAGTCTAGTTATAGGTCTAGAAGCAAACAGGGGTGTGAGGGTGGGTCCTGAGAAGAATCAACATTGTCTTGCCTGGCAACTGCCTTGGGGGAGGCCATCACTGTTGCCTCAGGCAGTGTGGGGTTTATCTCTTCAGATAATGGTGGAAAAGCTGATGGCAGCATGGGTCAGGGAGAGGATGTTGCTACTACTGAGAATGTGGAAGCTGTTTCTTCTGGCAAAAAAGGTTCATCAGAGTTTACAAGCTCAGTGTCCCCAGCTTCATCAGGGTCCTCTCACACATTCCCATTCCAAGTTGCTGGGTCCCATTTTTTTTTGATCAATGCCCTCACTTTAACAGTAGACACCTGGCAAGGATGTGCACACACCTTTCATTGCAGGTCAGCCACTCTCATGATAAAAGCATGTGTCTGATTTTCTATAATTCCAGTTCTTTCTGTACAGGAGATAAGACTCTTACTCAGGGCAATCTTACAAGATTTGAGGCTCAGTATCTGCTTCTGAAGCAGGGAGTTAGAATCCCTGAGTTCATCATTTCCTTTCTTCACTTTGTCCAGTGAACTTAGGAGCAACCAACCAACTTCATTTTGTTCGCTGCTTCTCTGCATATGGTAAAAGGTATTATGTATAGAGTCACTAAACTCCTTGCCTCTCATGATTGGTGAATCACGAGTGTCAAATGCATTTATTTTGCATAACTCTCTAAAGAGTTCATGCCAAAGACTATCAATGTTCTCCATACTATTAGAAGTAGAGTCCTTAGCATCTTTGGGTCTAATCATATTAAGCAGCCAACTCCAGAAACCCCAAAACCAGTGAAAGAACTCCATCCTTAATATTCTGTTCCTCTAGAACCCCTCCTAGTTCCAAATTCTATATTAGTCAGGGCTCTCCAGATAGACAGAACTAATGAGATAGATGTATATATACGGGGAGTTTATTAAAGACTATTAACTCACACAATCACGAGGTCCCACAACAGGCCATCTGCAAACTGAGGAGCAAGGAAGCCAGTTTGAGGCCAAAAGGTGAAGAACTTGTAGTCCAACATTAGAGGGCAGGAAGCATCCAGCATTGGAGAAAGATGTAGGCTGGGAGGCTAAGCCAGTCTAGTCTTTTCATGTTCTTCTGCCTGCTTTTATTCTGGCCTTGCTGGCAGCTGATTAGATTGTGCCCACCCAGATTGAGGGTGGGTCTGCCTTTCCTAGTCCATTGACTCAACTGTTAATCTCCTTTGGCAATACCCTCATAGACACACCCAGGATTGATACTTTGAATCCTTTGACACTCAGTATTAACCATCACACCACTAAACCTATCTTATGAGAAATGGGTCATTTCTGACCCATTTCAGATTAAAGGGAGTTTTTTAATATGAAAGAAAAGGATGATAAAGTGCCAAAAGAAAACAATTGAAGGAATAAAACTCAGTAGTAATAGTAGGTAAGCAGACAAATTCAGAATACTCTAATACTGTAATTGTGGTATGTAACATTCATATCTCTAGTATGAAGACTAAACGATAAATATATCAAAAATAATAATAACCACAGCCACCTGATGAGAGACAATGAAAAAATATTTAATGTAGATAATAAAAAGTCAAAATGTATGGGGGATGAAGTTAAAGTGTATAGATTTTTAGTTTTTCCTTTGCTTCTTTTCTTCCGCTGTAATCAAAGTTTGATTTTCATCTGTTTAAAATAACTTATTATATCCACAAAATGGTGTTTTTTGTTGTTGTTGTTGTTGTTGTTTTTGAGACAGAGTCTCGCTCTGTCATCAGGCTGGAGTTCAGTGGTGCGATCTCCCCCTAGTACTTCCCCAGAACTAGAGGGTGACACATCCTGGTTTACAACTGACCCAGGATGAGAAAAGTCCTTCAGTGGGAGCAGGCACACATCCACAAATGGCAAACAAGAGCACTGCCTGCAGAGGAACCTACTCCACAAGAAATTCCGGGATTTGGCAACAAGGGCCAGACCCAAGAGGAAGCCCAAAACCTCAGCAAGAAAAGTATCACTTGAGGGAGGGGCAAAGATGGTTGACTAGAAGCTAGTGTGTTAGTGTGCATGACTCTCATGAAGAGGAATGGAAGGGGTGAGTAAATATAATACCTTCAACAGAAACATCCAGGTACTTAAATTGGGAATAATCAAGGAAACAACTTGACTCACAGAGAATGAAGAAAAGCAAGACAGCAGCCAGGCGCTGTGGCTCATGCCTGTAATCTCAGCACTTTGGGAGGCCGAGGTGGGCAGATCACTTGAGGTCAGGAGTTCAAGACCAGCCTGGCCAACATGGCAAAACCACATCAATACTAAAAATACAAATTAGCTGGGCATGGTGGCATGTGCCTGTGGTCACAGCTACTTGGGAAGCTGAGGCATGAGAATCGCTTGAACCCAGGAGATGGAGGTTGCAGTGAATTGAGATAATACCACTGCACTCCATCCTGGGAAATAAAGTGAGACTCTATCAGGGGGGAGGGGAGGGCAGGGGAGGGAGAACAACAGCCCATCTGGGAGCAACCCAGAGCCAGGGGAACCTCCCCCATCCAAAGAAGCAATGAGTGAATGTGTGACCCCAGGAAACCATGCTTCTCCTATGGATCTTTGCAACCCTAGGGTCCGGAGAGCTCCTTGTGAACCCACAACACAAGGGCCTTCAGTCTAACAGACAGAGCTATGGGAAGTCTCGGCAGAGCAACTGCTCAGGCATATTTGGAGACCCTGGAGCCTTAGATACTCAGGCTGTCCAGGAAAAGTAGCTGCCCTCTGGCTAAGTGTGAGTTTAGACTCCCATATATACCCCTAGGAAAAATGTTAAATCCAGGGGGCTGAGCTGTGACAGTCATAGGTCCCACTTGCATGGCACCTCACAAGATAAGACCCACCAGTTTGGAATCCCAGCCAGCCACTGGTAGTGACGTTGTACCTCCCTAACAAGGAGCTCCTAGCGGGAGGGGGAGGGGGTAGGCTGCCATCTTTGCTGTTTAGGTGCCTTAGCTGTTCCAGCCTTCAAGCTTTGGAGATTCTGAGCAGACCAGGGGCAGAAGGGAACCCACAGCACAGCTGCTGTATCAAAACATGGCCAGACTGTTGCTTTAAGCAGGTGCCCAATTCCATTCCTCCTCACTGGGAGGGACCTCCCAACCCGGGCCTCCAGCCATACCTGTTGGTGTTCTCCGGTCGACAGAGAGTTGAATTCTCCCTGGGACAGTGCTCCCAGAGGGAGGGGTGGGCTGCCATCTTTGTTGTTTCTGCAATTTAGCTGTTTCAGCCTTCAGGCATTGGAGATTCTGAGCCGACTGGGGATAAAAGGGATGCCCTAGCACAGCATAGTTGCTCTACCAAACGTGGCCAGACTGCTGCTTTAAGTGGGTCCCGGATCCCATTCTTCCTTGCTGGGCAGGACCTCCCAAGTGGGACTTCCAGCCACCCTGTCAGTGTTCTCCAGCCAACAAATATTTGTAAGCTTCCTGGGACACAGCTTCTAGAGGGAGAGGCTGGCCATTACTTCTACTGTTTGGGTGATTCAGTCATTCCAGCCTTTGGGTTTTAGAGTGTCTGAGGTGACCAGCTGCTGAAATGGACCTCCAGCCCAGCACAGCTGCTCTATCAAAAGGTGGTCAGACTGCTTCTTTAAGTGGGTCCCTGATCCTGTTCCTCCTCACTGGGTAGGACTTCCCAAATGGGGTCTCCAGTCACATCGTATTGGTTCCTTTGAGCCAGCAACAGGTCTATACCTCCCGGGGACAAAGCTCCCATAGGAAGGGGCAGGCTGGCATCTTTGCCATTTTGCAGACTTCAATGGTGATACTTCCAGGTACTAGAAAATCCAAGGCAACTACAGACTGGAGTGGGCCCTAAGCATTTCACAGCAGCCCTACGGAAAAGTGGCCAGATGGTTACATGGGTACCTGTTTCCATATTTCCGCACCAGGCAGGTCGTCCAGGCCTGGGCCTCCAGCGCCCCCCAGCCAGAGCTATTAAGTCAGTAGCAACTCAGCAACTCCCTGTACAGAGCCTCCAGGGGCAACAGACAGCCTCTCTGCTATACCCTCTGCAGTGGAACTCTCCTTGCCATCCTTGGAATAATGAAGGAGCAAAAACCCTAGGTATCTTATCCACACCACCAACAAGTTGCAGTTGACCCAAGGAGAGGAGGCCAGTCCATATCCCATGGGTCCCATAAATACCCCACTGCTCATCACCAGACAGTGAACCCCTGGCTTGGGCCCACAGCACAGACCCTCCATCCTGAGCTGACTGCACTGAGCAATTACTGACCTGAATCTCTCTGGTGTGGAGCACCCAGGAGACAAGCAAACAACCCCTGACCACAATCACTACTAAGATCTCTTCCTCTGCTGCCTACAAACTGGGGAAGGAACATAAACACTGAGATCACCCCAGAGCTGCAGTGGGTGGTCCAGGAGTGCCAAGTTATGATCTATAGCCAGGACTTGATGGGGAGAAGAACCCACACTTTCAGAACATTAAGAGGGAACATAGCTATAACTGTGAGAAAACAGGGGAGCCACAGAACCAAGCAAGAGTCTACAAACTGACCAATAAGCCTAAGTGCCACCTGCTGGATCACACCTCAAAGCTTCAACACCAAAAATACCTCACTAACATACCCCCTTCTAAAACCAGAGACAAAAAGGCAGCTTCAAATAAAGATTGCACAAAGCCTTGGCCCAGTGAATACACCCAGAAATAAAAAAGTCTATCAACTATATTCACTCTACACTGAAGTTAAAGGAACACCCACACGCAGAGACGAAAAAGAAGCTGTGCAAGAACTCCAGTGACTCAAGTGGACAAAGTGTTTTATGTCCTCCAGATGACTGCTACCAGATAATACAAAAACACACTTAACCACACAGACCAGTGTCACTGTAAAGCCATACAAACCATACAAACAAGCTAACATAATAACCACCTAATAGTACAGTGACAGGACCAAATCCACACATATCAATACTAACCTTGGGTGTAAAGGGGCGAAATGCTTAAAAGGCACAGAGGAAAGTGGGATACAAAGGCAAAACCCAATGGTATGCTGTTTTCAAGAGACTCATCTCATATGTAATGACACCCATAGGACCAAAATAAATAGATGAAGGTAAATCTACAAAGCAAATGCAAAACAGAATAAAGCAGGGTTCCAATTCTAATTTCAGAAAAAAAAAACAAAACATATTTGACACCAACAAAGATAAAAAAGACAAAGAAGGCTGGGCGCGGTGGCTCAAGCCTGTAATCCCAGCACTTTGGGAGGCCGAGACGGGCGGATCACGAGGTCAGGAGTTCGAAACCATCCTGGCTAACAAGGTGAAACCCCGTCTCTGCTAAAAAATACAAAAAGCTAGCCGGGCGAGGTGGCTGGCGCCTGTAGTCCCAGCTACTCGGGAGGCTGAGGCAGGAGAATGGCGTAAACCCGGGAGGCGGAGCTTGCAGTGAGCTGAGATCCGGCCACTGCACTCCAGCCTGGGCGACAGAGCGAGACTCTGTCTCAAAAAAAAAAAAAAAAAGACGAAGAAGGGCAATATAATGGTAAATGATTCAATTCAACAAGGTGACCTAACAATCCTAAATATGTATGCATCCAATACAAGAGCACCCAGCTTTATAAAGCAAGTTCTTAGAAATCTAAAAAGAGATATAGACTCCCACAGAATAATTGTGGGAGACTTCAACACTCCACTGACAGTATTAGATCATTGAGGCATTAAATTAACAAAGACATTAAAATTAACAAAGGACCAAACCTCGACCTTGGACAAAATGGATCTAATAGAATTTTAAAGAACTCTCCACCCCAAAACAACAGAATATACATTCTTCTCATCACCACAGGGCACAGACTCTAAAATCAACCACATAATTGGACATAAAACAATCCTCAAAAAATGTAAAACAACTGCAATCATACCAAACACACTGAGACCACAGCACAATAAAAATAGAAGTAAACATAATTAAAATTTCTCAAAACCATGCAGTTACATGAAAATTAGACAATATGTTCCTGAATGACTGTTGGGTAAATAATGGAATTAAGGCAGAAATCAAGAAGTTCTTTGAAAATAATGAGAACAAAGATACAACATACCAGAATCTCTGGGACACAGTTAAGGCAGTGTTAAGAAAGACACTCATAGCACTAAATGACCACATGAAAAAGTTAGAAAGATCTCAAATTACCAACATAATCTCACAACAAAGAATTAAAGAACAAATCAATCTTGAAGCTGTCAGAAGACAAGAAATACAAAAACCAGAGGTGAACCGAAGGAAATTGAGCCACGAAAAGTCATTCAAAAGATCAATGAATCCATGAGTTGCTTTAGAAAATAAAATATATAGACCACTAGCTAGATTAACAAAGAAGAAAAGAAAGAAAGTCCAAATAAACAATTAGAAATGTTGAAGGGAATGTTACTACTGATCCCACAGAGATAAAAAAACAACCATTAGAAACTACTATGAACACATCTATGCACACAAACTAAAAGATCTAGAAGAGATGGATAAGTTTCTGGACACATATACCCTCCCAAGACTGAGCCTGGAAGAAATTGATTCCCTGAACATACCAATAATGAGCTCTGGAATTGAATCAGTAATAAATAGTCTACCAACCAAAAAGAAATCCAGAAACTGACAGATTCACAGCTGAATTCCACCAGATGTACAAAGAAGATCTGGTTCCATTTCTACAAAAACTATTTCAAAAAATTCAGAAGAAGGGACTCCTCCCCAGCTCATTCTATGAGGCCACTATCATCTTGATACCAAAACCTGGCAGAGACACGACAAAAAAAAAGAAAATGTCAGGCCAATATCCTTGATGAACATCAATGCAAAAATCGTCAGCGAAATACTTGCAAATCAAATCCAGCAGCACATCAAAAAGTGAATGCACCATGATCAAGTAGGCTTCATCCCTGGGATGCAAGGTTGGTTCAACATATGCAAATTAATAAATGTGATTCATCACATAAACAGAACTAAGACAAAAACTGCATGATTATCTCAACAGATGCAGAAAAGATACATTCAAAAAACCTCCAAGAAAAGATACATTCAACAACCCTCTATGTTAAAAACTCTCAATAAATTATTGAAGGAACATATCTCAAAATAATAAGAGCCACCTATGACAAACTCACAGCCAACATTATACTAAATGGGCAAAAGTTGGAAGCATTCCCCTTGAAAACCAGCAAAAGACAGGATGCCTTCCATCACCACTTCTATTCAACATAATATTGGAGTCCTGGCCAGAGTAATCAGTCAAGAGAAAGAAATAAAGGGTGATATGGTCTGGCTGTGTCCCCACCCTAATCTAATCTAATCTTAAATTAGAGTTCCCATAATCTCCAGGTGTCATCGGAGGGACCTAGTGGGAGGTAACTGAATCATACGGGTGGTTATTCACATGCCGCTGTTCTCCTTGTAGTGAATGGGTTCTCACAAGATCTGATGGATTTATAAGGGGCTTTTCCCCCTTTTGCTTGGCACTTCTCTTTCCTTCAGCCATGTGAAGAAGGATGTATTTGCTTCCCTTTCTGCCATGATTGTAAATTTCCTGAGGCTCCCCAAGCCATGCTGAACTGTGAGTCAATTAAACCTGTTTCCTTTATAAATTACCCAGTCTCAGGTATATCTTTATTAGCAGTGTGAGAATGGACTAATACAGTAAATTTATATTGAGGGAGTGGGGTACTGTTATAAGTATATCTGAAAATGTAGAAGCAACTTTGGAGCTGGGTAACAGGCAGAAGTTGGAAGATTTTGGAGACCTCAGAAGTAGACAGGAAAATGTAGGAAAGTTTAGAACTTCCTAGAGACTTGGAGGGCTCAGAAGACAGGAAGATGTGAGAAAGTTTGGAACTTCTCAGAGACTTGTTAAATGACTTTGTCCAAAATGCTGATAGTGTTATGGGCAATAAACTGAGGTAGATTCATGGAGATAAGGAACTTTCTGGGAACTGGAGTAAAGGTCATCTTTGTTATGCTTTAGCAAAAAGACTGGTGGCATTTTGCCCCTGCCCTAAAGATCTCTGGAACTTTGAACTCGAGAGAGATGACTTAGAGTATCTGGCAGAAGAAATTTTAAGAGGCAGAATTCAAGAGGAAGCAGAATATTTGCAGCCTGATGATGTGATAGAAAAGAAAAACCCATTTACTGCAGAGAAATACAAGCCTGCAGCAGAAATTTGCATAAGTAATGAGGAACTGAATGTTAATCACCAAGACAATGGGGAAAATGTCTCCAGGGCATGACAGAGACCTTCAGGGTAGCCCCTTCCATCACAGGCCTGGAGGCCTAGGAGGGAAAATGGTTTTATGGACAAGACCCAGGGCTCCACTGCTCTATGCAACCTTGGGACATGATGCCCTGCCTCGCAGCTGCATCAGCTCTAGCTGTGGCTAAAGGGAGCCAACATACAGCTCAGGCCATTGCTTCAGGCCCAGGATTTGGCAGCTTGCACATGGTATTGGGCCTGTGGGTGCACAGAAATCAAGAATTGAGGTTTGGAAACCTCTGCCTAGATTTCAAAGGATGTATGGAAATGCTTGACAGTCTAGGCAGAAGTTTACTACAGGGGTGGATCCCTCATGGAAAATCTCTGCTAGGGTAGAGTGGAAGGGAAATGTGGGGTCAGAGCCCCCACATATAATCCCCAATGGGGCACTGCCTGGTGGAACTGTGAGAAGAGGGCCACCATCTTCCAAATCTCAGAATGGTAGATCCACCAACTGCTTGCACTGTGCACCTGGAAAAGCCAGACACTCAACACCAGCCCATGAAAGCAGCCAGGAGGGGCATCGTACCCTGCAGAGCCACAGGAGCAGAGCTGCCCAAGGCCATGGAAGCCCACCTCTTGCATCAGTGTGCCTTGGATGTGAGACATGGAGTCAAAGAAGATCATCTTGAAATTTTAAGGTTTAATGACGGCCCTATTCAATTTTGGACTTGCATGGGGACTGTAGCCCCTTTTTTGGTCAATTTATCCCTTTTGGAATAGGTGCATATTTACCCAATGCCTGTACTCCCATTGTATCTAGGAATTAACTAACTTGCTTTTAATTTTACATGCTCATAGGCAGATGGAACTTGCCTTGTCTCAGATCAAACTTTGGACTTTGACTTTTGAGTTAATGCTGGAATGAGTTAAGACTTTGGGGGACTGTTGGAAGGGCATGATTGTGCTTTGAAATGTGAGGACATGAGATTTGGGAGGGGCCAGGGATGCAATGATATGATTTGGCTATATCCCCACCCAAATCTCATCTTGAATTGTAGTTCCCAAAATCCCTCGATGTCAGGGAGGGACCCAGTGGGACATAATTGAATCATGGGGGTGGTTAATCCAATCCTGCTGTTCTCATGATAGTGCATGAGTTCTCATGAGATCTGATAGTTTGATGAGGGGTTTTCCCCCTTTTGCTTGGCACTTCTCTTTCCTGCTGCCATGTGAAGAAGGATATGTTTGCTTCCCTTTCTGCCATGATTGTAAATTTCCTGAGGCCTCCCCTAGCCATGCTGAACTGAGTCAATTAAACCTCTTTCCTTTATAAATTACCTAGTCTCAAGTATGTCTTTATTAGCAGTGTGAGAACAGACTAAAAAGGGCATCCAAATAGAAAGAGAGGAAGTCAAACAATCTTTATTTTCAGACAACATAATCCTATATCTAGAAAACCTCAGTGTCTCAGCCCAAATGCTCCTCCAGCTGATAAGAAACTTCAGCAAAGTTTCAGGATACAAAATCAGTGTACAAAAAGCATTAGTATTCCTATACACCAACAACATCCAAACTGAGAGCCAAATAAAAAAGGCAATCCCACTCACAATTGCCACTAAAAGAATAAAATACCTAGGAATACAGCTAACCAGGGAAGTAAAATATCTCTACAATGAGAATTACAAAACACTGCTCAAAAAAAATCAGAGAAGACACAAACAAATGGAAAAACAGTTGATGCTCACACATAGGAAGAATCAATATTAAAATGACTATATTGCCCATAGCAATTTATAGATTCAATGATATTCTTATCAAACTACCAATGACATTCTTCACAGAACAAGAAAAACAAATTATTTAAAAATTTCTATCAAACCAAAATGAAATCCTGAATAGTCAGGTGCAAAAAACAACAACAACAACAACAACAACAACAAAAACAAAGCTGAAGCCATTACATTACTTGACTTCAAACTATACTACAAGACTACAATAACCAAAACAGCATGGTACTGGTACAAAACCATGCACGTAGACCAGTGGAACCAAATAGAGAACCCAGAAATAAGGCTGCACATCTACGACCATTAATTTTCAATAAAGCTGACAAGTAATGGGGAAAAGACTCCCTATTGAATAAATGGTGCTGGGATATCTGGCTAGCCATATGCAGAAGATTAAAACTGGACCCCTTCCTTACACCACACACAAAATCAACTCAAGATGGATTAAAGACTTAAATGCAAGTTCAGTATAGTGGCTCATTCCTGTAATTCCAGTACTCTGGAAGGATGATGTGGGCAGATCACTTGAGGCTAGGAGTTTGATCAGCCTGGCCAACATGGCAAAACTCCACAGAAAATACACACACACACACACACAAAAAGTTGAGTGTAGTGGCACATGTCTGCCTGTAATTCCAGCTACTCAGGAGGCTGAGGCACAAGAATCCGTTGAACCCAATGGGTGGAGATTGAGAGGTTGCAGTGAGCCGAGATCACACCACTGCACTCCAGCCTGGGTGAGAGAGCAAGACTCTGTCTTACAGGGAAGATGGGCAGGGGGGAGGGGTGGGGGTTGGAGACTTAAATCTAAAACCCAAAACTCAAAAACCCTGGAGACAACCTAAGCAATATCATCCTGAACATAGGAATGGGCAAACATTTCATGACAAAAACACCAGAAGCAACCACAACAAAAGCAAGAATTGACAAGTAGGATCTAATTAAATGTGAGAGCTTCTGCACAGCAAGAGAAACTATCAACAGAGTAAAAAGAAACTTCAAAGAATGGGAGAATATATTTGTAAACTGTGCATCTGACAAAGGTCTAATATTCAGCATCTATAAGTAACAAATTCACAAGAGAAAAACAGTCCCATTAAAAAGTAAGCAAAGGACATGAACAGACATTTCTCAAAATAAGACATACACTCAGGCAACAATCATATGAAAAAAAGCTCAGTATCACTGATAATTAGAGAAATGTGAATCAAAACCACAATGAGATACTATCTCGCACCAGTGAGAATGGCTATTACCAGAAAGTCAAAAAATAACTGATGGTGGTGAGGTTGCAGAGAAATAAGAACACTTATACACTGTTGGTGGGAGTGTAAATTAGTTCAACCATTGCAGAAACCAGTATGGCAATTCCTCAAAGAGCTAAAGGCAGAACTACCATTTGACCCAGCAATCCCGTTACTGGGTATATACCCAAAGAATATAAATCATTCTACCATAAAGACACACGCACACGAATGTTCATGTAATACTATTCACAATAGCAAAGAGATGGAATCAACATAAATGCCCATCAATGGCAGACTGAATAAAGAAAATGTGGTACATATACACCATGGAATACTATGCAGCCATAAAAAAGAATGAGATTATGTCTTTTGTGGGAATGTGGATGGAGCTGGAAGCTATTATCCTTAGCAAACTAATGCAAGAACAGAAAACTTAATACCACATGTTCTTCCTTATAGTTGGGAACCAAATGATAAAAACTTCTGAACACAAAGAATGAAACAATAGACACCAGGATCTACTTGTTGGTGGAGGGTGGGAGGAGATAGAGGAGCAGAAAAGATAACTATTGGGTACTGAGCTTAATAACCAGGTGATGAAATAATATGTACAACAAACCCCCATAATACATGTTAATGTATGTTACAAACCTTCACATGTACCCCCAAACCTAAAATAAAAGTTTGTTTTTTTTTTTAAATGGGAACCTGACACTTAAACAGCTTCTCACAGGGTCTGGAGCAGAGGTGGGAGGATCACCTGGAAAGAGTTTTAGAAATGCCATTATTCATCCCTTACCCCTAAACCAACTAAATGAGTATCTCTGGGGCTGGTATCTGACAGTGATCTTTCATAAATAGAATTATCATTAGGTAATTCGTAGCCAGAGGTGAAAAACTCCTGCTCTAGACAAGTAGTAGTTCAAAGTGTAGTTCGTAGACCAGTATCACCTGGGTAACTGTAGAAATGCAGATTCTCAGGTCCCACCCCAGATCTGCTGAAACAGAAACTCTGCAGGGGGGATGCAGGGATTTGTTTCTTAAAAAGCCCTCCAGGTGATCTGATGCTTGCTCAAGCTGGAGAACTATTGATCTAGATAAGTCATGTCAGACCAAAAAAAAAAAAAAAAAATCAGGAAGGCAGGCAGGTTGAAATGGCTCAGGTTGGAAATCCACTATGGTTCCCTTTTATACTTTAAAGAAGAATGAAAAATGCATGATGCTCTCCCCCATACAGCTTTTGACAGGGGAGGGCATCTAACCTTCCACCCTTTATCTCTCAAAGAGCCAGGGAAAGACATAGACCTCTTGGTTCCAACTGTATTTTAGGATTGTAAATAAAATGCAGAGACTAATAAAGGAAGGTTGCCTAACCGACAGAAAGGACAGCTGGCCCTTGTGCCTAAGAGGGAGGTAGGGAGAGAGGTAGGGAGGGAGGTCAAGGGCTTTACGGACCAGAAAAGAATAACCTGAAAATAAAATGATTAAAACTGAAAAAAAGAAAAATATCAGTTACATCAAGAAATTGCAAATGGAAGTTTTCCAATACTGAAGCTTCCTAAGATACCCCCAAAGCAGCCTGGGAGAGGAAGAGCATTTGGGCAACTGCCATAGAGGGGCAGCAACACCAGCTCATTCAGTTTAGACTCTCATGTTCCATTCCCTCTCCTCCTTTCCTTCCCCTCCCTCACCCTGCAAGAGCCAGAAACCACTTCAAGGATAGGGATGAAGGGGTGAAAAATCCAAAAGGGATAGTGAAAGGGCAAATTATGCTCCTCTTCCCTACTGTGAGTTGCCTTCTAAGCCTGGGGCAGGAACAGACTGGGGAAGGGGAAAAAATTTAATTGGGTAAGAGATAGAGGTTTATATTTAGATAAAATCAAAGTTTCTAATATCTGAAAATGAGACTTTCTCAAAGTTTCTAATATCGAAAATGAGACTTTCTACAATTCCTGAATATGATTAGAAAACTATGGGATCTGTCTGAAATCATTTCCTGGGATGAAGAAAAGATAGCAGACAAAAATAGTTCAAGAGCAAGGTAAAAACAAATAATGAAATAATATTTCTTCCTGTCAGCATCTTATCAATAAATAAAATAGTTACATGAAAACATTTCTAGATCCAGCCCAGAAGACATGTATCCCATTGTTCTCTTGAAGCAAGAAAATTAACATAGAGAGGTGACTCTTTACCTACACTCAGTGTATGCCTTGAGGAAAGATATAGGATATGGGGATGATTCATATATTCCAAATCTTACTGATAAGGAAACTGACCCTCTGACCAAGGAGGTAGCTGATATTAATAATGACGGTAGCATTTCCTAAGTGCTATGCACCAGCTGTGTGCTGAGAGTCTTACACGCATATTTCACTGAATCCAACAATAACCCTATGAGGTGGGTTCTATTATTATCCCCAGCACAGGAAGCCAAACTCAGGTCTTTCCTGTATCCTGCTTCACCATCCTAGGAAGTCTGGTGCTCTGGGAAGCCAAAGAGAAACTTAAGGCAAGAAATCTCATCTTACTTTCAGTCTATAGTGAAGAAAAGGTACCATAGACACCCCTAGAGCTAAATAAATGTATTTTAGATTTAATGCCCGCTTTTCTTTTTCATGTCAGGAGCAGATCCTTGCAACAAAATTACAGAAGAGAGTGAATTTTACTAATTATCCATTTGTAGCCCGAAATTACTTGATTCATACCAATAGTTACTGGGCTGTTTCAAAAATACTCATTTTCTCAATTTAAAGCTGTCAGACACAAACTCTTCAGTTGCAGCATGGTATAAAATTAACCACCAAGCACATTTCTACTGCCAAGAATAAAGACTTAGAACCACAAAATGTGGATGGTTTACTGTGCTATAGCTAACTTTATAGTCAGCATTATTAGTTTTCTTCCTAAGAAGGAGCACAGTATTAGGCTTGGACATATCGCTCAGTGGCAGGTAGTCTCAGGGAAATGTATTCCCAGGAGTCATAGGAACTGTACTAGCAGAAGAATAGTTACAGTATATACAAGTGCACAAATTACACAAATAAGAAGGACAAGGAAGCAGACAGGAAAACAATCATTCCAGTTTTCTCAGGGCATAGAATGTGATATTTGTAAGTCTTAGCTATGATGGTGACACAAAGACACCTTCGGTCACCACCTCAGCCTTTTATTTTTATCTGCATGGCAAGGTTACATTCTGCTATTTCAGTAAAGAAATGTGTTTTTCAATTTTATAGGCTATGTATTTAGAAATCTGACTACGTGGAGACTTCAGTTAATTTTTAGAAATCAATTTTATAACCAATTCTGTGTCCTCTCTATCTTTATGCTGAACTTGTTTTGAGTAAATGTATTCTGTAGTCAACACCTTTCATTCATTTGCTGTGTTAGGATTTGTTTTCTGGGTTCTTAGCACATAAGACATAGCATCATATACCACTGTGAAATTGGTTTTCAAGGTGGGCAATAAGAAAATGGAGGATTTGGAAAGGACCTTAAGGAAGCAAGAAACTGTCAGCTGTCTTAAATACTTTTAATCTCTCTGAGTTTGCTCATTTATTATCCCCTTTGGATGATTAGGTGTTAAACAATTAAAATAAAAAGATCCTGTGTTCTGTCTTTGGGTACAGAAAGCAAAAGGGAAGGACTGCATCTGAGCTCTCAGCCAGACTCATGGAGAAAGGGGACTCCCCAACGCCTTGCACCAAACACACAACAAGTAAGAAGTTAAATAGTAGCATCATCCAATGAGAAAGTTAAAACAGAAGACATAAAAGGAAGAACGCCAGAGCTCTTGGGACAATGTGGGCCATGTTGTGGGGGATGAGGGCAGGTCACGTCACAGCAGTGACAAATGCACAATCCACAGGACTGCCGATCCTCGCTCTGCCTTCCCCTTTGGGGACGGTAAGGATGGGGTTGTGTTTAAGCAAAGCACCATACCAATGTAAGCATATGCCAGACAGCAGGGTTATGTTCAACAAAATGTTTTCCACTGACTTTGTCTTGAAGAAACAGTTCTTCTTATTTAGAGAATTTGATAAAGAATGTCCAGGCATTTATTCTTCTCTGGTACTGTGGGCCCATCAAGCCAAGTCAAAAATTGTCACCTTAAAGAACTAAAGTGATTCTCCACAACTTGGTATGCTGAGCAGTTTCAAAATCAAAGTAAAACAGAATAGAAAAGTAGATAAAAGGAGAAATTACCTGAGTTATCACATAGAAACGTTTCCTACAAGGTAGGCCCTTTTTTTTTTTTTTTAATTTCCCTCTCCAGAGCAAGCCCTCAAGGGGAAAGGAAAAAAAAAAAAAAGATTTGTGTACATTGCTTATATTCAGACATTCATGTTTGGAATATCTACTGAAACTACAACTAAATGATCTCAGAAACCTGGACAAACACTGTAATTTAAAAAATAATAACTACTCCTTCCAAACCAATCTCAGAGGCAACAAGGAGTATAGCACTGCAAGGAGTCATTCTGCAGGTCACAAAAACAATTCTGCTTTATGAAAATGGGTGATACACGAAACAAGCGAACATTCTCTATTTCTGAAGCATCCACAGTTCCTAGGTTGGTATTTATATTAACCTGGATTGTTCCCTTTTTAATGTTAAGTAACATAGTGTTACCTAAATTTCTTTTTTTTCTTTGTCCCATTTTTCTCGTGTCACATTTGCACTACAGTACAGAAACACCATGCCAGTAATTACATGTTCCTTACTATGTGTCTCTTCTCTGTTATGGGTTAATTCTCCTGATATTTGTCATGAAACCCAGGGAAATCAGATTTATATTCACGGAAATATAAAAAGAATGCTGGAAACGTCTGTCATCAATCCCAGGTGTTCTGTCTGCTGAAATTCATAAAGCTGAAAGATAATTTTGAGAAACCATTTGGGGATTTTAAAAACGGAATTTTACATCGTCTGATATCATTTACTAACATTCCAGAAGGGCAGATTATCTGAAGAAATAAGTAGTTTCTCTTGAGCTCCTAGAGTTATTACTGATAAGACTGAACCCACTTTTGTGTGAGAGAATACACTGTTTATACATCAAAGGAATTCTCATGTACGCCTTGTGAGTATCAGAAAAAAAATATTACATACCACCAAACACTTCAAATAATTACTGTATCACAAGAGAGAGATGACACCAAAATTTCAACTGATTAAAAACATTAAAACACGAAACATGTAAGAGTAGCCATTATTGTTTCCTACGTGTACTAGTGATGGCGAATGCAATATAAAATAAAATTTGATGAAAGTCGGCTTTATGCCTGATGGATCTTACTACGCATGATCCTGCTCAGTTGCTCCTCAATTTGATCTACTAAATACTGTTTGTCTCGAGGAAACTGAAATAGTCCACAATGATTTGGTCCAGCCTCCTTGCTGTTCAGATGTCCATATTTAAATAATCCAAAATATGTAGTTGTTCATCTAATTTTTAAAGCCCTTCAGAAACAGAAATCTTACAATCTCTTCATAATAATAAGAGGCTTCCTTCATATAAATTTATTCTTTCTGTTTACCATTAAACCCACTGCAGTGAAAGTAGATCTTACCATGGCAGCAGATAGACGTTTTGTTCATTGATAAAGAATAGACAATACATGATAGGGAGCAAAGAGACAGCAGCAGGAAATAACGAGAAATATTAAGACTATCTCATGAACACATGGCCTACAGCAGTGGTTCTCAAACTGTAGCCTATATCAGAATCACCTGGAGAACATATTAAACAGATTGTTGGCCCCACCCCCAGAGTTTCTAATTTAGTAAGTCCGATGTAACATAATACCTAAAAAGTTTGCATTTCTAAAAATTTCCCAGTGATGCTAATATTGCTGATCCAGGGACCACATTTTGAGAACCACTGACCTATAATATTCATTCCTGCCAAAAGCCCTACCCTACTGAGACACCCCTCCAAAACATGTGTACAGTACGAAGACAGGCAATTTTTTAATCTTTCATTTCACCTAGAAACATTTTTTACATGCTATAGGGATTAGGTCTGTTTCCCTAACATTCATTTCCTTTATGGTGGAGCTAATTACTCTCATCCAAAAAGATCCAAAGAGTGTTAAATGATTATTTCCCAGACTGGAGTGTCATCTTTCTAGGTATTTACATTTCAAGGAGGAATAAGCAGGCCTCAGAACTTGAAGACATTTCTTGCTGGTAAAAATCAAGATACACAGGGAATTTTGGATGCTGGAGAAATTTTACTTATAAACCAAAGAACTGGAGTAAACATTCAGGTCCATTATGTTTTCAAAGAGGCCCCTTCAGGAGGGGAAGGGACGGCTACCTCCTTTCCCATTATAAACAGATAAAAATTATTTTTCTTGTTCTTTACCTCTGGAGTCTTCAGCTACTCCAGTAGAACATTTGGCCTCGCTTTTATCACATCATCCCAGAGGTGAAGTCTGGGGCAGCAGGGGCTGACATGCTTAAGAAATCTCTCTCTGATCCAGTATGCTTTGTGTGTGCACTCAGGGTAAGTTAATAAAAATTATTATTAAGAACCCAATAGCAGCCTAGCCCTAAATCACCTCTGCTATGATTAGGATGCCTAACATTTCCTGATAAGAATCAGGACTGCACCCAATTGATTCTGTAAAAAGGGTATTAAATTGTATGCAAATTATTTCTATCTAGTGGGGAAAAAATTACCCCATATGTTATCGTTTATTGCCTTTAAGGCCATTAACAAGTTTCCAATCTCACTTAGCAATCTCATCTTAACATTCTCTTATTGAATTTCCTATAAATACCCAGTTTCTCAAATACTTTTGGAATCAGCTTTCTATATTACTGATTACTGCACTAACTGATGAGTTGAGTGAAATCGTTGACAGGTGCTTATATTTGAGTTATGTTTTAACCTATTTGAAAAATACATTTACCAGAGGGTCCCACAGTCATCATGCCAACCGAGCATCTAGCAGATGTAGGTGGTCTGTGCTTTGCTTGTATCTCTGCCAACTGATCATGGAAATTCTGTCTCTTCTCTTGACAAAAACAAAAAACAAAAAACAGACTCAGCTTACTTGAGACAGCACCATCGTCTCTTCTCTAATATTAATGTGCACTTTACCCTGCTTGAAATGGGAGAAAAGCAACTCTTATAGCCACTCTTTGGCAAAAGAGTCTCTCAGAATGTCTAGGTAGCATAACTCCAGGAACTCCTGGAACTTCTCATAAAATTCCATTTAAATGATACCCTCCGAAGTTGTGCAAGGTGGGTGGCTCTGAATTAGCCCCCCTGGGTCTTCAGACAGAAAGGATCATTAAAGCATATTTTATTTTATCCATACTCTGTGGGGTTTTAGTTGTATAAATAACTGCTCATCTAGAGGATGAAGAGCCTACCTAGGTCCATATCTAGAATTATGTAATTAACGAGGAAAGGGGAAGTTATAGGCTACTTAAATGTATATAATAAGCCTCAGTCCATTCCATTTTTCTTGCTTTACGCAGAAAGCCACTTCCTCCTTTGTATAAGTAGATGCGCTTAGTCATTTCTTGACTCTCAAGCACTAAAGCAGCACAGAGGGTCAGAAAGACATGGCAAGCCCAGCTATCTCTACTCATTCCTTTCCAGAGCACCTTTGCTTCAGAAGCAATTTCTGGTCCTTCTATCCAGCTATATACATGGTCCATGTAATAGCTCTTGATAGAAATAATTTTGCTGAATCATTGTTGTGTGTGAAGCCATTGACCTATGTTGAGATGTGCACAGTCAACAATGCACCACAGAAGACCTCTGTCAACAATGTCCTTCATTATATCACACAATGCTATTTCTATTAAGACTTAAGAAAATAACTGCCTGTCCCCAGCCTCAGGAATACTTCTGCATCTCCAAAGCCACAAATACGTATCTTTTGTACACCGCACCCCATGTATCTCTTTTCTGAATGGCTGCTAGAATCTGATACTCAAGCTTGAGGGCCTTTGGGTCTTTGTAATTGGTTTTTTTAAAAGTAAAGTCATTTCTTGCTTCATTCTAATATCCATGCCTTTGTATTACTTTCTTTTCCTTTAACATTATTTTACTCTCTTTTATTTACATTCTGTCTCTCACACACGCACATGCATACACACACATACACACACACACACCTGTAAACATCAGACCTGTCTGGAACAAGGCAGGCAGTGGAAGAAAGGAACTGTAAACTCTCTAAGTCCAGGATTTAGTATACTAGCCATTTGTTAACTTATGCCCTAATGACTCCACATATTATTCATCTATGATTCTTCCTCTCCTTATTTCCCAATTCTCCCGCCTCACCCAGTTTTATCATAAACACTAATCAGTGGCTTATCCAATATTCAGTGATTTTTTTTTTTAAGAAATGCATCTCTTGATATCTGCTAGTAATTTAAAAGTTGCCAAGCAACTGGGAAGAATGGATTAATGGCAATTGTTCATTTGGGGGAAGTCGTTTTTTGAATTAGTAGACAGTAATTTTTATATTCAAGTCTGTGTGCAGCCAAAAGTAAAATTTATTACTGCAGAATATGTTTCTGATTGTATTTTAAACTTTCACTGACCACCAGCAGCATATGAAGTACTGTAAACAACAGCATTAGACATATTACAGCCCAGGGGGCATGCTGCCTAAAATGGTCATTTTCCTGCTTCTGTCTAATATAATTCTGTTCATTTGGTGTATTATGTTAATTTAGTTTTTATTTGTCCTCTCTTATTCATCATTATTTTTAAAGGCCTATATCTATCAGGAAATATTCCCAAGTGATTCTATTCATATGAAGAAAAGAAAAATCTAATTTGCAGAAAATATCTGAATCCCAACTGCGTTATAAATTCTGAGCTCTAATGTCTTGATACAATTTGAATAATAGCCTCTTTATTTGTTTTAATGTTGCAAATCTAGATGTTAAATGTTTTGCTTTAGTTCTTGTTACCTCCAGAAATTCAGAAATTATTCCCTTCAGGTATGTATCTTTTTAAGTGCATTATAATTTCTTGTGTATTATGATTCCTCATATAAAAGTTAGGACAGGGTGAAGGTTACTCTTTTCCCCAAATAGCTGTGGTACTGAACTACACACATGGTGAAGGCTACCTAAATCTTTGTTGACTGTGAAAAAAAGGCACGCCTTCCAGTGCCCACTTCCATCATTCAGTCTCTCTCCATTGGCCTCACGATGCATACACTATGTTACTACAGCTCCAGCTTTCCCTGACCTATATGCCCTTGCAGCTTTCCATGATCTTTGGCACATGTGCAGACAATATAATTAAGAAGCATCTTAACATCAAACATGGGAAAAGCTGGGGAAGCAACAATTCTTCTTCCCTTCTATAAACAGCACAAAAGCTCAAAAGACAGAGAGAAAATGGTCACACAGCTCAGACAGAAAGTTGTATAATGTCCCACAGCAGAGCAATAGTATAAAATGTGAGGTATAACTCATTCCCCTCTTTCTGAAACTGGTGATTCCCCAACCTTCCAAGTTCTAGGACTGGATAAACAATTTGTGTTTGTCATTGGCTAGTTCTAACAACTCCAGATAAGTTACAACCATTCAGATGTGCTCTTTTTTTGGAGAATTTAAAAAGAGTGACTGAAATCTAGGGCCCCTCTGAGGACATCTGAGTCACCCCAAATAATCAGAAGAATTTCTATTTTGGTAAAATGTTCACTCTCCCAACCTTGCTTTGCCTTTATGGCAGTTAGAAGCTCATTAAAAAGCTTCTGTTTCTACCCAGCATATATAGGCCATATACATTTACCTACCCTACCTTTCAAAACCTCACTACATACATAAAATGAAGAGAAAAAAAAAACCCTTTGCTTTATATTAGTTTACCGAAGCTGCTATAACATGACCACACATTTGGTGGCTTAAAACAGTAATAATTAATTCCCTCACAATTCTAGAAGCCAGAAGTCTGAAACAAATATCACTAGGAAGAAATCAAGATGCCAGCAGGGCCATGCGCCCTCTGGAAGAGGAGTAGCTGTTCCTCACCTCTTCCAGCTTCTGATGGCTGCCAGTATTCCTCGGTGTGGGGGTGCATCATTCTAATCTACCTTCGTGGTAGTATTTTTTTCTCCCTTTCTGCCTGCTACAAATCTCCACCTGTCTCTCTTTTATAAGGATTCTTGTTATTGCATTTAGAGCTCACCTGGATATCCAGGATAATCTCCCATTTCAATATCTTTAACTTAATCACATCTGTAAAGTATTTGCCACATAAGAAAACTTCATGATTTCCAGGGATTAGGACATGGCTACCTTTGAAAGGAGTCATTATTCAGCCTAGCACATGCCCAAAACAATGCCAAGAGGGAAAATGACAGAGCCTAAGAAAGCACAACTTTCTAGAAGAGTAAGTTAGATGGAACAGTGGGGACTACTACAACAGAGTAAAGGAAGAGGGGGATGGAAACAAAAAGTGAACCACAGCATGGACCTAGATTCTGCTCCTAAACTCAACAGGAGTGCAGAGGCTATTCTCTGGAGAAATAAAATCAGAAGGATCCCGGTTATGGCCACAAAGCAGAATGGAGGAGAGACGTGTGACACAGGACTGAAAACTAGAAAATTAATGCAAAGTCTACACAGTGAACTAAAGTACTTGCACACTCAAAATGCCATCATAAAGCTCCAAGTCAGGGAACTGAAGGATTGCTCTCTAGGGTGAAAAAGAAAAGAATTTCAGAGAAATGCACCCACAAATAAGAGCATTTAGTCTTATCCCAATTAAAAGACTAGCTTCCTCCCTTAAGACTTATAATAGCAATTCTCAAACTTTCTAGTCTCAAAATCTCTTCACACTCATAAAAATCATTGCAGATCCCAAAAAGCTCTTGTTTATGCTGGTTATGTCTACCAAGTTTTACCATATTAGAAATTAACCTGTGAATTTTAAAAAATATATAATTCATTTCAAAATAACAATAATCCACTACATAACATAAAAAGCATTTTCATGAAAAATAACTATGTTCTCCAAAAAAAAAAAGATATAGTAGAAGTATGGTATTTTTGGCAACCTCTTTAACGTCTGTCTTAATAAAAGATACCAGGATTCTCATATCTGCTTCTCCATTTAATCTATATTGCAACATGTAAATTTTGTTGGTCTATGAAAAAAATGCACCCTCCCAGCAATATGTAGTTGGAAAAGGGAAGAGTATTTTAACAGCCCTTTCAGATAATTGCAGATTCAAACTACACTCCAACTTGAAAAGGAGTAGTTTCTTAAAGGTTAATTGCAAGGTAGAATCTGAAACCACATCAATGAACTTTTTGATTCTATTACTTTAAAGTCTGTCCTGCACTTTGAATGTATTTTTACCCATGCGTGGGATTTTGTAGCACCATGCATTTATCATTTGGAAAACCTTTGTTCACAGAGTTATAAAGATCTTCCAAATGTTGACAGATTTCATTACATAATATCAAAAAATTACATTTGTTAATATTACCACTAATCTCATCAGAAAATTTTGTAATGATTGGAAAGCTCTTAAGTTCCTAGTTGCCAATACAAGTTTTCCAAACTTCTGATTTTTTGAAAGCTCACATTTTATCATTACCAGTAAGGCCACTTTATTTATTTTCAAAAAACGTCTGGCAAATACCCACATCTGCATAACCATAGCTTTTCAGTCAGTCATTCTTTCAAGTAAAAATGGTTTCCATGAAGAAAAAAATGGTGACTTCAACTCTCAATTCAATTATACTAGTGCTTTTCCTTGCCACAGCCATTGTATTTCAGAATGCAGAAGAATAGTAGGCATAATTCCCATTTTCTCACATAAAATATTAAAAGATGTATACTCACTTTACAAGTTTTATTGCTTTATCAAGGTCAATATCAAGTAAAACTAGCATATTTCTTTTTTACAATAGTGTGTGGTGGTAAAGAATATACTAAAGGTATACTAAGTATACCTTCGTGCCATTTCCTTTGTCCATGGCAAAGGCTTCAGCAGTTTTACCCATCACTGTTTGGCACCATCAGCACAAAAGTTAATGTAGTGAAAAAGGCAAATAAAACCTTGGCATTAATATGAAAATAGTACAGACCTCATGAACTCCCTACAAAGTTCTCTGGGACCTCAGGGGTCCTTGAACAACACTTTGAGAACCACTGCCCTACAGTAAAATAAACAAATATTGTCTCCATGTTCTGAGAGTCCAGGATGCATTTAGTCCCTTATGTAAAACATGATGAGTCAATTAAAAGTAACCTGTGTGTTGAGGGTTCCCAAGAGCTTCTACAGACTCAATGATTCACTAGAAGGACACACAGGACTCAGAAAAGTGGTTACATTTATGGTTGTATTTTAATACAATGAAAGGATATATACAAAAGTCAGCAAAAGGCAAGGGCACATGGGGCAAATTCCAAGAGAAACCAGGCACAAGCTTCCAGGTGTCTACTCCCAGTACAGTCACAAAGGGCTGCAATTAATTTCTTAGTAATGACATGTGACACAATGAAAGTGTTGCCAACCAGGAAAGCTCACCTGCGTTTTGAGGTACAGGGATTTTATCGAGGAGTCAGTTACACAGGCAAGCAAGACAATGTATGACAAATCTCAGCTACTCACACTTCAACCCCCATCACTCAGAGCAAAAACAGGCATTCACCATAAATCACATGGTTAACATAAAATATCTGATCAAACTGGTATAGGGGGACCAAGGCCATCGGGATACAAACGCCATCTTATCAGTCAGACTATCCCAGGGACTCAGGATTTATCTCCCAAGAGCCAGCCAAGAGCCAATCCTAAATGCAGGCCTTTCTTTGAAATGTACAGAATTTGAGTAACCCAGGCCTGCTGAGTTAACCCTTTCCTGCTCAACCTACCTCTAACATGAAAGAAAAAGAGAAAAACAAGAAGCTGAAAGAAGAGATGGAAACAAAGCAACAGCAGAGAACAATTCAAATAAAGTATAATTAATCAACTCAATGAGAGAAGAAAAGATACTGCATTCATAAAACAAAGTAAGAAAGTTACAAAATGATCAGAAGATAAGAAAGAGCTCCTGGAAATTAACTATCATCATATAACATCCAAAATAGAGAAATCATTCAAATGGTAGAAAGTTAAAACAGAAATTACTAAGAAAGTAGAATAAAATAGAGAGACAGAAAATATACAAGGAAAGGTAAGAGATATAGAACAAAACTCTCTAGAGTTGATTCAGGAGAGCCAATGAATAATAGCAATATCAAAATGAGAGAATAGGTAGGAAGAATAGTTCAAAGAAATCATACAAGATATTCTTTCAGAACTAAAAGGTAAGCGTCTAGAGTTTGAAAGGGCCAATAAAGTGACCAGAACAATGAAAGCATATGTAATTTTTACAAAATTTCAGAATGCCAGAGAAAATGAGAAGATCCTAAAAGCTTCCAGAGACAAAAAGTCTGTGAATACAAAAGTGAGACTGAGAATGGTATCAAATTTGACAACAGCAGTACTGAATGCTAGAAGACAGTGAAACAATGCTTCAAAATCTGAGGAAATATTATCTCTACTTAAAATTCTGTTTGAAGCCACAGTATCAACCAAGTATGGTGATAAACTAGAAATAGACTAGACACAAAAGGACAACCCATGCCCCCTTTTGAAGGATATGCTCCAGCAAAAAAGGGCGTCAGTCAGGAAAGAGAAATTCATAGATTACAGGCTCCAACAAAAGAAGAGTGAGTGTCAAAGGTCTTGAGGGATAGGGAGAGATTTGTGAAAGGATACCAATTTACAGTTAGATGGGAAGAATAAGTTCTAGTGCTCTATAGCCTATCGGATGACTATAGTTAACAATAATGTATTAAATAGCTTTAAATAGCTAAAAGGAGGATGTTGAACATTCCAAACACAATGAAATGATAAATGTTTGAGATGATGAATATGGTAATTATCCTGGTCCAAATACTATACATTATATCTACCAAAACATCACTATGTGCCCCATGAATAGGTACAATTATTATTTGCCAATTAAATCAAAAAATTAAGGCACAATATTTTTAATTATTTTTTTAAAAAAAAGAAAGGTCCCACAGTAATCTCAGGCATCACTTTGTTTTTTCATTAAAAGTACAACGACCATACAACCTCTAGGAATAGCTTTAAGTGTTTTTCAAGCAATATCTCATTCTAACTTCTCAAGAGGCCAGTGGGAACCTTCTTATCTTCATCTTTCCAATGAAAAAAATTGTGTGGTAGGGAAGTTAATACTTTCCCCCACTTTCACATGAGTAGTAATTGGCGAACCTAGGACTTGAACCCATGGAGAACCCAATGCCCATTCCCTTAACCATATACTGTCTCCAAGGCAACAAATATGGAAAAGAATCATAGTGGTAGAAATTGTAGCAATAGAAAATGTCTTGAATATCCAATAATCAAGCTGCAGATACATCTCAAGACATTAGTTAGAAACTCTTTTATGCTGAACATCCGTCTACCTTTCCTTTCAAATGACCCCAGCTAGAACAGCAACTAGCCAAATGGCTGGAACATATAAAGAACTTAACTATTGGTTGGGTGAGTTAACTCAATAATCTCAACAATGCATCTATCTGAAATATCTTAGTAGCTAAAAATTTTTTATAGTTAGCTTATAGAGTTAATATAGCAACTTAATTTATAGTCAACAATTTGTTCCTTGTGAAAAAATTTTTATCATAAAGATCTGATATGCATAATCACCTCAAGTTAGTAATAGTATAAATTTTAAGCATAAGGATTGTGGGGGAAAATCGTATTACCTTTTTAATTGATAATAAAGTATCTAAGATTTGAAATACATTATTTCTGTTCAAGTTGCAATTAGAAAAATATATACTGGCAATTATTAAAACAAAAATTGTTGATTAGTAACCATATTTTATAGAATCACTTTTCTTATATTTTAATCTGTTATCAATAAGGAAGAAGATATATAATGACACACTTAAAGCATTTAAAATTTATTTCAAATATTATATATACTCCAAATATATAAGCCCACTTGTATTTATTCTATAAAGGAAAATAAGGTCAATTTCTAATTTCACAGAACATTGGTGTGTACTTTCAAAGTACTGATTTTGCCTCTGACAGAGTTATCTCATTCCATTAGAAAATTAGGGCTTAGAGGTTATCAGAAACATAGCAGAATATTACATGTGCATGATGGCAATTTATCCCTGAGCATTCTCCATTTCATTTCCTCTAGATTTCCACTTTCCTTCTGCAGACGGCCAGACATGCCACACTACAGTGAAGTATTGATCTAAAATTTTAATTTCTTAGTTGGATTAAAATAATTTTCAGAATTATTATTCAAACCATTGGTATATTTCAAGTTATATTTACAAATTCTAGGAACAAAAATAAATATACCTGAAAATATTCATCTATGTTCATAAATTTATCTTTTGTGAAATTTTTATAGAATTATTCAAACTAGATTGTAGATAGTAAAATTCTTCAAAGTTTACCATGTTAGCAAGTATTAGTGTCTCTAAGCTATTTTTATTTCCCAAATTCAACTAAAGATGGAAATTTATTTTTAAAGGTAGTGGTATCCTATGACAAACATATTGCATGATATTTTTTAGAACAGGCAAGGTAGAATAAGGAACAGGAAGTCTTGGGAAGCTCAATTATTTTTTATCTGTTTAATCTGGAAGAAGCAAAAGAAGGGAGAAACTAAAGACATTATATGAGGTAATTAATGTACAAAACATTTTTTAAACCATACAGCATTATGCAAATTAAAGGTATTATTTATTTAGAAATTGACATATTTTTCTCCTTTAATTGTTCAGCATCTGAAAAGACAAAACGTAAATCCTTAGAATTTTGAAACTGAACAGGTCCTAGATATTTTAGTCTCTCTTAAAAGTTTAAGTAGGTTGTATAACCAGTTGACATTAGAACGCAGGCTAAGTTTCTATCCTTGCACTCATTTTTATTGGCACTCATTTCAATAATATTTCTGTATTGTTTCTATATTCGTTCTTATTTAATACACATACTTCTTCATTGAACATGTCAGCTGCTTCTTTGCTGATTTGAGGATTTTTATAAAAGTGTAACAATAAATCATCAAGAGTTTTAAATGGGGAAATGGCATGACTCAACTTATATTTTGAAAAAATGTGTCCACTGTATGAAGAATGGCATAAAAGGAAGAAAGAACAGATGCCAGGAGATGCACAAGGTTGAGATGACATAGCTAGGAGTAGAGGAGGACTCTATAGATGGAGAGAAGTAGAAAGATTTAACCTGTATTTGAAGGTACAGTCCACAAGACTTAAAGATAAGTTTGATGTGTGATAAGAAAAAAAAAGTAACTCTTCGTTTTAGTATTTTACCATCTAGAGATAATTTTGAGTCATTTTTTTCTTTATATAAAAAAATTTATTGGATTAATTTAGATTAATTATTGGATTGTCATTGTAGTGTAATGAGTGTACTTCACTTGTCCTGTAATTTAATTTTCCCCAAACTTTATCAATCTTTCAATACAACTGATTTCAAATCATCAGTCATACTCTGCTCTTGTTGCCCCACCTCCTGATGGAGGATCTCTCACCTATCTCAAAGGAATTTTTCCAAAAGGGCTCTCTCAAAGGCCTGGAGAGACAGAGGTCTCACATAATAAGCATTAAAACTCTGTAGCCTTGAGTTAGGAATAAATCACACATAAACAAAAAGTGCTGTCATCACCTTTCCTGGGAGATAGTTCTTTTTGGGGAATATAATAGTATGCTGACATTTGTCTATACAGGCATACTTCATTTTATTGCAGTCCACTTTATAGCATCTTACAGAGATTGGTTTTCCTTTGTTTTGTTTTTTACAAATTGAAGGTTGTGGCAATCCCATGTTGAGCACATCTGTCAGTGCCATTTTCCCAACAGCATGTGTTCATTTCATGTCTGTGACATTCTAGTAATTCTTGCAGTATTTCAAACTTTTTCATTATTATCCATTTTAATGATCTGTGATTGGTTATCCTTTTTATGTATGAACATGGGCATCTATTTATAATGAGAACAGAAATTACGAGAAAAAAGATCTTCAAGAGCTGATAAATACCATAACTGTCATTGCATGATACCTTTAATAAATTGAAATATAAGAGTTATGGGCAATGGGATAAAGCTACTTAATGTGTCTCCGCCACTGATCGAAAATATTCCACATAGTCTTGGTGAGGAATTCCTCAGGATATAAATGGCTATTTACACTGTAATGAATTATACCATATATAATATTCACTCAGTAATGTTAACAATGAACTGGCTATAATTGGCAAGATGCAATGCCTACCAGTTTATGACATTAACATGGTTTGAAACTAGCAAATGACATAGTACCAGTGCAGTCAGAGCTACCCTCAGGCATGATGAACATGTTGCCCGTTTTGCCTGGTGTTTTGGCAGCAAAACAGGAAGCAGTCTTGTGTGGGTCATTGTTCTGTCAATTTGTGGGAAAAAATTACTTGAGTCTCCTATAAATATATCCAATAGGTCCATAAACTCTTCAACCCATTTCTATGGCAAAACTCACTTTTCCTTTTATACATATCCCTTAATCTCTTAATTTTGTCAGGTGGAGCTTGATCTTAATTTTAACCTTAGTGAAGGAGGATAAGAGTGGTGTTTCTTTTGCCCTTTCTAGTACAAATGGAGACACTAAGCATTAACTTAATAACTACATTTAAGACTTGAACACATGCCACAATTTTGTCATCTTCTGACATAAGTTTATCTGTTTCCTTGATTTTGATGATTTTTTTCATATCTCTTCCTCTGGATGTAGATTTTGTTACTATTACTATTATTATTATTATTATTTAGATGCAGTGTTACTCTGTTGCTGAGGCTGGAGTGCAATGGCATGATCTCAGCTCACTGCAATGTTCACCCCCCAGGTTCAAATGATTATCCTGCCTCAGCCTCTTGAGTGGCTGGGATTACAGGCACATGGCACCACATCTGGCTGATTTTTGTATTTTTAGTAGAGATGGGGTTTTGCTATGTTGGCCAGGCTGGTCTCAAACTCCTGACCTCAAGAGATCTGCCTGCCCTGGCCTCGAAAATTGCTGGGCCACCAAGCTGGGCCATGCTTGAGCCACCATGCCCACCTGGATGTAGATTTCAATAACTGAACTTAATTCTGCAATGTTCTTCTTGATAGAATAACTGAGTATCTGTAAATTGTGTAACAGTGATGTATACTGTTGCATTAGGTGAGCTTCTGAAGAGTGAAGTTGACACTTTGGTCAATGTTCTTTCCCCCCCCACCCCACCCCACCCCCGCAGTGTCTAGTTTGAGGCCTTTTAGAAGATTGATCTGTAGCAATTAATGAATTGAATATTTAAAAATTTTAATTGCTATATTTGGTAATTATCTCTGAAATCAAATGTACTATATGTTAATATAACAAGTAAAATACATTATCTTTTGAAAAATTTCTTTTTAAAGGAATACTTATTAATTGTAACTTGTAAAACTAAAAGTTCTAATGGTTTTTAAAAACCAGTGTTGAGTGGAAAAGTGTTTTAGTTTGGAAATACGTATGAAGTATACTAGTCAGGTAAAGAAACTGTTTTCTCAGAGAACGTAAGTTGCTATATCTGGAGGGGCATATAGGAGAGGATAGTTCTAATTACTGTCTGTGAGAGTTACCACTTTGTAACTTACTAGACCAAAAAGATCTATGCAGTACTGATTTCCTCGAATATTGTCTGTTAATTGATATATCTTCTAGAGGCAAAAGGCTTAAAAGTGTGTTAAAATTGTTATATTGCCTCCTTTTTAAATAAAGAGTTGTAAATACTAGTGTAGATCTCTTGTTTCAGCAAATACTGATTTTATAATTGTTAAGCATTTCATATTTTACTGTAAATTGAATTCAATCACAACAAAGAAAATGAGACACAAAATATCATAAATATCACAAGCACCTAGTATTTTTAAAAATCAGTTAACTGCCTGCCATCCCTCTTGATAATACTTTTTTTCTACATTATTGGAGGCATACCCTGGTCATTTTTTCACATGACAACGAGTATCATTTTCTATAGAGACAAGGCAAGAAAATTCAGTCCTGCCTTTAGTATGGCTGATCAAAGTTTGTTCTATTAGTGACAATTTAGAAAGTTTATTTTAGCTCCAGTTAGCTTCTTTTAGCTCATTATTGGTTATCATGTAAGTGTTTAGGATGGTTATCAACTTTGGGAGAACTTCTGATTTCTTTTAAATATAAACTGTAATTTTTTTTTCCTATAGAAGTTGTAAGATAAAAAGAAATTTTTGTACTATGACCAGTCATAAGTATTCCTTGAACTGACAATACTCACTAACCATTTTGTCACTGATGTTCTCATTTTAGTAGCTAAATGTGAATTTTATATTACATTCATCAAGGTCAGTATTTCATGTCAAATCAGCAGGAAATTTAAAAAGAACAGTTCTGATTAATTCTATTTTGGGTGACTCCCACCAAAAGAAAAAAATGGTGTGTTTATAATTGTATTTGCCTTCTTATCAACATATTTCTTTTAGGAAAGAAACTTCTCTTTTGACTTGGCCTCAATGAAAACTTTATCCTTCATTCACAATTTTACAACGTCTAATGATTAGAAGAATTTTCCGTAGACTAGCTTATAGGTATGTATATTTCAAGCCTTGCTTCTCCTCTACTACTCATATACTTTGGGGGCCAGGTGCCATAGGACACATTCATATCATGCCATGACCTTAGTTCTGCATCTTCATGCCATGATAGATAACAAATGAGTCAACATAATGTGCAGAAGAAACATTCCTGGAAGCCATTCTTAGATTAGAAGTGAAAGTGAAAACAATTCTGTACAAAGTGACTGTAAGCTATATAAGTATTTCCCACTAAAGCAAAACTAAATGTATCCACAATTAAAATCCCCCTTATTCAGATTCCCAAAATGACCTCTAATCTAATGGTACTCAACTCTAGATATGTGATGGAAGGGAAGTCAGGGTAGAAAGAGACAAAATTCTTAACAGTTTTGGCTGAAAATACTTTATTTCTGCAAACGACCTGTTTTAATGTGTGTGTGTGCATGAGCATTGAAATTGTATATGTGTATTTCTAAATGAACACCTTCTATAGAGCTCCTTCCAAGGCTTTGAAAGGGACCTATGCAAGTTTATGCTCCATTAACTTCAAGGTGAATCTGACTCTGTCTAGCACTCTATAATTCTATCAATTAATCCCTAATTTTAAGGATGAGAGGAGTTGGGGCGGGAGCTAATATTATATAACCCACACAGTTTCTCTATTTCTTGTTCAAAATTTTTTTTAAATTTTCATTTTGACTTATATTTTAGGTTCAAGGGTACATGTGGAAGTCACATAGGTAAACTCATGTCACAAGGGTTTGTTGTACAGATTATTTTGTAACCCAGGTACTAAGCCTATTGCTCAATAGTTATTTTTTCAGATCCTCTCCCTCCTCTTACCCTCCATACTCAAGTAGGTTCCAATGACTGTTGCTCTCCTCTGTGTTCATGTGTCCTCATCATTTAGGTCCCACTTGTAAATGAGAACATGTGGTATTTGGTTTTCTGTTTCTACATTAGTTTGCTAAGGGTAATGGCCTTTAGCTCCATCCACGTCCCTGCAAAGGACATAATCTCATTCTTTTTTATGACTGTAGTATTCCATGATATATGTGTACATTTTCCTTATCCAACCTGCCACTGATTAGCATTTACATTGATTCCATGTCTTTGCTATTGCAAATAGTGCTGCAGTGAACATACGTGTTCATGTGTCTTTATAACAGAACAATTTATATTCCTTTGGGCATACACTCAGTAAAGGGATTGCTGGGTAAAATGGTGGTTCTGCTTTTAGTTCTTTGAGGAGTTACCGTACTGTTTTTCATAATAGTTGAACTATTTACACTCCCACGAACAGTAGATAAGTGCTCCCTTTTTTCCACAACCTCACCAGCATTTGTCATTTTTTAACATTTTAATAAGAGCCCTTCTGACTGGTGTGAGATGGTATCTCATTGTGGTTTTGATTTGCATTTCTCTAATGATGAGCGATACTGAGCTTTTTTCATAACCTTGTTGCTCACATGTATTTCTTCTTTTGAAAAGTGTCTGTTCATATCCTTTGCCCACTTTTGAATGCATTTTTTTCTCGCAAATTTAAGTTCCTTATAGATGCTGGATGTTAGAACTTGATTAGATACATAGTTTGCAAATATTTTCTCCCATTCTGTAGGTTGTCTGTTTACTCTATTGATAGTTTATTTTGCTGTACAGAATCTCTTAGGTTGTATCCCCCATTTTTCAATTTTTGCTTTTGTTGCAATTGCTTTTGGCATCTTCATCATGAAATCTTTGCTCATTCCTATGTCCAGGATGTTATTACCCAGGTTGTCTTCCAGGGTTTTTATAGTTTTAGATTTTACATTTAAGTCTTTAATCCATCTTGAGTTTTTTGTATATGGTGTAAGGAAGGAGTCCAGTTTTAATTTTCTATGTGTGGCTAGTCAGTTATCCCAGCAGTATTTTTTGAATAGGAAGTCCCTTCCCCATTGCTTATTTTTATCAACTTTGTCAAGTAGGTTTGTGGCCTTATTTCTGGGATCTCTATTCTTTTCCATTGGCCTATGTGTCTGTTTTTGTATCAGTACCAGGCTGTTTTGGTTACTACCACCCTATAATATAGTTTAAAGTCAGGTAATGTGATGCCTCCAGCTTTGTTCTTTTTGCTTAGAACTGTCTTGGCTCTTTTGGCTTTTTTTGTTCCATATGAATTTTAAATTTTTTTTTTTAAGTTCTGTGAGGAATGTCATAGGTAGCTTGATAGAAATAGTATTGCATCTATAATTGTTTGGGGGTAGTAAGGCCATGTTAATAGTGATTCTTCCAATCCATGAACGTGGATTGTTTCTCCATTTGTTTGTCATTTCCTTGAGAAGTGTTTCGTAATTCTCATTGTAGAGATCTTTCACCTCCCTGGTTAGCTGTATTCCTAGATATTTTATTCTTTTTGTGGCAATTGTGAATGGGATAGAATTCCTAGCTTGGCTCTTCACTTGGCTGTTGTTGGTGTATTGAAATGATAGTGATTTTTGGATGTTGATTTTGTATCCTTAAACTCTGCTAAAGTTGTTTATCAGCTGAAGGAGCTTTTGAGCCGAGACTAGGGGTTTTCTAGGTATAGAATCATGTCATCTACCAACAGAGATAGTTTGACTTTCTCTCTTCCTATTTGGATGCCCTTTATTTCTTTCACTTGTCTGATTGCTCTGGCCAGGACTTCCAATACTATGCTGAATAGGAGTGATGAAAGAGGGCATCCTTGTTTTGTGCTGGTTTTCAAGGGAAATGCTTCCAGCTTTTGCCCATTCAGTATTATATTGGCTGTGTGCTTGTCACAGATGATTATTATTTTGAGGTATATTCATTCAATACCTAGTTTATTGAGAGTTTTTAACATGAAGGGGTGTTGAATGTTATTGAAAGCCTTTTCTACATTGATATAATCATGAGGTTTTTGTCTTTAGTTCCATCAATGATCTTTGATGTTACTACTGTATTTGTTTTGGAATGCCATGAACCATGCCCATATAGGATGGCCAAGTTAATGGGTGAATGTTGCATGTGTTCTGACAACTCCACCAACTAACTGGCTGTTCCCCCATATTTCTCTCTCTCTTCAAGTCTCCCTATTCTCTGAGACACAACAATGTTGAAATGAGTCCAAATAATAACCCTACAATGGCTTCTAAGTGTTCAAGTGAAAGGAAGAGTTGCACATCTCCACTTAAAAGGCAGAAATAATTAAGTTTAGTGAGGAAGGCATGTTAGAAGTTGAGATAGGCCAAAAGCTAAGCCTCTTATGACAAACAGCCAAGTTGTGAATGCAAAAGAAGAGGCAAGGCTCTCCACTAGTAAAAAGATTATGAGTCACTGAAGGCTTAGATGATCTTTAGCATTTTTTAGCAGTAAGTATTTTTTATTTGAGATATGTACTTTTTCTTTTTTTTTCTTTTTTTTTTTTTTTTGAGACGGAGTCTTGTTCTGTCACCCAGGCTGGAGTGCAGTAGCGTGATCTCAGCTCACTGCAACCTCCACCCCTCCAGGTTTAAGCAATTCTCTGCCTCAGCCCCCAGGGTAGCTGGGATTACAGGCATATGCCACCACGCCTGGCTAATTTTTTGGTATTTTTAGTAGAGATGGGGTTTCACCATCTTGGCCACGCTGGTCTTGAACTCCTGACCTCGTGATCCACCCGCCTTGGCCTCCCAAGAGATCTGTACACTTTTGAAACATAATGCTATTTAGCACCTAACAGACTATAGTATAGTATGAACATAGTTTTTATATGCACTGAAAAACTAAAAAAATTGAAGAGACTCATTTTATTGCAAGCTCACTTATTGCAGTGTTCTACAACTGAACCCACAATAACTTTGAAGTGTGCCTGTATTTAGAATCCAGTTGATTCTATTTGAAACCACTTGTTTTATAATGACTTTTTGTTTGAGTAACCACTAGTTTTGATAGGATCTTTTTAGAAACCTTATAAATGCCAATCTCTAACTAGCTTTGATTATGAGTATAATAGAAATTATGTAATGGTATATAAGAGGTAATTTAAAGTAGAAATAGGCCAGACGTGGTGGCTCACGCCTGTAATTCCACCACTTTAGGAGGCCAAGGTGGGTGAATCACAAGGAAAGGAGTTCGAGACCAGTCTGGCCAACATGGTGTCTCTACTAAAAATACAAAAATTAGCTGTGAGTGGTGGCATATGCCTGTAGTCCCAACTACTCAGGAGGCTGAGGCAGGAGAATCACTTGAACCCAGGAAGCAGAGGTTGCAGTGAGCCAAGATCGCACTACTGTACTCCAGCCTGGTGACAGAGCAAGACTCCGTCTCAAAAAAAAAAAAAAAAAAAAAAAAAAAAAAAAAAAAAAAAAAAAAAAAAAAGTAGAAATAACCATATAACACAAGGTAATCCAACTTCAGCTCAATAAAAATTCTGTATCATATAAAAAAGTAAACTGTCTCCTCTTACAAACAGAATTAAGGACTATAAATTGTAAATTAAAAACTGCCTTTGTCATTTGTCAATTAGATCTAAGTTATTAAAATATTAAAGTTTAAATATTACATGAGAGCTTCCTGAAACTTCTAGTATTACAAAGAAAATATGGTCACTGCTTACCACATTGCATGTGGATCAGCTGACAACTTCATACTGCTGTGTAAAAAGAAATCAAAAGAAGGTCTTAAAATACTAATTCTGGTTGGTGGAATTATCAGTGATATTCATTTTTTGTTATTTTTCATATTTACAAGCTTTATACTATTATTAACATGTAAAACTTTTTAGATCAAATAAATGTTATCATATTTAGTGTAAAAAAGCACATATATCCCAATTTTAGAAAAACTTAGTACACACTTATAGTAATCAAGACGGTGTGGTACTGGCATATGGATAGACATGTGGATAAATGGAATTAAATTGAGAGTCCAGAAATAAACCCTTAAATTTACATTCAATTGGTTTTCAACAAATACACCAAGATAATTCAAGAGAGAAAGAAGTTTTCAACAAATGGTGCTGGAGCAACGGACATCCACATGTAAAAGAATGAAGTTGGACCCCTGTCTGTCACATATCATATATAAAAATTAACTCAAAAATGGATCAAAGACCTAAATGTAAGAGCTAAAACTATAAAGATATCAGAACAACATGTTAGTATACATCTTTTAGGAACTACAAATTAGGCAGTGGTTTCTTAAGTGTAACTCTTTAGTGTCAAAGCACAAGAAAGGAAACAAAAATAAACTGGACTTTATCAAAATTTAAAAAGCTTGTGCTTCAAAAGACACCCCAAGAAAGTGAAATGCCAACCCACAAAATGAGAGAAGGTATTTTCAAATTATATATAAGGAACTTATATTCAGAATAAAGAATTCTTACAATTCAACAATACAAAGACAGACAAATTATAAAATGGGCAAAAGATTTGAACATTTCTCCAAAGAAGATACATGAATGACAAATAAGGCCATGAGGGTCAACATAATTAGTCATTAGGGAAATGCAAATCAAAATCATAATGAGATACCAGTTCATACCATGAGGATGGCTGTGATCAAGAAAACATTCAAAAACAAGTGTTGGCAAGGATATAGAGATATTGTAACTTCCACACATTGCTAATAAGAATGTAAAATGTTATAGCCACTTCGGAAAACCATTTAGAAGTTGCTGAAAATGTTACAGAGTTATCACAAAACCAAGCAATTTCACTACTAGTTATCTTCATATGAAACTTATGAAAACTTAAGCCCACACAAACACTTGTACCTGTACAGCAGCATTATTTATAACAACCAGAAAGTGAAAACAACCCAAATGTCCATCAACCTATGAAAGAATGAACAGAATGTGGTGTATCCATACAATGAAATACCATTTTTCAACAAAAAAAGAATGAACTACTGACACAAAGAACACATATGGACCTTGAAAACATTATGCTAAGTGAAAGAAGCCAAACTCAAAAGGCCACATATGATACAATCCCATTAATGTATAACATCCAGAATACGAAAATCTATACAGATGGAAAGAAGATTTGTGGTTTCCAGGGACAGGGGAAACAAGGTTGAGGAGAAGGAGTGACTGCTAATTGGTAAGGCTGATAATATGTTGTAAACTAGGTTTTGATGATAGTCATATACCTTTGTAAACACACTAAAAACCATTGAACTTTATGTATGCTGTAAATGAATGAGCTTTATGGTGTGTAAATTATACATCAATCCAGTGTTTTTAAAAGGATTGTCACAGCAATAGTGTTTGTAACAACAGAAAATTGAAAATAACCTAAATATCCATCAATAGAACAGATAAACAAACTTGAATATTTAAACTGTGAAATATCCACATCAAAGAAAATGAATAATTAAACAACATATGAAGAGCATAAATAGAGAAGAATCTCAAAAAACGTTGTTGAGCAGCAGGAGGCACTCACAGAGCACACAGAATGATTCCATTTATAGAGTACAAAAAGGTACAACTACATGAAGTAACTCTTCTGACTTGATTACTCAAAGGGAAAAATCATCATAATTAATAATTTGCCCGTATTATAAAATCTTTAATGTTTAAAGACTATTTTGCTATGAAAGAAGGCCTTATTTATTCTACAAAAAGACACTGTCAGGGGGGCGTGCCCAAGATGGCCGAATAGGAAGAGCTTCAGCCTCCACCTCCTAGCGTGAGTAACACAGAAGACAGGTGATTTCTGCATTTTCAACTGAGGGACCGGGTTCATATCACTGGGGAGTGCCAGACAATCGGTGCTGGTCAGCTGGTACAGCCCGACCAGCAATAGCTGAAGCAGGGTGAGGCATCGCCTCACCTCAGCTGAAGCAGGGAGAGGCATCGCCTCACCTCAGCTGAAGCAGGGAGAGGCATCGCCTCATCGACCAGCGCAAGGGGGAAGAGAATCCCCTTTCCTGGGGAGGGAAACTGAGACACACAACACCTGGAAAACCGGGTAACTCCCACCCTAATACTGTGCTTTACCAAAGGTCTTAGCAAACGGCACACCAGGAGATTATATCCCACACCTGGCCCGGAGGGTCCCACACCCAGGGAGCCTCCCTCATTTCTAGCACAGCAGTCTGAGTTCTAACTGCAAGGCGGCAGGGAGGCTTGTGGAGGGGTGCCCGCCATTGCTGAGGCTTAAGTGGGTAAACAAAGCCATCGGGAAGCTCGAATTAGGTGGAGCCCACTGCAGCTCAACGAGGTGGGCTTGCCTCTGTAGACTCCTCCTCTGGGGACAGGGCATAGCTAAACAAAAAGCAGCAGAAACCTCGGCAGAGGTAATGCCCCTGTCTGATAGCTTTGAAGAGAGCAGTGGATCACCCAGCACGGAGGTTGAAATCTGAGAATGGACAGACTGCCTGCTCAAGTGGGTCCCTGACCCCTGATAGCCTAAATGGGAGACATCCCCCACTAGGTGCAGACCAACACCTCGCACCTCACATGGTGGGGTACACCCCTGAGACAAAGCTTCCAGAGCAAGAATCAGACAGCAACAATTGCTGTTCAGCAATATTCTATCTTCTGCAGCCTCCACGGCTGATACCCAGGCAAACATGGTCTGGAGTGGACCTCAAGCAAACTCCAACAGACCTACAGCTGAGGGTCCTGACTGTTAGAAGGAAAACTAACAAACAGAAAGGACACCCACAC
>NW_012118099.1:1561413-1571017 GCF_000951035.1 Colobus angolensis palliatus
TGAATTAATGGGTGCAGCACACCAACATGGCACATGTATACATATGTAACAAACCTGCACGTTGTGCACATGTACCCTATAACTTAAAGTATAATTAAAAAAAAAGACATTGTCAATCTTTATCTTCATCCTGTACTTTGTTTTACCACATTCTTTATAAAAGAAAATTAAACAGAAAACAAAAAAGATCTTGATGTCAGAGATGCCAACATACAGATAAATAGTGTTTAGAATTTATTCATCTAAATTAATGGATGTTTTGTATTGCTTAATACCAAAAAGTCCATCAAATATTGCAAACAGAAGGATAAGTTCATATTCTGTCTCACAGGGAGTGGCTGGCAGTTTAAGAGAATATGCAATTGAGGACAGCAGTTCTATTCTAATTAGTCATAAATGACTTCACAGAGCATCTTAATACTTCAAGATCTTCTGTGCCAAATGAAAACAAGTTGTCAAACAGAAAACCTTTAAAATTCAATTGTCTTTATTTTGAGGCTGTTTTCCCTTTTCAGAATTCTCTGATTATACATTTTAAATCTAATTAAATATTAATAAAAAGTTAAGCTAGAATTCCCCCACACCTATCACTTTACTAAGTGGTTTGCAGATGGTTTAGGAGGTATCATTTCTTAAAGACAAGTAGCTGACAAGACCAGGGGGTTCTTGGGTTCTGCTAACAGGAGATTCTGATTCAATGAGATTTAGACAACTGTATATTTTAAAAAGTACTACAAGATATTTCAAGGAAATCAACGAATTCAAGACTTCTTAAATTTCCAGTTCCAGTTTTATATTGTAAAGTAGGATAATCATGTAAAGCAACTAGCTGGCAACATCAGAATGGTACTGAACCGGTTGCATCATCAAATCACAAGACTTGGGATATAAACACACTGTGCCTTGTGATAAGCAGAGCAGCTGTGTTTTATCTAGTAAGCATAGCTGGAATCCTATCCCACCAAGAAGGCCCAATGAGCGTTGGAACACAAAATCAGTAAGCACACTTTGGGAGGCTGAGGTGGGCAGATCACCTGTGGTCAGGAGTTTGAGACCAGTCTGGCCAACATGGTGAAACCCGTTTCTACTACAAATACAAAAATTAGTGGGGCATGTTGGTGTATGCCTGTAATCCCAGCTACTTGGGAAACTGAGGCAGGAGAATTGCTTGAACCTGGGAGGCAGAGGTGGCAGTAAGCTGAGATCATGGCACTGCACTCCAGCCTGGGTGACAGAGCAAGACTCCATCTCAAAAAAAAAAAAAAAAATCAGTAAGCAGAATTCATTTTTTTAAATAAAATATATTCTTCAAGGTACTGACAGAGAAAATTAAATTACGTGATAACGGGTTCTCCTCTACGTATGTGGTAATATTTTCCTTTTATATATGTGTAAACAATCTCTACACTTTGGGTCTCAGATTTTATTCAGTGATTTTCATGCCTTTCCGTAAAAATGAAAATTAGAAATCAAGAGAAAATTATTAACCCCATTTCTTTCTCTAGCTTCGCAATGAAGTAGTAGCATGATGTGTCAAAAAAACAGTTAAAACTAAAGCAAAAATTTAATTCTGCATGTTTTATTCATTTGTGATTATTTATTTATTTAGAGACAGAGTCTCACTCTTGTCACCCAGGCTGGACTACAATGGCATGATCTCAGCTCATTGCAACCTTCACCTCCTGGGTTCAAGCAATTGTGTCTTAGCCTCCCGAGTAGCTTGAATTACAGGCACATGCCACCATGCCAGGCTAACTTTTGCATTTTCAGGAAAGATGAGATTTCACCATGTTGGCCAGGCTGGTCTCAAACTCCTGAACTCAGGTGATCCACCCAATATTTATTTTTCTATTTCCATAGGTTTTTTGGGGAACAGATGGTATTTGGTTACATAAGTTCTTTAGTGGTGTTTTGTGAGAGATTTTAGTGCATTTATCCCTTAAGCAGTATATACTAAACCCAATTTGTAGTCTGTTATCCCTCACCCCATTCCTACCCTTTCTCATTGAGTCCACAAAGTCCATTGTATCATTCTTATTCCTTTACATCCTCATAGCTTAGGTGCCAGTTATGAATGAGAACATATGATTTTTGATTTTCCATTTCTGAGTTACTTCACTTAGAATAATAGTCTCCAATCCCATCCAGGCTGCTGCAAATGCCATTAATTTATTCCTTTTTATGGCTGAGTAGTGTGTGTGTGTGTGTGTGTGTGTGTGTGTGTGTGTATAACAGTTTATTTACTTGTTGATTGAGGGGCATTTGGGCTGGTTTCACAATGCTGCAATTGTGAATTGTGCTGCTATAAACATGCATGTGCAAGTATATTTTTTGTATAAATGACTTCTTTTCCTCTGAGTAGATATCCAGTAGTGGGATTGCTGGATCAAATAGCAGTCCTTTTAGTTTTTTAAGGAATCTCCACACTGTTTTCCATAGTGATTGTACTAGTTTACATTTCCACCAGCAGTGTAGAAGTGTTTCCTTTTCACCACCATCTATGCCAACATCTATTTTTTTTTTTTTTTGATAAGGGCCATTCTTGCAGGAGTAAGATGGTATCATATTGTGGTTTTGATTTGCATTTCCCTGATTATTAGTGATGTTGATAATTTTTCATATGTTTGTTGGCCATTTGTATATCTTCTTTTTGTGAATTTTCTATTCATGTCCTTAGCCTGCTGTTTGATGGAATTATTTGTTTTTTTCTTGCTGATTTGTTTGAGTTCTTTGTAAATTCTGGATATGAGTCCTTTGTTGGATGTCTAGATTGTGAATATTTTCTCCCACTCTGTGGGTTGTCTGTTTACTCTGCTGATTGTTCCTTTTGCTGTACAGAAGTTCTTCAGTTTAATTAAG
The DNA here is from genome assembly GCF_000951035.1 of Colobus angolensis palliatus. Classification (NCBI taxonomy): domain Eukaryota; kingdom Metazoa; phylum Chordata; class Mammalia; order Primates; family Cercopithecidae; genus Colobus; species Colobus angolensis. Next base: position 1,564,273 of record NW_012118099.1, read on the forward strand.
TCCCACCCATTTATTCATTATTTATTATTTTTTTGTATTTGCTTTGGGTTCTTGGTCATGAAATCTTTGCCTAAGCCAATGTCTATAAGGTTTTTTCTAGAATTTTTATAGTTTCAGGCCTTATTTAGATAATAGTCACCTCCCTACAGACTTCATAGAAATATTATAAATCATCTGATTTTTTAAATGGTTGTCTCATAAGGTCCTTAAACTCCTTTGAAGGGTAGATTCTTTCTTGGAATTTCCATGGATATCACTTCCTACAGATTCATGTTGATAGAGAGCCAGAGGAATTACCCAAATAAATGTAGAAATAGCCAACCCAGCAGTCAGGTCTGGGACTAAGAGTTACACTTTTCTGGTGTCCACCTAATCTCACTGCTAGTCCTACTAAAGTCCTCTCCAGAAGGCAGGTCTGCTCTGACAAGCCCACACATCATGAAGAGAAGGCTTCCTCTCACTCTCTTACTTCTACCTTGAGCTGATTTATTTGCTCAACTTCTCTAGCTTTCTTTAGAAAAGAAGTTACATAAATAACATTATTCTGCTTAGGACACATTGACTACAACAAAGTTATTTTAGATTCCTAAAATATTTTGAGAGAGTGCATATTAATAGTTAAACATTAAATATCATTATGTTTTTTATTTTTATTCTTTCAAGGAATGAAAAATAATATGAGGCTGAATAGCCTATCAAAATATCAATTTTTTTTTTTTTATTCTCACACCCATAGGAATTTTCTCCCTCCATCCCAAGCAGGTTTCTAAGCTTATGTTTTCCCTTGCCTTGCCTCAAGTAAGGTATGTTCAAATGTAAAACAGAAACTATTGGGTTAATATCCTTCCCTGGCTTTTATGTTCAAATACTTAAAGTCATAAAAAAGATTACTGGGTCATTTCAGATAAAGAGAGGAGGGAGATGAGGACTTGGTGTAGGGGAAAAGGAAGTAGGACAGCTTCTCTTGAAGAGTAGGTGAACCATAGTTTATTGCCACAGAGATGTGCTGACAGCATTCACTCCCCAAAAAAATGATTTGCTTTCTATCTTAAAAGTGAACTGGAGAAGAGAGATAAGCATAGAATATTAAGAATCGTATCCATGAGTGCCTTGGGGAAAGATTATATGCCCTGTATTGGCACAGAAGTGACAATGCTACTATGTGGCTGAGGAAAGGAGCAATGAAGATTAAAGACCAGAGGAACATAATGTTGTAGATTGTGGTGAATCCCCAGGACATTTTGGTGATTCAGGTGGTAGGGAAAGAGTCTTATTAATAATCGAGATAGAATTTCTAGGCAATATACTATGATGGAGCTTTGAGGAAATCTAACTTTAAAAAACAAGGGGATACAACAGTTTCTTACTTTCTCATGTTATAGAATAATAAATCTTCACAATAACAATATTTAGTAGTAAAATTCTATGTACATATGCTTTACCTTTTCAGCCAAAGTTTAGATGACCAGACAGAACTCTTTCAGAAAACCACTAAACAGTATTTTCAATGTAAAGAAATGTCATCTATAGAACCATCAAGACATTTGAGGCAGTGTCCACAGAAGAAATATTCTTTGTATATGCAATAAAGAGAATGAAGTATAATAAATTGCTCTGAGTTACATACAGCCAATCACTTCTCATTCACAGTGGAATAAAAATGAAAAGGAATAAAATATAAAAATGTAAGACCTCTACTTCTAAAACTATCTTTTGGGGGCAGAGCAAGATGGTGGAATAAAAGGCTTCCACTGAGTGTCCCCTACTTCCCTGCAAGGATGCCAACAACTGTCTACACCAAAAAAATCACCTTCGTAAGAACCAAAAATCAGGCCAGGCACTGTGGCTCATGCCTGTAATCCCAGCACTTTGGGAGGCTGAAGCAAGCAGATCATTTGAGTCCAGAAGTTTGAAACCAGCCTGGACATGACAAAACCTAATCTCTACAAAAAAAATACAAAAAAATTAGCTGGGTATGGTGGCACATGCCTGTGTTCTCAACTACTCAGAAGGCTGAGGCAGGGGGATCACTTGAGCCTGGGAGGCAGAGATTGCAGTGAGCCGAGATCATGCCATTGCACTCCAGCCTGGGTGACAGAGTGAGACCTTGTCTCAGTAAATAAATAAATAAAGTTAACACAAATAATATTTTTTAAAAAAACAAACAAAAATTAGGTGAGCAGACACAGTACCTGGTTTTACCCTAATATTGCCAAAAGAGGCACTGAAGAGGTAGGACAAATAGTCTTGAATCACCAACACCACCTCTCTCCCATCCCCTGGCAGCAGTGGTGTGGTACAGAGAGTGTTTTGGTGTGCTGGGAAGAGGAAGATCACAGTATTTTTAAGGCATTGAACTCAGTGCTGCCTTATCATAAAAGAAAACAAAACCACATCAAACTTAGCTGATGACTGCCCACAGAGGGAGGATTTAAGCCAGCTGTAGCCAGAGGGAAATCGCCAATCCCAGCTGTCCCAACTCCAGTTCCTGCAAGTCTTGCCACTGTAGGCTAAAGTGGTCTGGGGCTCTAAATCAACTCGAATGGCAGTCTAGGCCAAAAGGACTGAAACTCCTAGGTGAGTCCTAGTGCTGAACTGCGCTCAGAGACAGTGGACTGGGGGGGCGCAAAACTTACTGATACACCAGCTGGGAAGGCTAAGGGAGCACTGGCATCACCCCTCCACTAAAACCAGGCTACACAGCTCATGGTTCCAAAAGAGACCCCTGCACTCTGCTTAAGGAGATGAGAGGAAAGAGCAGGGAGGACTTCGTCTTGCGTCTTGGATACCAGCTTAGCCAAAGCAGGTCAGACACTGGTGAAAGTTGTGAGGCACCCTTCCCAGGGCCTAGATCCTGGGTGACACTTCTGGACACACCCTGGACCAGAAGGGAACCTGTTGCGTTGAAGGGAAGAACCCAGTCCTGGCAAGATTAATTACCTGCTAACTGAAGAACCCTTGGGCCCTGAATAACCAGCAGCAATATACAGGTACTATGTCGAGGACCTTGGGTAAGACTCTGAGACTTGCTGGCTTCAGATGAGACTCAGCACATTCTCAACTATGGTCGCTATGTGGCAAGACTCCTTCCACTTGAGAAAACCAGAGGGAAAAGCAAAGGGGACTTTCTCTTGCACCTTAGGTACCACCTTGGCCACAGTGGGGTAGAGCACTAAGTGGGCCCTTGGGGCCCCCAGTTCCAGGACTTGGTTCTTGGATGTCATTTCTGGATATGCCCTAGGCCAGAGGGGAGACCACTACCCTGAAGGGTAAGTCTCAGGCCAGGTAGAATTCATCACAAGCTTACTAAAGAGTCCTTGGGCCTTAAGGGAACATCAGTGGTAGTCTGACAGTACTCCCTGTGGGCCTGTGGTGGTGGTGGCCACAGGGTAAGGCTTCTCTGCCTTTGGGAAGGGGTGGGAATAGGGGGAAAAATTATCTTATGGTTTAAGTGCCAGCTCATCTGAAGTGCAATAAAACACCAAGTAGACTTCTAAGGTTTTTGACTCTAATCCCTGGCTCTTAAATGGCACATCTGGACATGCCTGGGGCCTGGAGGAACTCACCACCCTGAAGGGAAGGACTTAGGCCTGGCTGGCTTTGCCACCTGCTGATTGTAGAGCCCTACAGTCCTGAGTGAACACAGGCAATAGCCAGGTAGTGATTATAGCAGGCCTTGGGTGAGATTTAGTGCTGTGCTGGCCTCAGGTCTGACCAAGCACAGTCTTAGTGGTAATGGCCAGAGGGGTGCTTGTGTCACACCACCCCCAGCTCCAGGTGTCTCAGAATAGAGAGAGAGAGAGAGACTCCATTCATCTGGGAGAAAGCAAGAGGGATGAGAACAAAAGTCTCTGCCTGGTAATCTACAGAATTATTCTGGATCTTACCATGACCACTAAGGTAGCATGTGTATGAGTCTGCAAGAACCACAGCATTACAGGACTTGGGGTGCCCCCTAGAGCAAATACAGCTTAGATAATAACATCCAAGTTCTTTTGAGTATCTGGAACGCCTTCCAAGAAGAGTGGGTACAAACAGGCCCAGACTGAGAAGACTACAATCAGTGCCTAACTCTTAAATGCCCAGACATCAAAGAACATCTACAAGCATCAACACCATTCAGGAAAACATGACCTCACCAAATGAATTAAGTAAGGCACCAGAGACAAATTTTGGACAAAGATATATGACCTTTCAGAAAAAAAAATTCAAAGTAACTATTTTGGGGAAACACAAAAACATTCAAGATAACTCAGAGAAGGAATTCAGAATTCTATCATAAACTTAACAAGCAGATTGAAATAATTTAAAAGAATCAAGAAGAAATTTTGGAGCTGAAAAATGCAATTAGCAACTGAAATAATTCAAAAGAATCAAGAAGAAATTTTGGAGCTGAAAAATGCAATTAGCATACTGAAGAATGTATCAGAGTCTTTTAATAGAAGTAATCAAGCAGAAGAAAGAATTAGTGAGGGTGATGACAGGCTAGTTGAAAATACAGAGTCAGAGAAGACAAAAGAAAAGAGACTAAGAAACAATGAAACCCACCTGTGGGATCTAGAAAATAACGTGAAAAGGGCAAATTTAAGAGTTATTGGCCTTAAAGAGGAGATAGAGATAGGGTTAGAAAGTTTATTCAAATGTATAACAGAGAACTTCTCAAACCTAGAGAAAGATATCAATACCCAAGTACAAGAAGGTTATAGAACACCAAGTAGATTTAATGCAAAGAAGACTGTGTCAAGGCTTTTAATAATCAAATTTCAAAAGGTTAAGGATAAAGAAAGGATCCTAAAAGCAACTAGAGAAAAGAAACAAATAACATACAATGGAGCACCAATACATCTGGCAACAGACTTTTCAGTGGAAACCTTACAGGCCAGGAGAGTGTGGCAAGACATATTAAAGCAATGAAGGGGAAAAAAAAAATTTATTCTAGAATAGTATATCTGGTAAAAAATACCCTTCAAGCATGACAGAAAAATAAAGACTTTTCCAAACAAAAGCAGAGGGATTTCGTCAACACCAAATCAGTCTTACAAGAAATACTCAAAGGAAATCTTCAATCCAGAAGAAAAGAACATTAATGAGCAATAAGGAATGACCTGAAGGTAAAAAAAACTCACCGGTAGTAGTAAGTACGCAGAAAATTTTAACACTGTAACTGTAGTGTGTAAACTTCTCTTAAGTAGAAAGACTAAACAATAAACCAAAAGTAATAACTACAATACCTTTTCAAGATGTAGACAGTACAATAAGATATAAATAGAAACAAAAAGTTTAAAAGTAGGGGAACAAAGTTAAGGTATGGAGTCTTTATTAGTTTTCTTTTTGCTTGTTTGTTTATGCAAACAATGTTAACTTGTTACTAACTTAAAATAATGGGTAATAAGACAGTATTTGCAAACATCTTGGTAACCTGAAACCAAAAACCATACAACGGATACAGAAAAAATAAAAAGCAAGAAACTAAATCATATCACCAGAGAAAAGCAACTTCACTAAAAGGAAGACAAGAAGGAAAGAATAAAGGAAAAGATCACAAAACAACCAGAGAACAAATTACAATATGGCAGGAGTCAGTCTTATCAGTAATGACATTAAATGTAAATGGACTAAACTCTCCAATCAAAAGCTGTAGAGTGGATGACTGGATCAAAATGAAGAAGATCCAATCATCTTTTGCCTACAAAAAACACATTTCACCTATAAAGACACACATGAACTAAAAATAAAGGAATGGAAAAAGATATTCCGTGCCAATGGAAACCAAAAAAGAGCAGGAGTAGCAATACTTTTATTAGCTAAAATATATTTTAAGACTATAAGAGACCAAAAAATGGCCATTATATAAAGATAAAGGGGTTATTTCAGCAAGAGGATATAACAATTTTAAATATATATGCACCCAACACTGGAACACTCAGATATATAAGGCAAATATTATTAGAGCTAAGGAGAGAGATATCCATAACAGCTGGAGACTTCAACACCTCATTTTCATCAATAAACAGATTTTCCAGACAGAAAAACAACAAAGAAACATTGAACTTCATCTGCACTATAGAACAAACGGACCTAATAGATATGTATAGAATAAGTCATTCAATAACTGCAGAGTACACATTCCTTTCCACAGCACATTGGTTATTCTCAAGTATAGATAAATGTTAGGTCACAAAACAAGTCTCAAAACATTCAAAAAAACTGAAATAAATTAGGAATATTCTGTGACTAGAATGAAATAAAACTAGAAATCGGTAACAAGAGGAATTTTTGAAACGATATAAATACATGGAAATTAAACAATATGCTTCTGAATGACCTGGGGATCAATGAGAAGATTAAGGAAACTGAATGGAAACACAACAAAACAAAACCTATGGGATACAGCAAAAGAATTACTAAGAGGGAAATTTACAGCTATAAGTGACTACATCAAAAAAGAAGGCAACCTTCAAATTAACAGCCTAATGATGCATCTTTAAAAAACTAGAAAAACAAGTGCAAATAAAATCCAAATTTAGCAGAAGAAATAATAAAGATCACAGCAGAAATAAATTTGAAATGAAGATAACAATACAAAAATAAATGAAGCAAAAAGTTGGTTTTTTGAAAAGTTAAAATTGACAAACCTTTAGCCAGACTAAGAAAAAAAGAAGATACAGGCCGGGCGCGGTGGCTCAAGACTGTAATCCCAGCACTTTGGGAGGCCAAGATGGGCAGATCACGAGGTCAGGAGATC
>NW_012118099.1:1571727-1572648 GCF_000951035.1 Colobus angolensis palliatus
AAAATCTAGAAGAAATGGACAAATTCCTAGACACATACAACCCACCAAAATTGAACCAGGAAGAAATCCAAAACCTGAACAGATCAAATAACAAGTAACAAGATCAAAGTCATAATTAAAAAGTCTCCCCATAGAGAAAAAGCCCAGGACCCAATGGCTTTACTGATGAATTCTACCAAATATTTGAAGAACTCATATCAATCCTACTCAAACTATTCTGAAAAATACAGGAGGAAAGAGTACTTCCAAACTTATTCTACAAGTCCAGTATTACTCTAATACCAAAACCAGAAAAAGACACATCAAAGAAAAACAAGTACAGGACCATATTTCTGATGAATATTGAGATACTGGCCTGTATCAACAAAATACTAGCAAACCAAATTCATCAGTACATTAAAAAGATGATTCATCATGGCCAAGTGAGATTTATCCCTGGGATGCAAGAATAGTTCAATATATGCTAATCAATCACTATAACACATCTTAACAGAATGAAAGATGAAAACCATATGATCATTTCAATTGATGCTGAAAAAGCGTTTGATAAAATTCAACATTCCTTCATAATAAAAACTCCCCCAAAAATTGAGTATAGAAATAATATACCTCAATATAATAAAAGTCATATACAACAGGCTCGCAGTTTGTATCATATTAAAAGGGGGAAAAGTGAAAGTCTTTCTTCTAAGATCTGGAACATGACAAGGATGTCCACTTTTTTTTTTTTTTGAAACAGTCTCTCATTCTGTTACCCAGGCTGGAGTGCAGTGGCACAATCTCAGCTCACTGCACCCTCTGCCTCCTGGGTTCAATTGATTCTCCTGCCCTGGCTTTCTGAGTAGCTGCAACTATAGGCATGTGTCACCACACTTGGCTAATTTTTAGTAAAGACAGGGTTTCACTATGTTGGACAAGCTG
>NW_012118099.1:1573003-1649397 GCF_000951035.1 Colobus angolensis palliatus
ACATACAAAAATCAGTAGCATTTCTATATGCTGACAGTGAAAATCTGAAAAAGAAATTTAAAAAGTAATTCCATTTACAATAGTCACAAATACAATTACATAGGAATCAACTCAACCAAAGAAGTAAAAGATCTCTGCAATAAAAACTGTAAAACACTGATGAAAAAAATTGAAGAGGACACCAAAAAATGGATAGATATTCCATGTTCATGGATTAGAAGAATCAATATTGTTAAAATGTCCATACTACCCAAAGCAATCTGCAGACTTAATGCAATCCCTATCAAAATAGCAATGACATTCTTCACAGAAATAGAAAAAAAAATCATAAAATTTTATGAAACCACAAAGGAGACAGAACAGCCAAGGCTACCCTAAGCAAAAAAAACCAACTGGAGAAATCACATTACCTGGCTTCAAATTATACCACAGAGCTATAGTTACCAAAACAGCATGTTACTTGCATAAAAACAGACACGTAGACCAATGGAACAGAATAGAGAAACCAGAAACAAATCCACAGACAGTGAATTCATTTTCAACAAAGGTCCTAAAAATATACACCAAGGAAAAGACAATCTCTTCAATAAGTTATGCTGGGAAAACTGGATATCTATGTGTAGAAGAATGAAGCTACACCCCTATCTCTTTCCATATACAAAAATCAAATCAAAATTAAAGACTTAAATCTAAGACCTCAAACTATGAAACTGCTATAAGAAAACACGGGGAAACTCTCCAGGGCATTGCTCTGGGCAAAACTTTCTTGAGCAATACCGCAGAACACAGACAACTAAACCAAAAACAGACAAATGGAATCACATCAACAAAAAGCTTCTGCACAACAAAAGAAATGATCAGCCAAGTGAAAAGACAACGCACAGAATGGGAGAAAATGTCTGCATACTACTCATCTGACAAGGGATTAATAACCAGAATATATAAGGAACTCAAACAACTACAGGAAAAAATCTAATAATTCGATTTTAAAATGGGCAAAAAATATTTAAATAGACCTATCTCAAAAGAAAACATACAGACGGCAAACAGGTATATGAAAAGGATCTCAACATCATTGATTATAGAAATGCAAATCAAAACTATAATGAGCAATCATCTCACCTCAGTAAAAATGTCTTATATCGAAAAGACAGGCAATAACAAACGCTGGCAAGGATGTGACGAAAAGGGAACCCTCGTACACTGTTTTGTGAGAATTTAATTTAGTACAACCATGATGAAGAAAAATTTGAAGGTTCTGAAAAACTAAAAATAAAGCTGCCATATGTTCCAGCTCAAAGGAAAGCTTGGTGTATCTTAGAGGAAAGAAAAATAAGTGTATCAAAGGGGTATCTGCACTCCTATGTTTGTTTCAGCACTGTTTACAATAGCTAAGATTTGGAAGTAATCTATGTTTCCATCAACAGATTAGTAGATAAAGAAAATATGGTACTTATACACAAAGAGAGTGCTATCCTGTCGTAAAGAAGAATGAGATCCTGTCATTTGCAACAACATGGATCACTAAACTGGAAATTACTATCGTAAGTGAAACAAACCAGGCATAGAAAAACAAACATCACATGTTCTCACTTATTTGCAAGAGCTAAAAAAATCAAAACAATTGAACTTATGAAGATAGGAAGCAGAAGGGTGGTTTTCAAAGACTGGGAAAGGGATTGGGGGCGTTGGGGGTGTAAGTGAGAATGGTTCGTGGGTATTAAAAAAACAGAATGAATAAGACAGTATTTGATAGCACAACGGGTGACTAGTCAAGAATAGTTAATTGCACATTTTAAAATAACTAAAGTATAATTAGATAGTTTGTAACACAAAGGATAAATGCTTTAGGGGATGGATACCCCATTTGACATGTGATTATTATGCATTGCATGCTTGTATCAAAATATCTCATGTACCCCATAAACATATACACCTACTATATACCCACAAAAATTAAAATAAAAAAGTTAATGTCTTGTGAATAGTACCTGTTAGAGATGTAATGTATACTTACTAAACAGAGTCACCCTAAATGAATTCAGTTAACACACAAGGCAACCATAATTCGTGTATTTATTTTTTCCTTCTTCTTTTGAATATAGAACTTAAGAATATTTCTAAGTTAATCTCACTGAAATATAATGTTGAGAGTTAAGTAGATTGAACTGTTTTAAGAGTGTTCAAGTAGTTTACATGTTTTCTCTTATAAAGAAAGCTATAAATACCTGCCTTTCTTATATCTCCTGGATCTCTCTACCACCCTTTTGCACATTATTCACTTCCTGCTTTTAATTAAAAAGTTTCAGCTGGGTAATTCTTAAGATCTAAATACAAGACTTTGAAAAATATTTTCCCTTTTATACAGGAAGCCAACTTTGTCCCTGGTAGGCTGTCCAAACCTACTCCACAGGGAGTGAAGAAATTCTTCTAAAACTTTGTCCTGAACTGATTCTTTATTGAAAGAGGAGTACCTGTGGATTTAAAATATTTTAAATTCTCTCTAAAAGGAAGCCTATGCATCCGTGATTAATTTTATCACTCATATATGCCATTTCTTACTTCCACAGAACCATGTATCTAACTTCCTAACAAATTTCAACACCACAAGGCATGTCCTGTGACTTGATACCAAGCACCACCTATAGCTTAAAACTGGAACACACAATTATGAATTATGCCAATGAGTGATCAGAAACTGTTCTTGGAAAGAAAGCTATGAAACCTTCCTAACTCCATGCAGACGACCCTAAACTTGACAAACACTGTTGAGGTACCTATCAGGAAGATGCATATAGTCTCCTAAATTTCAGGATTAGAATTTTTTTTTTTAAACTTTGTATACTAACTAGCCTCTGAGAGCCTCAGTGAGCTAGACTCCTTGACAAGACATTTGCAGTTACCAAAAGAAAGAGTGTAAAAGGTATTCACTGCTTAAAATGATGGGGTTGTCCTGGAAAATTACATTGTTCACAAAGCAGCAAAGACTGAAACACAAATTGAACTATGATCAGAAAGCATATCTTAGTAAGACTGTAACTGATTTCCTATCTGTAAAATGGACATGATAACTTCAAATCTATTTCACAGTCACATACCAAAATAGATACATAGATAGATACATACATACAGGCAAAGCTTTGTTTTTATTGGTTACCATCGATGGGCCAGGTCTCATCTTTAGTTCTTTAGTGACCAGAGGTCACAAATAGGTCATTTGTTGAGTTTTTAAGTGCAGACACATCATTCAAGGGTCTCAAATTCTATTATTGGTTAAAGGTACTTAATGGTTCATTTTACATACATTTTGCCAAACTAGAATCATAAGTTCAATTAACTGCCTTTCATTTTCGACTACAACTAAATAGCAAATTGACCCTGAAACCTTTTGTTAAGATACCATCCATCTTTTAAGAAATTGTGTGAGTGTGTGTGTTTCTTATTTAAGTTTCTAAGAGGGCCTAGAATGTTTTTAAGTTTTATTTAAGTTGAGGGGTACATGTGCAGGTTTTGTATATAGGTAAACTTGTGTCATGGGGTTCTGTGATACGGATTATTTTCTCACTCAGGTATTAAGCTTAGTACCCATTAGTTATTTTTTTCTGGTCCTCTCCCTCCTCCCTCCCTTCTTCCACCTTCTGATAGAGGGCCTAGATTTAATAACAACTCAGTAGCAATAAGCACATCTGGCCGCCTAGATCTTAATTTCTAAACACTATTCTCCACTCAAACAAATAGGACTCCCTTGGAGAAATGACTGATTCCAAGACTAGGATAGGAAAAGTACAAGATGAGCTGAGAACATCTCGTTGTTTCAGAAAGTAAGAAGTGCTCAAAATATGACCAAAACATTAAAACATAAAAAAATTAAAATAATGATCATAGCAGATGATAATACATTGGATAATCTATAAATCCATATGAAATAAAGGAAGAAAGACAAAAAATGAAGGAAGGAGGGAAGGAAAGGAAAAACTTTTGAGGTAGAATGTCAACTAATAATAAAAAAAGTTAGAAAAATCATGATTTCTCAAACATAACAGAAATAACTGACAGACGCATTTCTGAGAGAGCTCTGAGAAGCCAGCTCTCTCCCCCTCTGTCTGGATTTGGATGAGGAAGCATGTGATCCTGGGAGTAGCTGGCAATCATAACATTTTGTAGTGTTTCAACATCAGCACTCCACCTTAGTATAAAAATGAAACCAAGAAAGCAGAAAAGGAAAACGGTAGGAAAATGGGCCCTTCATGCCATTTTTGAATTGGTGAATCAAACCAATCTTAAGTCTGCCCTAACTTGGGACTTTCAGTTACATAAACCATTAAATCTCCTCTATTGCTTCCCTCAGCTTTCGTGTTTACCTGCAATCAAAGTACACTTGCTGATACAGACTTGTGATCTCAAAGTTTAAGCCTGCCTTTTTACGAGTTTGGTTTCTATGACATAGTTCAATAGAAGTAGTATAATTAATTTATTCATTATCACTACAGAGACATTAGACTTCTTAAGGCCTCAGCATCATGATTTGTGGAAGGTTTCAATATAATAAATAATTACAACTCAATGTGCAACACAAAATGCAAATATTGAAAATCCTGTATGTCTCTGAGCTGAGAAGACCTGATCAATGACAGCTATAGTGATTGTGCCAAAATATGATTCTAAGTAATGTCCCCAAATTCCAGTAAACTGTCTCTAGTATAACCAGTAGTTTTCTTTCCCTCCTTTTTCCCACCCCAAATTTTGCCTCAGAAATATACGTAAAAGCTGTATCTAAATGTGGCTTTGAAACTGAAAGGTCACTCCAGGGGTGGGTGTGTGTGTGTGTGTTTCTCCCTTGTGGAAGAGAAATATGGAGGTACATCAATGGCATTCTAGTTTTGCCCAATAGTTGTAAACTGCTGGAGAATGACCTCCACAATTTCATCTCCCTGTATTTTCCCTTTTTTTCTCTCTTCTTCTATTCCTTTTTACTGTATATTATTTACTATGGTGTTCTTTGAGTGGTCCTTTAACAGTTTTCATAATTTTCCTTGAAGATTTTGGTCCTTGGAAAATGTGGACTCTTTCAGGACCAATTAATAAATATGTCCTCAGCACAGATTCTCTCTTCTTGGCTTAGTAATACTGTATATATAACTATATATATAACTATAGAAATGACCTAACTGGGAAGTAGGCATCATTAAAGAATGAAACTACAGGCCAGGCATGATGGCTCACGCCTGTAATCCCAGCACTTTGGGAGGTCGAGGCGGGTGGATCACGAGGTCAGGAGATCGAGACCATCCTGGCTAATATGGTGAAACCCCATCTCTACTAAAAATACAAAAAATTAGCCAGGCGTGGTGGTGGGCACCTATAGTCCCAACTACTGGGGAGGCTGAGGCAGGAGAATGGCGTCAATCCAGGAGGCAGAGCTTGCAGTGAGCAGAGATCGCGCCACTGCACTCCAGCACTCCAGCCTGGGCGACAGAGCGAGACTCCGTCTCAAAGGAAAAAAAAGGAAAAGAATGAAAGTACAAATAAATCTTGAAAATTATTTTTATGTCCATTCTGAAATCTTGGCTCAGGTAACTTATTGTTAAAATGATGATAAATTATTTCATTTTCTAAATTCAGCTAGCAAGAGACATTTCTCCAAAAAGAATAACAAGAAAACAGCAAGTTGACCTTTATGTTTTAAAATTACTTTTTCTCTCCAAACCAAAAAGTGAAAACTCTTACTCACATTATTCTAATTATCTTAATTTTGTTAAAATGAACAAATATGGCAGGCCATACTTGGAAGAACTTTTAGTGATATATCTCCAGTTAAAGAAATGTACTCCCCCAAAACAAGCATTAACTGGCCTTTAAATTAATTATAGTTTTTATTTCAGTGTTTCTCCTCTTGTCTTTAAAAGCTCTTTATTTCCAAGCTCAGCTTGAAGGAAACTAAATAATGAAAAACTGTTTCATTGTATGCTTAGTGGAATATTTTGAATTATGGCCAATAAGAACATAACTGTATATTTTTAATATAAACTTTATGGATTCAGGGAACCTAGAAAAATGTCTATTTGATTTGAATATGCACAATAAAAATATATGGAGGTCCTAAAATATTTCAAGTACCCTGCTAAATTAAATTCCAAATGCATTCCTTATCAGATCTCTTTGAATATAAACTGATAATTAAACAAAGGAACCAACATGGCCTTTGGTTTCTTCATCTCAAACAAGGTGATTAGATTAATACTGTTTTCATGCTACAAAAGAAAAGATCTGTGACTTACATTTGTATCTTCTCATTTTCAGGTAAGAAGCAATATTGCCACAGCCTGCATGATGGATGGTAATTGTCAAAAAAAATTATATGAATTCTGAAAAATAATGGCAATAGCAATGACATAGTCTTTTAAACTCCCAAATGCTGGCATCAGAAAAAGAAAGGGCAACTGAATGGTAAAACCAAAAAACAAACAAGTAAACAAATAAACAAAAACCATTGGCAATGCTTAGGACAAAAGTAGATAAGATGGTCCCAAACTCAAAATGGAAACGTGTAAGGACAAGTCACTAACACTCACCAGAGACCTGCATGGTATCAAATCTGTGTGGGAGAAAGCAAAGAATAATCACAGAGCAAAGGAGGAACCTGAGAATGGGAGCGCCTCCAAATAGCCAACCAGTATTCACTGGAAAGCGTGGAGAGCCAATTTGAGAATAGAGGCAGAAACTAGCCAGGGTTCCAAATCTAAAACAGGTGAGAGAAATTAAGTATGTTGTAAGCTTTGAATCGAATGGAAATTCAATCTATGAGCTTTCAGAAGTGATCAGCTTTAGCTCTCTTCCAGGACAGAACCCCCTCATTGAGATGAAACTCCTGGGGGTACATCAAATTGAGCAGGACAGTGTTAAGACAAAAGAGGAGAAGGGGCTTATGGAAAGAGGCCAGGAAATCTCAGAAAGCAAGACACCATCTTGTTTGAGTATACTTGAAAACAACAATAGGGAAAACTATGAGAAGTTAGAAATACTATCCTGGCCCATGCCTCCTTTTAAAAGTTGAGAAAAACTGATTTCTCATAAAAATGTGGTGAGACAACAAATGAGGCCAAATTTCATGCCTTGATATAAGAAGAAGAAAAAAAAAAAGACTAAGAAGCAGAAAAACACTACCAATAATGAAAGCACGTCAGAAAAATGTGCCTACATATCAGACAAACTAGTTCAAAATGAGCTATTAGATATTAAGAAATTGTGTAAGATATGAAAGAGCAACATCAGAATCTAAAAAACTCAAAAGAAGTGACAGCTCAAAAAATAATTCAAAATAAATTTTTAAAAAACAATTTTAGTAATGAAGAATAAACTTGAAGGAGCAGAAAAGCAAATAGACGTAGTACATAATGTCTTATGAGAATTATAAGATGAAAAGGAGGATTATTTTCAAAATTAAAAGGGAATTAAGACAAAAATATAAAATCAGTGAAGACAGAGTTAAAAATGATTTAAGAGAAAGTGGTAAATATTCAGCATAACCAAAGACAATTCATACTGATAATAGGAGTCCCTGAAAAAAGAAAACCTAAGCAAGATTTGAGAACATTTACTAAAAACTATAATTTAATAAAACTTTACTTAAAATTTTCCCAGCTGGGCACAGTGGCTCACATCTGTAAGCCCAGCACTTTGGGAGGCTGAGCTGGGAGGACTGCTTGAGCCCAGGAGTTTGAGACCATCCTGGACAACACGGTGAAACCCCATCTCTACAAAAACATTTTTTGTTTTATTAGTCAAGCATGATTGTTCATTCCTGCGGTCCCAGCTGCTTGGGAGGCTAAGGTAGAAGGATTGCTTGCCCAGGAGGTGGAGGTTGAAGTGAGCTGTGTTCATGCCACTGCATCCCAGCCTGGTCAACAGAGCAAAACCCCGTATCAATTGAAAAAAAAAAATCCTCTAAACTATATATGAAGGTTCATAATTACTAACAACAAGACATATGCTAGTAGAATTTCTGGAGTTTAAAGAAAAAGTGAAGGCCGAGACGGGCGGATCACGAGGTCAGGAGATGGAGACCATCCTGGCTAACACGGTGAAACCCCGTCTCTACTAAAAAAAATGCAAAAAATTAGCCAGGCACCTGTAGTCCCAGCTACTCGGGAGGCTGAGGCAGGAGAATGGCGTAAACCTGGGAGACGGAGCTTGCTGTGAGCTGAGATCCGGCCACTGCACTCCAGCCTGGGTGACAGAGCAAGACTCCATCTCAAAAAAAAAAAAAGAAAGAAAGAAAAAGTGAAATATCCATTAGGCGTTTTAAAAAAAGAACAACAAGTGACTTATAGAGGAAAGAAAACTAAATTGCCATCTCCTTAATTATCATCTTCAGGCATTGTTTTACATAATTCTTATACATTTCCTTTTACACAAGAAAATGAAGTAACAGGCCAGGCGCAGTGGCTCATGCCCCTAATTCCAGCACTTTGGGAGGCCGAGGCAGGCGGATCACCCAAGGTCAGGAGATCGAGACCAGCCTGCCCAACACGGCAAAACCCCATTTCTACTAAAAATATTTTAAAAATTAGCCAGGCATGGTGGCGGGCGTCTATAATTCCAGCTAATCGAGGGACTGAGGCAGGAGAATCGCTTGAACCTGGGAGGTGGAAGTTGCAGCGAGCTGAGATGGGGGCACTGCACTGCACCCTGGGCTACAAAAACGAGACTGCATCTCAAAAAAAAAAAAAGAACGAACGAACGAACATAGCTAAGACATTCTGAGAAAGAAACTGAGTCAAGGATGTTATTCAGCCCCAACATTCAAATGTTAAGGAAATAGACAAATTGATATCAATGTAGAAAAAAAACAAACAGGGAATTAGTGTTCCCATGAGCCTTTCTACTAGAATCTACTAAAGAACAAACTTCACACAACCGGAATGGCCAGAGATTACCATAAGGCATAGGTAAGGATTAAGTACAGCAAGGATTAAGTGGTAAGGATTAAGTTCATATAAAACTGAAACTGAATTACTATTAAAAGAGAAGGAGAGTTTAGTATTGATAGCCGTAAGTTCAGACAACATAGATGGTGCAATCATTTTAAAGGGGGAAGAGGGACAGGAAGGGTGGGAGAGCATATGCCGAGAAAATTTTTAATTGTTTGTAGTAGTCATGTTGGTGGTAGCAGTATTAGCATTGCTATTATGAGTTTGTTAAGCATAATGTAGAATAAAGTTAATGAATAATTATGGGATTCTCAGTGTGGAAGAAAGCAGATACAAATGTAATTAACAAGTAAAGGATTCAGTAAAAGCTCTATAGCACTGAGGTATTCCTAGTGCTCGGATTGTGGTCTTAAAATATCTTTTCTACTAGGGTTTCTTATAGCATGATTCTCAATAGGGGTGACATTGCCCCCAAAAGGAGAAAATTGGTTTACGGGAGATGAAAAAAATCTTACAATTGTTTGTGATCTTCCAAAGCTCAACCCAACCTGAAAAAAATCTTATTCCTTAGTATTTAATTTACTTTAATTTTAGTTATTGATATTAATTTAATTTTTGCTTAGTTAAAACATTTTAATTTTCTCTGGGGGGTGATAATTTTTTGAGAGATTGAGACACAGTCTCAAATGGCTGATTACAGGGCTAGAACAAGAAATATATAAAATAAATATGGAATATTTTGTCATGCCAGATAAGAAGCCACTGTCAAAGATTATCAAGGTCACATCAAAAGATTCAAGAACTTGGAAAGACTTCCACTGGTTGAAGATGAACTTCAATAAAGATAATAATTGCCATGAATTGAAATCTACCAAACATATAAGTTTATAATGATACTAAAAAATAGTCATTGGTCACCTTCAGAGATTATAAGAAACTAATTCATTATCTCAAATTCTACCTTTCTGTTACGCTCTATACCACTGCGTAATGATTATTTTTGAACTCAATGAATTAAGAGATATAGTATGTTCACACGACAAAAATAGAGACAACCAGACATTATGTGCCTTCCATAGTTTTTGTAAACACCAGCACGTCTTGCAGAAGGCATTGAACTGGTGTCTGATCAGGCTTCTGGATCCATTGGCCAAATAATAAAAGTGATTTTCTACAAATGATCAGTTGTTGTCATAAAAAACACAAGAACAGCTTGAAGGTTCTTACTGGCCAAAATTGTATCAATTTCAGCAACAAAATAGTGATCATAAAGTGTTCCAATCCATTAAATAACAATCTGTGCATCCCAGCTGATAAAAATATGCAGGAATATATATTTATTTTTAATAAATATTAAAGAAATAAGAGAATTTAAAAATTGCAGCCATCATAGTAATAATTGAATCAGGCAAGAATCAACAATGGATACTAAAAGTAATAGGAGATAGTTTGCTGAGAAACATATTTATATAAACTCAACATATCTCCACATAAAGTACTTAACTAATTACAAAGGGGAAAATATAATTGTTTCACAGAAGAGAAAACTGACAGACAACACTTTAAACCAATGATTCAATTTAACATCACCAAAAATGGGATAAATTGACATTGTATGCCTCCTGATCTGATACATCATGAAGAACAGAGTACTTGTGTAATACTCCTGCCAAAAATTCATACTGAGAATTTAATCATGAGGAAATACTGAACTCCTATATTAGGGGACATTCAACCAAAGCAAAAAAAAAAAAAAAAATACGTATACCTTACACATGTCATAGTCACAAAAGACAAGAAAATACTAAAACTATTCTAGACCAAACAAAACTAAAGAGACATGACAATTAAATGCAACATGTAATTCTAGATTAGGTCTTTCAGCTATTTGCTATAGGGTATTATTGAAACAATTAGCAAAATGTAAGTAGGGTCTCTGGATTAAATGGCAGAATTGTGTCAATGCTAATTTTCTCTTTCAGTTGGTTATACTGTGATTACCTGGGTTGTATAGTGATTACTTTAAAAACTGCATACTGAATATTAGAGGAAATAAGGCATCTTGACTGCAATTCACTTTCAATTTGTTCAGAAAAGAAATTGTGGGCAGTGGTTGGTGCCAGGGGCGGTGCCAAAGAGAGAGACAGAATGATAAATGATAAAGTAAATGTGGAAGGCCGAGCACGGTGGCTCACGCCTGTAATCCCAGCACTTTGGGAGGCCGAGGCAGGCAGATCACGAGGTCGGGAGATCGAGACCCTCCTGGCTAACACGGTGAAACCCCGTCTCTACTAAAAGAATGCAAAAAATTAGCAGGCACCTGTAGTCCCAGCTACTCAGGAGGCTGAGGCAGGAGAATGGCGTGAACCGGGGAGGCGCAGCTTACAGTGAGCCGAGATCGCGCCACTGCACTCCAGCCTGGGCGACAGAGCGAGACTCCATCTCAAAAATAAATAAATAAATAATAATAAATAAATAGAGTAAATGTGGTAAAATGTGAACAATTAGTGAAACTGACTCAGGAGTATAGGGTGGCTCTTTGTTCTTGCAACTTATTTGAAAGTTTGATATTATTTCAAAATAAAACATTGAAGAAAAATACCTCTCTGTCAAGCAACTTTTAGGTCAAAGAAGAAACCCAAAATCACAGAATGTCTTTATTTAATGACATTAAAAATACTACATTACAACAAGGATTGTGCCTATTTCATAGGGCTATTCTGAGACTTAAATGAAATTTGAAAGTATTTATTAAATGATGCATTCCCAATGGAGAGTATATTACCTCCCAAGAGGTGAAAATTGGTTCTTGGGAAGTGAAAAATATTAGATATTAAAATCATTTGTGGTTAACCAAAGCTCAACCCTATTCAACAAAATTTTATCCTTTACTATACAATTTTTTATTAATGATAAATTTAATTTTTTTCTTTTTAAAAGGACAATAATGAAATAAAGGTTGAAAATTATTACCAAGAAAACTCCAATATGCTACATAGCCTGTGAAGAAAATATATAGCCTCAAATACTTGTTAATTTTTAAAAAAGAAAATCTAAGCGTTACATTCAATAGATTAGAAAAGGCAAACAATCCCGTAAGAAAGCAAAAGAAATAAAATAATAAGTGTAAAACCAGAAATTAATGAATTTTAAAAACCAAAAATGAGTAGAACTAATAAGGTCAGGTTAAAACAATAAAAAAACTCACAAACATACTCAAAAAAACACGCAAGTTACAAAACAACACACAGAGTATATTCTACACATCTTATACTCTATGTCACACCCTCATGACCCACCTTTGGCCAACAGCCATTGCTGTGGGAAAAAAATGCATGCAGATGTAGCATGTCCCTCATCTCTACCAGGGGTTTTCTAGAACTATGGTCAATATAAAACAGCTGTCTGAGAGCTGGCAGATTCTTGATTCACTGGCATAAGATTCAAAGCAGTAATTTGCAGTGAAGGAGATACAACAATGGACACATGTCCACAGGCTAACAGGACAATGAAATGGCCCATTTCATTGTCCTGTTAAAGGCTCAACTAAGGGGCCAGTTCTAGGAGAAGACTATTTGGTCAGGGCACCATCTTCCCAGAGGAAGTTATATGCATGGAATCAATGATCAATATAGCAGGCTAGGTTGTTCATAACTGGAAAACTTCAGAGGAAACAGGATGCAAATAGGATTGGTCTCTCACCATTACTCTCCATGACTTATTTGCAGAATTTGTGCTTCCTGTCCCCTCAACATTATCCTCTAGTAGATACGTCCTTCAAGAGACCCGGCCGGGGTTCCACTGAACCTGGAGCTTTGACAACTATATGGACTTTGTCATAGGAGGCAAAGAAAAAAATCACCATGGGGGTGCAGATAATTGGCCCTAAATACCATGAGGTGCTAGAATTGCCACTATACAACGGGAACTGGAAACAGCATATTTGAAACCCAAGAAACCCACTAGGACATCTCTTGGTGTTTCCTTAGTGAACATTAAAATGACATTAAAAACACTGATACAACAAGGATTGCCCATCTCACAGGGTTAATCTGAGGTTTAAATAAGATTTGAGCTAAAAAAAGTTATGGCCCAATAAGGGCCATAGCATTAATAAGGGCAAAGCATTGAAGACTCAGATCCTTCAGGAATGGAGGTCTGGATCACTATATCTGATAGAAACCTAGGCCTGCTGAGGCGCTGGCTAAAGCGGGGAGAAACAAGGACAGGTGGTAGAAATGGGAGATGATAAATACCCAGTGTAGGCTCAGAACAACGATAGCAGCAACAACCTGCTTGTTTTACTAAGTTTCCTCTATTAAGTCTTTTGGAAATCTTGTAGCCAGCTGCCATAGTGAAGTTTCTGTAATGGAGTGGATTTAAAGGAGGGAGGTATCTCTCATTGTCTGCCCCAGGGTTTCTCTGCTGCTGCTATGTGGGACACTTACTGAACCCATCTGGTCTGTTGGATGTATGAAGGAGCCTGAATTGGAGGGAACTACTAGTCCATAGTGAAGACCCTAAGCATAGGGGTATAGGAACCAAGGGATATAATTGCTCTCCTTTTCTGACCCTCAGGTAGATTATTCTGAGGCACATTCCTCCCAGCTTCTCCGAGGGCCTCCAGCTGGTCCTTCAGGAGCTATTCCAGAAGAAGGCATTGTTATCATGGAAGATGACAGCTCCATGCGTGTCATTGCCCTGAAGACCTAGTACGACAAGATGTGGCGGTGGAAGACGATAATATTGATGATTCTCACCCTGTGTCGGCCTAAGCTAATGTGTGTGCTTGTACCTTAGTTTTTAACAAAAAGTTTTAAAAGTAAAAATAATAAATTTTTTAAATCTTCCAGAATAAGGATACAAAGAAAACTTTTTCTACAGCTGCCTAATGTGTTTCAAGCTAAGCATTATTATGAGAGTCAAAAAGCTTAAAAATTTAAACGTTTATAAAGTAAAAAAGTTACATTAAGCTAAGATTAATTCATCATTGAAAAAAGTTTAATAAATGTGGTGTAACCTAAGTATAGTGTTTATCAACTCTACAGTAGTGTACAGTTGAGTCCTAGGCTTTTACATTCACTCACCACTCATGCACTCAGAGCAACTTCCAGTCCTGCAAACTCCGTTCATGCTAAGTGCCCTACACAGGTGTATGATCTGTTATTGAGCAAAAGGGACTCTGCCTGATGCATTCGAAGCCAATACTATGACACCAGGTTTTTGAGAAAAGAAAAGCTTTATGTTGAAAGTTAACTCCCAAGGAGACAGGAGTCAGGCTCAAATTTGTCTCCCCATGTTTGCTTTAAGGCAGTAATTTTATTAGAAAAGGTTTAGTGGGTGGATTTTGAGATTAGCAGATCATTGGTGGAAGGAAGGGGGAGGTCTAGAAAGCCCTTAGGCATGCACACTTATCTCTTCATGCTACCTTATGGATTGAATGTGCAAATTCAGGGTGGAATTAGTAAGAAACATGCAGTGTAAATTTAGGCTGTAACATCAACAAGCTTGTTCTGCACAAACTCAAGTCAGCCACCTTGGTTCTGACAAATTACAGTCAGTTTTTTTTTTATCTCAGAAGGGAGAGAGTTTCACTGTTTCAACAAGTTGTATCTTTTCTTATCTGCCATCCTGCCTCAAGAATGTCTGTCATTCATTTATTTAACTGTTTGGCACATGGTTTCAGGAATACCATTTTTAATCTATTACACCATATTTTTACTGTACTTTTTCTATGTTTAGATATATAGAATACTTGTTATTGTGTTACAGTTGCCACCAGAATTCAGTACAGGTATATGCTATATAGATTTGTGGCCTAAGAGGTATAGGCTATACCCTATGGCCTAGGTGGGTATTAGGCTATACCATTTAGGTTTAAGTACACTTTATGACATTTGAACAATGCTGAAATCACCTAACACACGTGTCTTATATCTTCACCATTAAGTGACACATGATTGCAGTCACCTGATTGACACTTTCTCCTTCTCAGTCTCACTCTTCCTAGTCCCTCACGCTTGTTCCCTAAAACCACTTCCCAATATAAATTACATGCTAATAGCATTTTTGCAAAGATTTTCATGGCATACCAAACAAAAAGGTATATAAAAGCAGAGAAAAAACTGAATACAGGTTATTCTTATTTTCATGGTGAATTCTGAATATTCTAAATTTTTAACACTGAACATGCAATAACATTTTCATCCAAAAATATACAAAACTAATGCTTTCAAAATTTCTAAGGATTTGATTATAATGCCTTGAATTAGCAGCAAAGGCTCTAGAAACACGAAGATAAATTAGTACCTGAATATGTTAACACTAGGTTTCTGGTTAAATGGAGCATATTCTCATCCAATTCACCAGTTACCTTTAAATCACAGAACTAAATTGGGAGACAAAGTAATTAAAGCTGTGTCCTTACACAAAAATTGTTACTTTTTACTTTTTTCTCATTTTGAAGAATTGAGTATTTCTGACCTTGAGTCTCAATGAAATTCCAAAATAGTATAAAGCCTTAATCTGGTTGAAAACAAAGATGTCTTTAAAATACTGATGTAAAAATAGTCATGAACAGTCTGTTTTATTATAGGAATGTTATTTCACTTTTTTTTTTTTTAGGTTACTGCATGAAAACGAGAAACTTCTGAGATTTCCTTGTCTCCATTCCCACTGTCCTGATATTCCCGTATTTTCCAAATGTCATTTGTAGAAGCCCAGTCACAGACAAAACCAATATTACTCTTCAAACAAAACTCCTGGATTCAACACAGGGATACAGTAATCAGGGCCATCCCAGGGAAGGTTCAGATTGGGGCAAATTATCTTTAGGCCATCCTTCCTCTTCCTCTGCCAAAACTTGCCCTGTTCTGTACTGTTAAGATTGAGCACCATGTATTTCCAAACCACAAGCTCCTTCACAGCACGTTGTACAATTATAATCACCAAATTAATTCTTGAAAATGAGTCAATGCCTGTTGTTTCTACTACACTAGCAATGCCACAATAATGACAGCCATGCCTCTTTGTCCATTGCTATATCTGGGATGCTAGGACAGAGCCAGCACCCAGTAGATGCCACATGTACACTAAAGGCAGCCTTGAAAGAAAGGTTTGTATAGAAGTAGGAACAGAAATAGCAGGGATAGACCCACTTCATTTTCTTGGTGAAAAGGAGATAATTAAATCTGATTGTAGGTCATCTCTGTCAGGCAGTCAAAATAATCCTCTAATCCCCTGATCTAGGTATTTTTCTGAGTGGAGTAGTTATCAACACATCCTAAAGAAATTAAAAGGTCTGTTTCAAATAAAAATTCCTCTGTCAAGAAATAAATTCTAAATATACTTCTCTTGAATTTATGAATTCCAGGTGGAATTAAAGAGTCATACCTTATAAATGATTTTTCCTATGTTTACTAAAGTGGACATCCATTTTGTTTCTTTAGAACACTTTTTTATTATACATCTCTTGATGAATAAAATACAATAACAGGGGCTTCATTTTCAGTAAAGCTGAGAAGTCAAACTATATTTCATAAGGCCTGAAAATATAATTTGTTTTCCATTTAATACCCCAGTCTGCAAATGTTGACCATTAGAAACACAGGATTCCTTTTTATAGTTTTTGTAATTCTAATAGCAAAAGTACAACCAAATAAAGGTCTCAAATATTTGTGCTTAATTTCAATTTTCCTTCAGCTGTTGTATATAATGTTTTCCTTTCTACATGAGTGGAAGGGGTCTAAACTTTGGAAGTCAGTTCTTTTATATTCATAATGAGTTTCAAGCAGTAGAAATAATCTTGGAGAGAATTTACCATATCTAATTTTAAAGTATGTATTTTAAAATGTATTTGACTATCTTTATAGGAATAGTGCAGTATAGAGAGTAGAGCTTCATAGGAAATCACAACTTACCAAACCTGCTGAGGAAGGCCGGCGTCAGGAAGAGATACCTTGCTGATATGCACAGTTTCTTCTTCTTGAGGGCAGCAGATCTTTCACATTGTGTTCCCCTTTTGCCCCAATATATTGTTTTGCACATAGTAGGCACCCAACAAATTTGTTTTCAATTGAATTTAACTCTTTCCTCAAAGTTGGGGTTTATACCCAAAGGTAAACTAACAGCAGTAGAAGTTGTTGCCCCTCTCAGATAACCTTTGCGGACTGATAAGCTCACCTCCCAGCTGCTGAAATTGCGCTAGCTAATAGCTTACACCTGTGACCATCTCTAGAGCATTCCCTCAGCTGGAGATGCCTGGAAAATCACATCACCATTATCACCATGCCACGACCACCACGAGGATGGCCAATGATTGGCTAACACAGAGTGCAGAGCAGGTTCCTCTCACCTGGAGACCGGACAGCTCCAGGTGGAACCACTTATACTCCAGAGCCCCGTGAATCAGGCCAAGGCTGGATGCTGGCCAAGGCTGGATGTTATCCAAGACCATATCTTTGCTCAACGCCTCCCCTTTGCCAATTCTGCTGCCTTCACTTCCTTACAGATTTTTCCTGAGGAGCATTTCCTCGTTAACTCACGTATACCCAAATCCCTGCCTCAGGTTCTTCTTTTAAGTAATATAATCTAAAACACATATACTCTCTCCCTCAAATCTGCTAATATGACTCATATCCTCCATAAGTTGAGCTTGGGTTTACTTCTGCTTAACTTTGTTTAATAAGTATTGACTATTGCCTGAGCTTCCCCAGGCAAAGACAAAGCGCTGATTCCTAAAAAGGCAAAGGGTCCCAATCAGGCCTGAGATTAGTGGAGAGGTCATTTTTAAGTATGCTCCTGCAGTGTCAAGACTACTTGAAAACATAGTTAGCAATTCTGAACATAATTGGTTGTAAGACTCAAGGGACTAGATTCCAAGATAAAATTAGGATACCAGCTCTGTGGAAAAATTCACATTCAAATGATTTGCCATTACTTATTATCACATAAAATTGTACAGTTATTAGACCACTAAAAGTCTGATAACCTGGTTATCAATAAATACAGTATTTAATCGGGTTATTGTGCAAAAGTTCATAGCAAATGTATATGTCATATATTATAGTTACATAGAAAATCAAATTTGATATATGAATGAATACAAGATGGAACTTTTTCATATAAACATCTAAGAAACAGAGTTGAGGTATAGTTTTTACCAACAACTAGAATGGGAAAGTAAATGATCATGTTCAACAGCAAACTCAATCAGTAGCTTACATTTCCAGCCCTCTCCCAGTGTCAATAATCAGATGACTTTAAGCTGCATCTCTGTAATTCTCTAGATCTTCATGATCTCAAGGTGGCTGCAGAAGCTCCAAATACCATGTTTCCACCATAATTTCAAAGACAAAAAGCACAGGAAGGGATAGCTGTCTCACTGGGGAAAGAAATCTTTCCCAAGCTCCCCCAGGAAATGTACCCAGGTCAGAACCAAGTCTCATGACCACTCCAGGCCAGAAAATAAGCCCATTTTCCCAAAGACCATTTTCTCTGCCTCAAAGCTGAACAAAATTGGAGATGGTGGAAGCAAAGTTAGGATCCAGGCAATAAACAATTCTGCTATATTTAACATTAAAGGCCAGGGAATCCCCTTCAGCAAATTTCTTTCTGAATCTCCTTCTCAAAGTTTTAAAGAGTAATTTCACCACACTCAAGGCTCCTTCCTCTTAGACAATAAGCAGTTGCACATGTATATACTATTATGAGAGAGAAATATTCATTTCAATTCAAAGGTGTAAAGAGTGGTATACTGTAATTTTTCTCAAATAAATGTGGAAAAAACACCTAAAAATAGACATTTTTGGTCTACACATTTTACAATATTATGTAATTCTTCACATGTAACAAACACTGAATTCATGTTGTCCATTCAGAGGGGGCAATGAGTACAGACAGCCAAGGGCCCAACAGATGTGGCTTCATTCTAGGCTCTTTTACTTACCAGCAATGTGACTGCTGTGTGCCTCAGTTTCACTATCTTTTGAGGGTGAAGATCATGTTTTGAAAAAAAAAAACAACAACAAAACAAGAGCACAGTTTCTGGGCCATGAACCATAGTAAGTACTCAGTAAATGATAGCTATTATTATTAGTTCAGGAGTCTAAAAGGTGAAACTATGACAGTCACCTAAACAAATATTATTTTCCTCAACTACAGCAAGAAAGTAAAAATGACCAGGATCAGCTTCATCTCTTTCTAACCAAGTTTCCTCTGACCTGAAGGCGTCTAAGAAGTTATGATTTACTGACAAGAATTCACAGGCCTGAATGGTCCCTTCAGAGAAATTCCTTACAACGTGCCTCCTAGATGACTTATGATTCATTGGACTTAGTTTCTGTTTTTCACATGAGTTGTAGTAAGGAAATCCAAAAGTAGCTAATCCAATTTCAGTCCATTTTCAATATCAATAATGGCTTTCACCTATCTATTTCTCTTTCTTGGTCTGAATGGTATAGTTTTATGTGAAAATCTCTTATTTCTAAAGGAAAGTAATTGCATACTTATAATACACATAAGTTCCATCTTGTAAGCCTCTAAGATAGCATCAGTTACCTACATATAGAAGGAAACTCAGTATTCAAAATGCCTTCTCACATTTCAGAAACACTGTCCTCTGTGGTATGGGAAATATTTTTATCCATAAAATTTCTCTAGATGATATTTTTCTCTCCAAAGGTACATCAACCACACATTAAAGTGGATGGTTTTTATAGCCATATTAATAGTTTCACAATATGGATAGAGTTTATCTTTGCTATTCTAGTTCTTGTGCCAAGTAAACTATGTCATGAACTAACAATACTTGGGACCTTTAGGTAACTGAGGAGTTATATAAGCCAATCCTTAGGTCCTAACCCACAATTGTCTTGGATTTCTTTTGTATGGGACTATTGGTGGAAGAAATTACAACTTTCCTCATACTAGATACTTTCTTTTTGGAACACCTATATTTGGTTTGCAGAAATAAAATACCATAAAAGAAAACTAATGGTTTCCAGATGCATTATAAAAGATATATTAAATAAGAAATTAAAATCTCTCTTTTACCAAAAAATGGATAAAATTCATATGGTTGAAACAATTATTTGACCATAGGGAACAATACTGATAAATACATTGCATGCTGTAATACCTAACAAAATGTATAATATATGTTAGTCAGTTTTTTGCTATAGAAAAAGCAATCACAAAATTTTAGTGTTATAGAACAATGACACTTATTTCTTACTCCTTTGTCTGCAGGTGAGGAGGCTTCAGCTGAAGTCCAGGCATGGCCAGGCTTGACACAAAGCTCTGGGATGATTCCAAATCTGTTCTGGGTTCCAAATCTGTCTTTCCTCATTTTGGGCTCAGCAGATTACCCAAGGCATTCTCTCATGGGGATGGCAGAGAGCATAAAAGCATGCTCAAATACCCAAACACATTTCAAATGCTTGCATCACATCTGCTAACATCCTCTTGGCCAAGGCAAACCACAAGGTCAAGCCAAAAGTCAGAGCAGGGAAGTAAATTCTGCTCTCCAAGAGACCTTGGCAAGGATGTGACTGTATACTACTTCTACAGAGGAATAAAGATTTGAGTCTTTATTGATACAAAAAACAATAAGAATGTAACCTAAAGTATCTCTGTCACATGTGCATAGGGAGACATATAGGTGGATATTTATATAGCATTGTTTATAAATAAGCAAGGAATTATGTTTATCAGTAGGGAATGGGGAAATAAATAATAGTTCATTCATATAATAAAATTTACATATTAGTTTAAATTAAATAATGCCATAATACGGCAAATGTTTTTTTAAAAAGCATTGTGGATCAAATAAGGTACAAAATACTGTATGCAATGTGATACCATTTATGTAATTTTAAAAGAACACACAAAGTAATATCATGCATTCTTTACGGATATACACATTTGTAATCCAGAACAAAAACATGATGGAAAAGAACAGGTAATTTCAGTGTAGTGAAGTGGTGGCAGAAGAGATGAGACTGAAGTTTTAGCAATAACACAAATTTAATTTAAAAAGAAAGAGCCCAAGCAGGGTGCAGTGCCTCATGCCTGTAATCCCAGCACTTTAGGAGGCTGAGGAGGGTGGATCATGAGGTCAGGAATTCAAGACCAGCCTGGCCAAGATGGCGAAACCCCATCTCTACTAAAAATACAAAAATTAGCTGGGCGCAGTGGCAGGTACCTATAATCCCAGATACTCGGGAGGCTGAGGCAGAAGAATCGCTTGAACCCAGGCGTCAGAGGTTGCAGTGAGCCAAGATTGTGCCACTGCACTCCAGCCTGGGTGACAGACTGAGACTCTGTCTCAAAAAAACAAAAAAAAAACCCATAAAAATATAAAAATATGGCAAACTGTGAATATTTCTTAAATCTGAGTGTGTGGTGAGTAAATAGATGTCTGTTCTTTATATATTCAAAATATATTATAACTAAGAATTATAAATATGTTTTGTTAAATAGCATAAAGACCAACCCAATTACTCAAAATACTTTTGGAAAACACTGTCTCATGAAACTTAAAGATTCACTGAGCTGAAACAATGAGACAGCCTGAAGACGCCACAACACTCTCAGTAATTTGTCCATATATTATCAATTCTCACTCTCTGGGACTACTTCTCTCCTTATAGCATTTAGAGGTTTTATTCAAAACACTTCCATAATCTGTGAAAAAGCCTGATGTTTGATGACAACTTTAATTGTGGAGTTGACCACCCATGCTGAGCAATCTGAGATTTTCTGGATTTTGTCATACATATACCTCCCTGGGAATATTTTTAATACACAGAGACTGTAAGCAGCAAATAGAATAATACCCAACTTTGGCCATCTTCTTTGTTTTAAGGAGAGCTCTTGTTGGGTTGCAAATATAGGCTTGATTAAAATCTGAATGTGTCCACAAAAAAGAACTCTAACTAAAAATGTGTTAGGGAGATTTGTGGGTTCTGCCAAATCTCAGCTGAGGATAGAGGGCTACAAATATTGAACACCTAGTGTACATGGCAGGCATTTGTGTCACAAGTATTTTCCCACATGATCTTTCTAACAATGATAAAGTATAGGAATTATGTCCTCCACTAACAGTCAAAAATGACAGGGCAGAGAATTAAGTCCAGATCTGTCTGACACCAAAATCTGTGTTCTTACATCACATCACTCTGCCTAAGTTAGGGCACTTGGAGAGATCCCAAAGGGTCACCCCATCATCACAAGAGGCCTGCTAGAAAAAACCTCTATCCATGATGTCTACATTATCTACACTTGAAAAACCCCAGGCAAAACAGTAAAATCAATGTATTTGGTCTCTCAATACTCCAGCCCCTTTTTCTCAATTGATTTAGAAACCTGCCTTTTTCGGGCTTACATTGTTCCTAGGTCACCCCTTTGTTGATCAGATATCCAGCCCAGACTTACTTCTAATTCACCGACAGTATCTCTTCCTTCAGTCCCATTCTCTATTGAAATTATCAAATCCTCCCAGCTAAGCATCACAGAGGAAAACATTTGAAAGACTGATTCATACTAAAAATTGATCAATGTGTATAGTCCTAGAAACAAGTGTAAAAAAAGTTATTATACAGTGACTAAGAGTGAAAACTAGCTACAATTTCCATCAAAAGACCTAAAATAGTATTACAATATAAAAGTACATATGGCAGTTCTATGTCATAAAATAAAATTCAGCCATATTGCATTTTTTAGAAAATGCTTACAATTGTTTATGGATAACATTAATGAATTTGCAACTACTACATCTTAGAACAAATGTAGCCAACCGGACAACTCAATGTATTCCTTGCCCTGGGGATATCAAACGAAGATATCAGAAGAGAACAATGGCCCCACAGGAGTGCAATCTCTCTGGATGATAAAACGTTACATAAGAAGAAGAATGGGCGAAACAAATATTATTCTTTCTATTTCCTTTGCAGGAACACATCACAGTCTGGAACTAATATATTCAACCGTTTTCTTACTTTAAGTCTCAGAAGGCACCAGCAACAAGTCTTTTTATCCCATAGAAGAAATTAATATTTTCCTTTCTATATAAGTTTATACCAACTACCTAAATAACACAACATACTAGAGAAACCCTGAATAATACCATAGATTTTAAGAGCCTTCCAATGCAAATGACCCCCTTCTGCTCAGAAAACCAAACCAAACCGTCTGAGCACTTCATGGGCACTATGCTCATGCAACAGGTATTTACTAAGCACCTACTAGGTAACAGATGCTATGCTATGTCCTCAGGATACAGTTGATGTTAGGTAGCACCTCAGCCCCCAGTATCCTCTGTCCCTTATTATTTATCCTGTAATCCCCTCTCCTTGAGTGTGGGCTAGACTTAGTGACTCTTCTAATAAACAAAATGGCAAAAGGGGTGGGATGTCACTTCCAAGATTACATTATGAAAATACTGTGGCTTCCATTTTGGATGCCGTCTCACCCTGGAGAAAGTCTGCTACCATACAGGCAGGCATCCCTGGCCCATGTGAATTAGCTTGAAAGCAGATCATCTAAGCCTGTAGGCATGGGCTCAAGAGCAAATCTTTCCTTCTAAGTTGACTGCAACCTCAGGAGAGGTCTTGTGCCAGAGGAACCCAGCTAAGCCACATCCAGGTTCCTGACCCACAGAAACTGGGAGATAATAAATCTCTGCTGTTTTAAGCTGCTAAATTTGGGGGTAGACAACTATAGAAAACTAATACACAACGGTTTATAAGACAAGGTCCTTGCCTAAGTGGAGCTTACAATTGAGTGGGTACTGATGGATGATAAACATAAATACAGATAATATCATTTTACATGGTTTTAAATATTATAGAGAAAGTAAAACAGGGTAATGGAAAGAAGAGTGACTACATAAGTGGATGGAAAAGGGAGACCCATCTGCAGAGACTGAGTGAAATGGACTTGAGCATTCAAGGCAAAGGACATATGGGATTGCAATAAATTAAATGAAAAACTAGGTATGAGAATTCACCCAAATTCTGTTAAGCTAAACATTAAAGAAGTTGACAAAAATGTAAGGAAATACTATTATTTTCAATACATTTTATTTTGAAAATTGTAGTTTTTTATTAACTATGTTATGTATATTGTATATTACTGATATTTTTAGGTGAATTAACAAATATTTTAAAATTCTGCTTTAATTTTTAATATAATAACCATCAATAGATATAACTCATGTAAACAAAGTATTTTGGGGAACCCCAATAATGTTTAAGAATATAAAGGGGTCCTGAAATCAAAATGAATGAGTACTGCTGGTATAGAGTATTGCGGAGCATGGTTTGGAATGTGACTCTTATTCTAAATTGAATGGGACAAAATTCCATTGAAATGTTTCTAATCAGAATGCCGGGATCTGACTTAAATATTTAAAAGGTTATTTGGTGTTCTGTAAGAAGAATGGACTGAAAGGGAGAGAAATGAGAAAATCGGTCAGCACTTGGCAAATAATTACCCACAGAGGTTTTCATGAGGACCTGAAAAGGAACAGTTCTGAAACTGAGAGTTGAACTTTTCACATTAGGAAAAAATCCCATGTGAAAATCACCTATGTCTCTATTATGCAACTGAAGGCTTGCTATTATCATATTAATTTAAAAACATAGGATGAAACAAATCCTGATGATTCAGGATGGCATTTCTTTCCACTTGCTTTACGGACCCTGGTAAATGTATCCCAAGCCTTCATGCTGTACTCTGTGGACCTTCCCTGAGTACACTACATAATTTCTAAGCAAAATAGCAAAATTATACTTTGGTGACATTATCTGCAAGATGAAACAGCCAGAAAACAGGGCTCCCTGCTGGCTGCATTAGGCCTTGCTTTTGCCATTATGAAATTCATGCTTCTATAAATTGGCAGTAATGGAATTTCACCTGCCTTTTAAATAGCACTTTTCAGATGAATAAAATGTTATCTCTAACACTGATATGCCACAGAAGTAGAAAACAAACAAATCAAACCAAAAAGTGTCTAATTTTATTATATCATTTGGTGAAATGTGGTGGGGATTTTTCCTGCCAAATATCAACCTACAGAAACAACAGGATCTACTCCGACATTCCATAACATTCAAATCTCAATAAAACTGAATTACTATACATGTTTTAAATATCTTTACTAAACTTTCCTGCCAATTCTAAGAAAAACCCAATGCTGTCACCAGCTAAGAAGTTTTAGCTTGATTCCCCCCCTCATAATTAGTGTTTCAGGAAACAGTTAAAATGCCAGGAAAAAGAGAAATTATATGTTTTTTTAATTATATGAATTTCTGACTTTGTTCATAACTCTCTTCGTGAACTAACCAAACACAAAGGTAAATGCCTACCCACTGTATCCTAAATACAATCCCACATATCACATCATTCTCATCGTGCTCAGTCATTTCCTTTACTTACCCCTAGAAATGTCAAGCAAAAAAAAAAAAAAAAGAAAAAAGCTTCCAATAATTTTTTTTTTCTGCATAGAAAAGAAACTGGATGGCACTAAAGAATAAAACATAATGACACAAAGAGAAGTGAAAATCTGCTATGGATTTGGTATAGTGTGGCTAATTTGGGCTACAGAGTACTATTTTAACCTAAATTGCTCATCAAGGCTTTCAACACAGAAAAGTAAGCAGAAGAAATATCAGATTATTACATTCTTTTTGGGCCAGCTTCAAGCAGGCAGTTTTAATATTGCTCTTGACCAGTGGCAGAACAGAAACTATTTTCTTGGCTTTGTGATTATGAAATCAAATGTACAGTAAATGCAAACAAACCTGGTATTAAAAGGAACAGCTTTTCTGAAATGAAAGTGTGATTTTTTTAAGCTCTCCTTGCAACCTAATGGAATTTACCAGAGTGAATTTTAAATACTATGTTTGAAATAGAACTTGATTTGCAAAAATTCATTTCTTGCAAGTTTCAAAACTGTATTTAAAGTAAAGCACACAAAGCTTATTAAATTATTTGCACAATAGCTAGAGAAAGGAAACCCTGGCACTCGGTTTAATTTTCTTCTACTTCTCTCCATCTCCCATCCTTTGCTCTTGCCCTAATTGACAAGCTCTCAAGACCTCACTGGTCCTGCTTGGTAGGGTAGTAATGGCCATACAAAGCAGGAAGGTTTAAACAGAAGTAGCACTGAGTGTGCTATGGCCAAGCTTACACGGGGCAGCTGCCAGCATGATGTGATTTTGAACATTCCAAAAGGCCTCCATGCCCCCAAAATTTTCCCACTAGTTTCTACTTCAGAGCAGAAATTTCCATAGCTTACACCCTTTGACCCAAGGAAGTGGAGACTCTTGCCTAAACACCAATATTACCTAGAAGATAATAGCATAGCAAGGTTTAAGTGAAAGGTAAAAGAATGACCTTGTAAGAGTTGTGAGCCAGCACAATAGTGAGAGACTGCAAAATCCAGACTAACCGAAGTGGAAATTTCATGTACAATAAACTTGTGTGGGTGAAATGGGAAAGTACAGTGTCACTAAACTGAGACCTTTGTGCAGAAGTAACATGGTGAGTAATGGGTGTTCCCTAACAGGACAAAAGGAATCTTCCTATGGGAGCAGAAAAACAAAGTCTTGAGATAAAAGCAAGTAAGGAGATACAGGAAAACCATGTGCCAAGGAAAGAAATCAGATATAAGTCAGAGGAGTTTTTCTCTGGGGCATCTTTTTGCTTGTTTGTTTGTTGTTGTTTTTAAAAAGGGGTCTCACCTTGTCACTCAGGCTAGGTGCCATGGCACGAACATAGCTCACTGCAGCCTGACCCTCCTGGGCTCAAGCCATTCTCCCACTCAGCCTCCTGAGTAGCTAGAACTATAGGCATGCACCACCACACCTGACTAAATTTATAATTTTTTTCTTAGAGACGGAGATCTCACTGTTGCCCAGGCTGGTCTCAAACTCCTGGGCTCAAGTGATCCTCCCTGCTCAGCCTCCCAAAGTGCTGGAATTATAGGCAGGAGCTGCTATGTTTGGCCTTCTCTGGGTCATCATAAAGGTATCATGTAACTTTCCAGCAGTTGAAGAAAAAGGATATGATAAACTTTGTACTCAAATATATTGATATCATGGCATGGAAGTGAAGTGGAATTGTTCAGTAGGTTGGCACTAACAGTCTGTAACTTAGGAAAAACAGGACTAATGGTTTTAGATAAAAGAATTTTCCATAATGAGTTGATGGAGGAGGATGAAGTAGTGACATTGCCAGCAAAATATATTAAAGAAAGTAGGACAAGAGCTATAGCTATGGGAACCAGGAGTAAGCACTGAGTGAGGAAAGAAGCAAGAGAAGGATTTGGGGATGAAAAAGAGGAGCAAGAAGGATGTAGATAAATAAAGGAAGGTAAGAATTTCAAGAAAAAAAAAAGTGTAAACAACAGTGCCAACTGCCGAAGAGAAGCAATCAGGGTAAGAACTATTCAAATGAGCCTGGGTGGAGCAGGGGGGAGGACGGCGATGAACTTCACTGAATAGGCTGAGTGGAAAGGTAAGGACAGACTGTGCTAGGAGAAACTAGAGGCACTAAGCATAAAACACTCAGTGGCCATTAAAGGAAATACAGAAGCAAACATAGCTCAAGGGAGGAACAGTGTTAATCAAAGATTTTGCTCAAGGTAGAGGAGACCTAAAAGAAAAAGTAGATCTTATCTCTTCCTTCTGGCTCTGAAGATGGTAAAAGCAAGCTAAGTAGACAAGAATTTTTTTGACCACAAATCTCTCCAGAAAAGGAACTGGGAAAAGATTAACTCCCCCTCTAAAGTAACATATGTTGGCTTCTCCTCCAGATACATTTGTTAAGGAATGTAGGATGTTCCTCCAAATACTCCCCACTCCATTCTACACCACCCTACTCCCACCCCTGGGACATTATTTTCTTTATACCAGTTCCCCTCCCACTGGGTCCCAGTTCACCCATTTCTCACACCAGTCCTGGTGGTGAGACTCATTTACTTCCCTTGTTTTCAGCTGCACTATACACTTTCCTCTAGACCAGGGTTTCTTAACTTCCACACTGTTGTCATTTCGAACCCAGTCATCTTTTGTTGGGTAGGTAGGAGGCGTAGTCCAGTGCAGTGTAGCTTAGTAGCATCCCTGGCCTCTCCCCACTAGATGTCAGTAGCACGTCCTCCCACCGTCAAGATAATAAAAAATGTCTCTAAACATTACTGAATGTTCCTTTATGGGGAAAATCCCCCACACCCACATTGAGAATCACTGTTGTAGACACTTCTCTCCCCGTATTCTCCCTATAGACTGAGATAGATATCCTGCTCCACCCCACTTCTCCCATACTACCTGTCCCTGAAACAAGCAAATGATGCTTTTCTTTTTCTTTCCAACAATTTTCACTACTGGAAACTAATGAAGTTTAACAAATATCATCCTGACAAAATTCCAGTTCCAAGAATGCTCACAGAGTTATCATGCTCCTTAGATTCCAGGGAAGTGTGAAGTAAGCAAGGGCTGTAGTTTCCACGCCCACTTTCTGGTCTCCCTTCTTAGCCAGCATGTGGGATATGGCTACACCCCAGGTGATGGTGAGACTGAATGCTGGACCTACCTCCTGGTTCACACTCATGTGGACACACAGTCAAGTTGGTAAGTCTGTTAGATCTGGTAGGTTTGGCAGGACAGCTCTCAGCACGTTGGACTGGCCCTGTGCTGGTCCCTCCTTTCTCACTTGTATTTCTCAAAAATAGTGATACAGTGTGCTGAGAATGTAACATCCTGAAATAGGGAGATACTGGCCAGCACATCCTGGGCTCTGTTCCAGTCCCCCAGAAACAGGATGCCCTTCAGTGCTTTAGCCCAGTGAGTCTAGCAACCCTGGGGTATAAAACCTAGTGAGGGCTGCTTTCCTGGGTCCCTTAGCTACTGTACAAGTAGGGCACATGAAGTAGAGACTCCATCTTCCACAGGAAGCTTTCCTAAGCCTTGGGGGACTGACTGACTTGCAATGAATTCTACACTTCTGTTGTCCCTTCCTGCCTATCTGTAAGTAATAAACTTGCTTCATGTGTCATATTGTGTGTGTGTTTTGTCTCACCAGACTCAGACAAGCTGATATCCAGTTCACAGTGAACCTGCTTCGCAGGTTTGCTTATTTCATTGCCAGGTATTCGTAGTACTGTCACCACTTTTTGTCAAAAATCACTGTGTAGTTTTTCTGCAGTTTGTTCTTATTCTGCTATCTCCACCCTCAACGTCTATACTCAAAGATTCACCCTGCCCAAGTTTTAGTTCATTCTTAACTGACCTTGTATCATACTTAGAGACTTTTATGATTCCAGTCCTGGACTCTTAATCCTTCCTGGGATGCTTGGGTGAGAAATAGCATCTCCCATTTGACTCCAAGGCTCCCAACTTAGCTCTCAAGCTGCCCTCATCCATCTTGTTCTCCTGACAGTCTTTACAGCTCCGGCTGTGTGATTCATCCCTTTCCCCAAGTCCTATTTTTGCCTGCACTTTCATTTGCCTTAAACATCTTTTTACTTGAATGTCAAGACAAGTTTCACATATTAGACCTTATATAAATTCTTCCTTACAGTCCAAGCAACATCGTGGCTCCTTAGCTCATTTGAAAAGAAGATATGATAACTATACCCTAAATTATCAATACATTTCTGATGGATTACAGTAGCTTTGCCTACTTTTCAAAGCCTCTTCGAATCATTACTTATGTCCTCTTCCACATCTAAGGAAGTGGGTTTTTTTAATTAGGTCATTTTACACATAAAGCAATACTAACTGATACAGTTGACTGGAGATACAACCCTGATCTCATGACCAGCAAGGACATTAAAATCTCTTGCTTCTAAGTTGGATTTCTTTGTGGAAACATATTTGCATATCTCTTTGGAATCCCCTCTTTGCATGTTAACTGGTTGAAATACAAAATGATATCGATTGGTCCTATAAAAAGAAAGAATATTGCTTATCTTCCTTTTCTTTTTATCATCTTGCGGATTGTTAACATTTATCAAAAACAGTCCATGCTTAGCAGTATGCTCCAATTGGATCCTAGGCAACATGCCTGTGTTCTTGCTTTCAGCCCTCTGCCCTCACATAAGCACTAAGAAAAATAAGTGCTTATTTTTCCAACCACTTTCTGACTAATCCATTCAGTCCATGCTCCAGAAGATAAGTGAACACTTCTCCTGAGGCTTTCGTTAAAAAATCCTTTCTAAATCCTACCAATTCTCCTCTCAAATTGTGTAGCCTAACATAAGCACTAACTCTAGCAAATCTTAATTTGCTTAAAAATAAAAAAAGACAAGAAAGTTCCCAAAATGTCAGTACAAGAGCCCAGGATATTCACCACTTGACCAATGACTGACAGTAAACACACACACAATGAGACCAGTCCTTCCGCTGAACCAAGACTCTTGAGAATCTGAAGAACATACACATCGAATTGATCTACTCATGTCACAGATGAAACTGACAAAAGAGAGCATTTAAATCATTCTGCTCTCTAACCTGCAAGATAAAGACTTGTCATGTGTCACTACAATTGTTTCCCCATTATTAAAATGTCCATTGCAGAAAACTCAATAAATAACAGAAACTATAAGTCTTGGACTACATCCAAACTTTGTATTTAACTGACTTAGGAATGTTGATTAAAATTCCATTTGGTGTTGTAACTTAAAAGCAAGTGAGATGACAGCTCTAAGAATACATATACATTCACTTTTTGGAGTCCCCCCAAATTATTTCTGCAATTTGGAAGAATTGTAGAAATGATGAAATGTACAACAAAAATCACAGAGGTGAGAATTAGTCCTCGTGGGTGTGCTGCGATTGAATATAAGATAGAAAGTGATAAATTGGGAAAAGAGAAGAGGAAGCATGTCTCTTTAGGCCACAGAAAATAACATACAAACTAGGGAAGAGTGTAGGAAGCATTTTTCTCCTACTTCTTGCCTCTCATGGGAAATCACTAATACTTTCTGAGAAAAGGGATAAGCTGTTCAGTTTCTACTTATTAATGAAACAGCAATTTCTAGACTTAAGCATATTAGTGAGCACTGTTCTTTATAATAGCTCCAGAAATTTCTGCTTAGGAACAACAAAAACAACAACAAAAAACACCACCTGAGAGTAATCCACATTGTTTCTAGGGTAGACTCACCCTAATTTACGTGTGACTCAAAAATGTGACTCTAAAGAACTGCAAGCAGATTAATGTAAGAAACTCCTGCTAAAACCCTGCTAAAAACACTCCAACATAATGTAATCCTCCTTATTCACAACTGATTGAAGCACAATGGGCAGCACACAGAAATGTGTGCTTTCAAGGAGCATGTTAAGCTTGAATGTGATATGCAAGCCTTTTTGAGAACCTTTACTAGAAACAGTTGAGTGGAGGTATTGGTTCCCCCATTTCCCTTCATTTACCCTCTTCTGAATGTGACCACTGTGTAGGAAATAGGTCTAGCCCCTAACAGATCTTGGTCTGGTGTCCTTAATCCGGAGCAGCACTTTAAGGGGCCAGGTCAATTATCAGGGAGAAAAAGGCGAGGGCATCTTCCTTCCACTCTCTCCTCCCCCATACTAGACCTTACCTTTGGAACTGTACCCAGAATTAACCTGGAAGCCCATTGACCACAGCAGACAGACCTATATTTGATCTGACAATAATCCCCAGGATTGACCACCAAGCTAACTTCCATCTCTAGAATTTCACCACCCACCAGTCTTTTTCTAAGTCATTTTCACTAGATAATAATGAAAAACATTCAGATCTCTAGTGTAACTGCATTTTCTGGTTCAGAGGAGGAAACAATGGCACTAAAAGTCAAAAGGTACTTACAGAGCTTCTGATCTCATCTGCTCTCTATTAATAGTAATACATGATTCTTTACATACTTCTATGTTTAGTAATGACTCCAGAGAAATAGGTTCTGATCCATTTGAAAATTTTGGAATTATTGTGCATTCTTTTTTAATTATTTAGGGATTTCTTCCTATATTTGAAGGCTTAAAAATAGTAGAAAATATGTTTCCGTGAAACAGCATATATTCAATATAATACCATGCTGAAATTTTGGGAAGGATGAGTGTTGCTTTGTATGTGTGTCATAACCTGAATGATAAACATGGCTACATGATTTAAAATATCTAACTTTCATCACCACTTGGTGTGGAGGGAGGCTCTGAAGGATCTGTTTTCCCATCTCTGTTTTCGGATCCCCACTCTCCACACATTTGCAAACTCAGCTCGCATTGTTTTCTTCACATGGAGGAGGGGATACGTCCTCCCCAGTAGGCATTTTAACCATCAGAAGACTAGGATCACTACGTAACTGATTATCCATATGTTTCTTGCCTGATAATTAAGATTTATATTTTTGCATAAAATCTCAATAACCCAAAAATGCCTTGTGACATTCAATATTTCTGTGCTCTTCTTTCCCACTGTTATGAATTGTGTCCCCACCCCCTAAAATTTATTTATTGAAATCCTAATACCCAGTACCTCAGAATATTACTATATTTGGAGATAGATCTTTTCGAATTTGGATACTGACAGAAAGGGAAGACGACGTAAAGACACAAGGGAAAAATGGTCATCTATGAGCCAAGGCGAGAGGCCCAGAACAGATTCTTCCCTCGTGGCCCTCAGAAAGAACCAACCCTACAGGTACCTTATCTTGGACTTCTAGCCTCCAGAACTGTGAGAAAATTAATTTCTGTTGTTTGATCTACTCAGTCTGTGACTTTATTATGGCAGCCCTCACAAACTAATACACCCACCAAAGGAAGAAGAGTGCAGGAAGTTTTAAGATGCCAAAAAGACAGATTGTAAAACAGTAGGAAATGGGGAAGTTCATTAAGATGACACGTGGGAGCCAACAGGTTACATAAGAGTACAACTGTTATGCACTCCCCATAAAGGAAAGGATTAATTTTAGGTCCTGCTGAACCATGTAAAAGGTGTAAATTAAATAAAATTATCTCTCTGACCCTAGGTATAAAGGAAAAAAAAAAGAGAACATTCAAATATAAAGTAGAAAAAGAAATCTGCCATATTGAAAGTATATTAGGGTATTGAGTTAAAATAAGTAGTCCTAACATTTAAATAGCTAAGACATTTTAAGATCTTTGAAGTCTCACAGTGGTAAATCCTAGGATCTCCTTATAATGCTGAAAAAGTCTCACTAACTGAGTTACTCTTTGGAAAATGATGGCAAAAATGGTAAATGATTGATGGTAGATGATTGTAACACTGTGAAACCTAGACTGATAAATACATTTCAATTCGGTTTATTGAATCATTGATAATAGATTTTTCCTAACATAATTTTTTAAAAAATGAAATACCTAGCAATTTCCTTATCACCAAGACTGATATAAATGACAACCTGGAACAAGTCATTGATTAATTCTGGCCCTCTGCTTCCTTATTTATAAAGTGGAATATATATATATATATATATATAGCTATAACTACATTATATATATATATATAGGTTATAACTACACAAATATCTGAGATACTCAGGTGGAACGTTTAATCTTCTTAGGTAAGAGTCATTAGAGATGGCACAAGCAAGGGGCACACAACATATGAGTTTTATTTTTGCTCTAGTCATTCTTATTGTATCATTCTAATAAACAAATGTACCATCTAATGTTTCATACAAAAAAATCATTTATCTGTCATTCATGTTGTAGAGAAAGTTGAATTCTCTTAATCATCCATTGTGATTTTGTCCTAAAGCATCAACCTTATCATTGGTTTTCTATCTATTAGTCAGAATATTAGGTTGATTATTATCCTCCAAGCACACTCTTTGCCAAGATCTACCATTGTTTTTCATTAGTTGAAATTCTGGATGGAAGGAGATAGAGCCTATATAGATGACGGATGGGGTTAAGAACCCAAGGTCTAACAGGATTGTATAAGAAACTACTGCTGGGTGATATATGCACATGTTGGAGTAATGCTCACTAAAAGTGAGGAGGCAGCCTGAAGCAGTTGGCAGGACAACAGGCAGTCTAAATTACATCATTCATTTAATAGTTCTAACATATGGCAACTATTAAATCTCCAAAACAAATGCAAGGCTAACCAGCACTCTCATAGAAAACACGCTTTCATTCTTGATTTTTCTAATAAAACGCTTCAGTCCAAGTTACTGCCAATTTCAAAACAATAATAATAACATATATTTCTAAATTCAATAACAATATAGGACTTGCTGAAAGACTAATAGTCATCTAATAATATATAAAATGTTAAATATTCTTGTTTTTATGTCTTTCACAAATTATTTCAGGAGCTCTGTAGGAATAATCTAATGCTCTAAAGCAACAATTAGATTCTGCAATACATAAATCAGCCCACAATTATTTTCAGAATGAAGGACCCACAAATGTTATATATTGAAGATGGCCTTTGCTTAAAGCAAGTGAAACACAACTTCAATTCTGTCATTTTCCAGTTAATCTCACATGTGTGATGCAAAAAGCACAGGAGAAAACTCCAGTGACCTTTTAGGGAAACTAATTTTACTCTTGTTCTACATAGTCTTCAAATAATTACCCTATACCCTGATGTGATTATTACACATTGTATGCCTGTATATACTTACAAACATTAAAAATCAAAAATTAAATTATTTTAAAAAATAATAATTACCCTAAGCAGGAAACAAGAGAGACAATAAAAGAGAGCAAGGTATAACACACTATTACTGCATGAATTGTTGTTGGAAACTTCTTATTGTACTTAGGTAAAATCCTTCATCTAAATAGTATGTCTTCTGGTTAGCTACCCTCAAAAGTCTCAGGTCCTCTGTGAACACTCTAGAAGAGTGAAGGGCCTAGGACTAATGGACAGACAACTTCACACCAACATTCAGACTCCCAGAAGTTAGTGCCTTCCTCACTGCCTTCCTATTCTATGCTTTATCCATGTCACTTCTAGGCTTGACCCAGGTGTTTTCCTCCCTAGTCCTTTGGATTTAATCCCATTCAGCTTAGCCCTTTGCCCTTTGATCTGACTTTTCCTTTCATCCTACCTCCCGTTTACCAACTGTCTAAGGCTCTACAATGTACTCTGTGGAATATCATTCTTCTGCCTAGAAATGTCCAACATTTTTAACTTTTTAAAGAATGTCATTTTTCCACCCAGTATCCATTCACCTTTTTCCAGATCACATTACCCCAGTTTTCCTCTGGGAAACTAACTTCTTCCTTATTCAGTTCAAGTGTTTATGATGGAGTTAACTTCACCTCTGTCTCCAGGGGCACACAAGGAACTAATGCATGAACAATCAAATAATTATATTCCAATCCCTTCCTTTGACTGGAAGGGGCCATGTAGATCACTCACTGTAAAGAATGAATTGGTAAAGACCCACATGAACAGAAGACCATGAGCCAAGTTGAACAAGGTAAAGGTCTGGAGATCTTAGTGTAGGAAACTGTCTGCTGCTTCCCCTCACCCCCACCCTGGTGCATGGGAATGTCTGAGAGGTCGTCTGTGGCCCCACTAGTGAGGCATTCCATAAAGCCATTTCTCCAGAATAGCATTCAGGTACCATGGCTCGGAGTCCTTCTCTGAGACCTACCAGTAGTTCAGCTGGTTCTTCTCACTCTCCAGCCCAGGGGATCTTACTCTAATCTTAGGGGAAGCCCTGTTCTCTTCCTTCTGCTTCTTTAAATATTCTGTCCCTTCCCAAAATACTCTTAGTTATCTAAGGACCTAGGGTTTTGGAACACAACTCTGGAGAGACTCTTTCTACACTGTCACTTCCCTTCCCCAAGGTGATGAGCTCAGAGCTGCCCATCTGCTCCAATTGGGAAAGAAATGATATGCCAAAGGAAGTAAAAAATAAATCCCAAATATGGTATTACATCATAGTCTCCT
Organism: Colobus angolensis palliatus; assembly: GCF_000951035.1. Taxonomy (NCBI): domain Eukaryota; kingdom Metazoa; phylum Chordata; class Mammalia; order Primates; family Cercopithecidae; genus Colobus; species Colobus angolensis. Next base: position 1,608,847 of record NW_012118099.1, read on the forward strand.
GTGGAATTAAATATTTACATCCCTGCAAGGAAAACTTACTTCACATCTGGGTGTTATCCTCACCCTCCCCAAATGACCCCTTGCAAACATACATACACTTCAGTTCCTGTTCTAAATCTGGGTCCGAATCCCAATAGGATGAGAACTGCTGTGCACAAAGCAGCCTGACTGCCAGAGTGATGTTTTCTCCAAGTTCTCCAAAGATGAGATAAATAAGAATAGACCTTGGGTGCATTATTCCCCTTGTGATGCTCCTTATCTGAGATTACCCATAAAATTCACCCACTTCCCACAAATAGTGCCTTCATCATCCATCCCTCAAACTCACCCATCACTTCCACTGAACTGAGAGAAGGCGTTGAGGGACCCATTTTACTTGAGAAGTGAGAAGCTGTTGTGACCTAAATAAGGTAGCAGGTGTTGTAAGCAGGCTACCTAACCTCAATCTCCACCAGAACTTCCTCATATCCAAAAGCTACAATGTCTCCGAACTTCAGAGATCCTCAGAATGAGCCAACGTGGGGGTTTACTGAGCCCAGACCCTTAAAGTGCAAATGACTCCATTCTCTGGTCTGTTCCATTTTCTGAGACACTTTCCTCCTGGATGAGGGTTTCCTATAAAGAAAAGTTGCTGTGAAAATGTTTCTTTTTTCCTGCAAACTAAACAAAATAGGAGTGTGCTTGTGCTTCACTGGAGTCTTAGAAATGCCCACCTTCCCATGCAGAGCAGTGCTCTCTTGAAACTTGTTAAGTAGTCCCATCTCCTTTCCCAAGAGAGTGACTGCATCCCAAGCCACCACATCAATCCACAGCACATTAAGGGGACACCCATCTGTCAGGGCACCAGGATCTTTCCACTTTAGAAGCTGCCTTACAAACAGGGCATCCCAAAAGACCTGCTGTGATAAGTGCCTAGCTGTGTCATCTGGCAGGCCCTGAGCCACTGCTGCTGGAACCACTCCTCTCTCTTCAAAGTCCACTCTAAATTCAGAGTCTAAGAAAAAAGCCTTAAAAAGAATATCTTGTGCACCTTCCTTTTTAACTACTTTCCTAGCATGCATAAAACTCAAATCCAACCATAGACTTTATTCAGGTTACATTTGTCCTCTCTTCCTTCTGCCCACCCTCCTCAGGTTGCCCGAAAACTTTAAGGCATTTTTGTAGAGCTCTTTTCAACTTGGTCACATTACAATCCACTGGTTTTCCTGAAATCACAGAAGCCTTCTGAGCACATACTTTGTCTCTGCACAGGACCATGACTATTGCCTTCCCAGTGACCTGGCCCTAATTCTAGAGTATGTCAGCAATGCTAATTCAGAAATGTGCTGCATAAGGAATCCCAGCAATTTCAGAAAGGTCTCCATTATATCAAATACAAGTCTCGGCCCACACAGCAGGTGTGCCACCAATGTAACATTACTTTTCTATAATTCAGCTTAGCTTTTATTTCAAGCTCCGTTTTACTAAAAAGGCAGGAAATTTAATCTGTTGGCTTGGTGTTCTTCCTTTCTCATTCTCCTTTCCTTGGTTGTGTATAAGTCCCCAGGGATTCAACAGTGTCATGCTCTTGGTCACATACTAAGGCATCTGAGGCCTATTTGGTCCTCTCTCAACACCACAGAGACCCTCACTTCTGTCCATTGGGTCCTTGTGAGTCCAGCAACTCTCTCCAGTGCTCTGAGTCTCACTTGAGGGACCCAGAAACTTCTGTCAGTACATCAGTGGCTGGCTTACTAACATGCACTGCCTAGCAGTTCCTGTTCTGAATCTGGATCTTTTCCTGTGGCTTCTTCTAGAAAGTGCAGCATAGGGCCCTGCTCTCTCATGCCCCACAGATCTGAGACTGCACATTCTCTCAAACATTTCAAATTAAGTCTCAGAAACACTGGTCACTCTCTACTGAGTGCTTGGCCTGGAAGATTGTGTAGGGTGGCCATTTTCCACCCATGCATGGAGAAGCAAAGAAAGCTTGTGTGAAAAGAGAAAAAGAATGAAGCGGGTTCTCCTATATAGTATTTTGGGAAGGGACAGGGCAGAGGAATAAAGAAAAAGAGCCAGAAAATTGCTATCTTTGATCCTAATGATTTTCCTGGTCATGGACCCAGTCTCTTGCAAAGCTAGATGAATATTTGCTTTCGGGTTCTGTGATATACTCCTGCATCTTTCCAATAAATTTTAATTTGAGTAGGTACCTGGTAAAATAGATTTACAACTTACTTATAGGTTTGGTTTTAAAGTCAGTAAGTGAAAAAAATCACATATAGTAAAGATTATCCTTAAAATGCTTTACATTGCCTAAAAAGTATAGTATGCATTTTTTACAACTCTGCAAGATGATTTTATGGGTTCTCCTAATTTATCACTTGTGAAAGTTTTACCATTGAATCCAATTAATGCTTCATTTTCATCAAGAATGTAGGCAAATATCTCATCATTAACTCACCTGGTCACCTGAGCAGTCCATTTCTCTGTTTTCAGTGACAAAATGATTTTAAAACAAAATCATTTATACACGAATTTCCATGGGTCTTGACAAAGATGTCTTGACTATTGACTATTTCAATCCCCAGCATTATTCAAATTTTCTTACTCTTGCCTCCACTCTTTCTCTAGTTCTCTCCCTAACTGGCTTTCTCTCGCTTTTCATTTGGGGAAACTTTGGAGTTGAGTAAGTTAATTATGCATGTGATGAAATCATATTGTACTTGCAAACAAGCAATCCCAAATTAAAATAAGAGTTAAATTAATACAGACTAAATCAAAAATTTAGACCTGGAAAGGATATTGTCTACTCTAGGGTAGCTTCTACATTTTTGCAATGAGGAGATGAAGGCCTAGAGAGACGATCTCTTCGTGGTCACTTCACAAGTACCATTGTGATTAAGAACGTGAACTCTAGAATCAGCTACCAGGATTAAATCATTGCTCCACTACCTAGTAGTTATGTGCCTTTGGGCAAGCTTCTCAATCTCTCTGGCTTCAGTCTCCTCCTTTGTAAAATGAGTACGGTTATAATAGCATCTCCCTCACAGAGTTGTTGGGATTATACATGAGAGCATAAGTTCAGGGCTTTGGGCAGTAGCTGGCACACAGTAAATGTTCAATATATGTTATCTATTAGTTTTTGTTTGTGCCAGTTAGTAGCAGAGCTGGAACAAAAATTGAGTTTTCCAAATTTCTGGCTGGTACTCTCCCCTGTGCCAGGCTCCCTGTCAAACCAATGATGAAAGAAGAATAATAACAGGAGCTTATAATGCAGGGAAGCCAAGAACCATGTCAAATTAGCCATCAGCACAGTGCCTGGCCAATAGTCAACAGCCAATATATGTTTACTGGATGAGTCCAGAGGTGGCCACAAAGTAGAAACTCACATGCACATGAATTTCAGTGACAATCAGTGGTTAAGAGGGTCCTTGCTAAAAGAGGGATTTACTTGAGAAAAGATGCAGAACATATTTCTAGGTATTCCACAAATTTGATACAAATGTTGTTAAATATATGTATATATAAATATGTATGCAGGTGTGCACATATGTATGTTAAAGATATGTATACATAAACACATGTATAAAATAATGTGGAAGCTTTTTGCATCAAAATGTTAGCACTAAAAAGTAAAAATAAAAATAAATGTTAACAATAAGATGTATAATTTGAGGTGGCTCTTGTGTTCCTTTGGGTTTGAGTCCTTTTTAAGTGTCCTGCAGAGAACACGAATTAGTTTTTTAACTAAAAGAAACAAATAAATAATTTTACTTAAAGGTAGCTAGACTTAATTTTAAAACAAGTTGAATACAAGTGGAATTGTTAATATTTATTCTCTCATCAATAGTTCTTTATAATTCCCCAGTTATATAATATAATTTTTATGGCATTCAATATGAACAACTCAAAATTATGAAAGTGATTACATTTAGCTTCTATCACAGTCACTAATTGTTCAACTTCTGCTCACATGACACCTGGTGAAAGTGATGCTTAGATGGTTGGACCTAAATAAACTATAAGTGCAACAGTTGCTATTTAATAAAAGAAAGAAAAGGTTTTCCAAAACTCTCAGGTAAACCACGGGGTCAGAAAAGTCACATTTGGCTTGGAAGCCACATGTAATACACTCCTAAATGAATAAATAAATGTACAAATTACCAGTAAGTGTAAGAGGTGTCATCATGAAATATGTGGCATCATGTCAAAAGGTATTGCAAACAAAACATTTAATCCATCAGTGGTTTGTTTTTCAAAACCTTCCTCTTCTCCCTTTCCTCATTCTAATTAATTGAAGTGATTGGATATAACTACAGAATAGTGGATGTGGTGGGCAGCCTCTAAAATGACCCTCAGTGATTCCCACCTCCTCATCTTCATGCTCTTTTACAATTCCCTCCCCTTTATAATTCCCTCCCTCTTGAGTGTGGGTTGAACTAGTGACACAATTGTAACAAATAAAACATGGCAAAAGTGATAGGATGTCACTTCTAAGGTACAGTTACAAAATGACTGTGATTTCCATCGTGGGCACTCTCTTTCACTCACTCTCTCACTCTGAGGAAAGCTAGTTGCCATTTTGTGAGCTGTGCTATACAGAAGTCTACATTGCAATGAACCGATGTCTCCATTCAATAGACAGTGAGGGTCTGAGGGTTACCAGCAACCATGTGCATAAGCCTCGAATCAGATCCTCTCCAATTGAGGATTCTACTGACAACTAGATTGCAGCCTTGTGAGGGGCCAGAAGCACCCAGTTAAGTCACATCCAGATTCCTCATCTGTAGAAACTATGTAGAAACTATGACATGATAATGTCTACTGTTTACACCACTAAGTTCTGGAATAATTTGTTACACACAAATAGATAACTCTAATAGGCTAGGGAACAAAAAAATCTTAAGCCAATGTAATTTAAAAAAAAAATTAAGTGGCAAAAATGATAGAACAATTTGGGCAACAAGATAATATTGGATTAGATTGTAATGCAGAAGTAGATTATAGACTGCATCAATATTAACATAAATATATCTCAAAAAAATGATTTGGTAAAATAAATGATTAAAGAAAAGAAGGGTAGAAAGAAGAAAGAGAGAGAGGGAGGGAGGGAGAGAGACAGGAAGGGAGGGACGGAGGAAAAAAAGAAAGACACCTTTTCCTTATAGACAAATTGTAAATAATATATGTGGATATTCTCTCCACACACCCTCCCCCAAAGGATGTGTAGCTTAATCTCCTACCTCCTACAGTATGTGCTGGGCTTAAAGACTGACTTCCAAAGAATTGAATATGTAAAAGGAAAATACAGGTTGAGTATCCTTTATCTGAATTGCTTGGGAGTCTGAAGTGTTTCAGATTTCAGATCTTTCCAAGAAGTTAGAATATTTGCATATACACAGTGGGATATCTTGGGGATGGGACCTAAGTCTAAACACAAATTCATTTGTGTTTTATGTGTACATTATAAACATAGCCTGAAGGCAACTTTATACAATATTTTTAATACTTTTGTGCATGAAACAAAGTTTATGTACATCGAACCATCAGAAAGCAAATGTGTCACTACCTCAACCATCCATGTAGACAATCTGTGGTTGTTTGGCATCATCATCACCCTGACTCTAAATTTATATGCTACCAATAAGCAATCATTTTCTTTCACTTATTCACATAGTACTTACCAGTAAAAAAAAAAGATACAACATTAATACAGCATAAAACTTAATGCGCTCAGAGTAACTAAGCAGCACATGAGCATTACCAGAATACCTGTGTCCTCTATTAAACAGCAACAACAAACATTGACAGGCTTTCAGTCTCCACCCACGATGCTGTGTTTTGATTAAAAGGTTACTGTCCCCCCCCACCCTTTTTTTTTTTTAGGTGAGAAGAAACATCCGAAGTAGCTGACAGACCACGAATTGGGTCCTCTAGGGAGGAGGAAGCGTTCTGCCGAATGACTTTTTAAAATGTTTCCTCCAGGTCCGGGCGCGGTGGCTCACACCTGTAATCCCAGCACTTTGGGAGGCCGAAGTGGGTGGATCATGAGGTCAGGAGTTCGAGACCAGCCTGGCCAATATGGTGAAACCCCATCTCTACTAAAAATACAAAAATTAGTTGGACGTGGTGGCAGGCACCTGAAGTTCCAGCTACTCTTGAGGCTGAGGCAGGAGAACCACTGGAACCCAGGAGGCAGAGGTTGCAGTGAGCTGAGATGGCATCATTGCACTCCAGACTGGGCAACAGAGTGAGACTCTGTCTCAAAAAAAAAAAAGAGAAGAAGAAGAAAAAAAAAAAGATGACCTCCAAAGTCATCTGCCTCATTAACCACAGTTTTTGTCTTAAAATTCTGTCTTTAATTTTAGAAACTGACATGATTTCTTGTTCTGTAATGAGTGCAGACTGCTCTAGTCCTTCAATAAGCTCAACACACATTTTCACCATGTCTGTAGGCACTTTTCTGCAGTGTTAACAACATCATCTTCATCATCACTATTATCATAATCACTTTCATTCAGAACCATTTTAGCTACAATCAATCAATGAACAACTGGAGCCTCATTATCAATATTAAAAACTTCAATATCCACTTCTTCCAGCTTGCTGATGGACTCTGAAGGTATTTTTTTGCATATGTAAAGAGGTCAGAGATCTTTTTTTCTCATTTGACATACAGAATTTTTCAAAGTTGTCACATTGTTCGCCATCGCCATTAAATGTAGTCACAAGCCAGAGGTTGTGCCAGGCATATACAACTGTGTCTTTAGTCACTGTGTTCCAAGTGTTGGTAACAGCATATATGGACAGCACCCTTCATGCTAAACTCTTTTTGAAAACCTTCCACACCCATGCTTCTGTTCACCACACAACCACGCTGTTCAAGAAATGCATTTTTCATTGATCTAAGGATACCCTGGTCGCATGGTTGAAATAATAAAATTACATTTGGAGAAAAGTACATGGCATAAAAAACATTAATTTTGATGAAAATTTTAGCTGAAAGCTGAGCAGAACAGTTGTCAAGGAGTAATACTCGGAGTCATCATCCAGTCCGGCTTCCCTACTGCGAGCTTCAGCCACCGGTACAAATTGTTTGTGTGACCAATGAGAAAAGATGTCCCTGGTGATCCAGGCTTTTGGTTAGCATGATAATGAACTAGTAAGAAATTCAATCCTTGACAACAACAAGGACAAAAGCTTTTGCCTACACAGCAAGTTTACATTTATGTGCGCGTGCTGCATTAGCACATCCCAGCACAGATATTCTGTTCATGGTATCTTTAATTCCTTTAGGGGCTGTCTCATCAGCTGTAGTTGGTGTCTTTCTGGGTCAATAACATCAAAACAGTGATGTTTCATCAGCATTATAGACTTGTTCTAGTATTAGATTTTCATCAACAACAACCTTTGGAAACTCATCAATGAATTTCTCCACTGCTTCATGAGCAGCAGAAGTTTTATCACCACAAATCTTTAAAAATGTAATGCCAAGTCTTTTCTTAAATGTCTTAAATTTCAGCAACCAGCCTGTTGAATAGTTTCAGTTCCTTTAAATTTTCAGTTCGTTGTGATACATCTTTGCTTGTTTCCTAATTATCATACCCCTAAGTGGCACATGTTCATTACAATGCTGATGGATTCACTCTGTTCATACATGATCAAGATCTTCATGTTCAGCTTTATGCAGTGTTTTTCTATTTTTCATTAACTTCTGTCCATCGCTTTCCACATAGATCTTCAACAGTTTATCCTTCTGTTTCTTAGGTCATATGTGGTGGTCATTACAATACTATACTCTTCTGTAAAATGTTTCAAGCTTATACTGCTACCTGGTCTCTTCAACAGCTTGACTTTCTGTGCTATGGATAAGTAAAAATGCTTTCTCTTTTCCTTACCACTGTTGCCCATGGGGTATGAACAGGCTTTCCTGACATTTTCAACAATATCTTCACACCGCAGAGCATAGAACAGGCAAAACAATACAGTAAGGAATGCATATGTCTTGGCCTCACATAGGGCATCGTGGGGAACCTGGCAGTGGCAAGTCTGGCCTGCACATGTGCCATTTTATTACGCTTTTTTTTGTGTGCTTGCATGGAGGAATCTGGGCATGTAAAGAAAATATATATTGCAGCTGAAGGGGGCTCAAGTATCTTTCTCCTCTTTGGGATGCTGAATAAACTGTGTGTTATGTGCTTGCATTTTGACCATGACCTAGCACATAAGGACAGATACGAAATTTTTCACTTGTGGCATCATACTTGCATTCAAAAGTTTCAGATATTGAAGTGTTTTGAATCTTGAATGTTTGGATTAGGAAATGCTCAACCCATAGTCACTTTCCTGTAAGAAAAACTGGAAAACTCTACCTTATCTAAGTGGTCAAGATTAACATCACCAGCGGTAAGTCATGTGGATAGGTATACTACACTCTCTAATACCATGTGATGAGAAGGGTACTTCACCTCTGTGATACTCTCTCCCATAAACCCACAACCTCGTCTAATCATGAGAAAAACAGCAGACAAACCCATAGTGAGGGATATTCTTCAAAATACCTGACCAGTACTGCTCAAGACTATCAAGATCATGGAAAAAAAGGAAAGACTAGGAAACTATCACGGACCACAGGGAGACTGTGGAGACATGACAACTAAATGCAATGTACTACCCAGGATTGGATCCTAGAACAGAAAAGGGACATCAGGAGAAAAACTAGCTTTTTCCCTTTTCTTCTGGAATTTTCTCTTCTGTGTGTCTCTTATAAGGATACTCATCATTGGATTTAAGGCCCACAGTGAACAATCCAAAATAATCTCACATTGAGATTCTTAACCTAATTACATTTACAAAGACCTTTTATTTTCAAATAAGGTCACATTCACAGACTCTGGGACTTAGGATATGAACATATTTTGGGGGCCACAGTCCAGTCCACTACAGATGTAAACGTTAGTAGGAAATTGGTGAAGCATATACAAGAACTTGCTATACACTCTGCAACTTTTCTGTACATCCGAAGTTTTTCCAAATTAAAAGGTATATTTAAAAAAATTAAAAATAAATACATATGTGAGCAAAGTTGGTCTATGATATAAAAATCCAGAAACTCAAACAGTAAAAGGAAGCCACCACAGATGGATATCTCCTTGCACACAGCAAAATTGGCAGCAGCTGTTATCTATATATTTGTAAAGAGTAATACTTAGTAACAATAATACTCTAGAAAACACTCGAATTATATTCTGGTTTTCTACACACGTCTAAGCCACTAAAGACGAAAAACTATCCTGACTTTTCAAGTATCTTCAACCAAAACTTGAAGATGAAGAATGTAAAATTGTTTTAATGTTTGGTTACTACTCTTCCTTTTTTAAATTGCAGATTTGGAAGGAAGTCAAATACTGCAAAACTATATATATATACACACACACACGTATATATATGTATATATATATATACACACACATATATATATGCAGATTCAACAACTCTTTCATTTTTGAGTATGTGTCACATTACAGTAAGATTCCAAACTTTACAAAATTTTCTCTCATTGATTTATTTGCTTTGAACAAATGCAAGTTAAGTGGTTCCAATGGCTGGTACTTCCTCTGTATTTATCAATATAGTCATTGCTTCAGTTCAAACCTGTAATTTAAAAGCTTAAATTGATTAAGCAAGGTTGCCCTTCCTGAACATTTTCTTTGTCACCTTTCTGAGGTACATTTGTGTCTAATGGATACTGATCTGAGTGTTTCTTTTACTTTCGTTGGGTTGTTTTCCTTAATATTATAAAAAGATCTATTATCTCAAACGGTCCATATTGAAAAGTGATTTGGGCTTATATAGAATTCTTACTCTTGTGGTTAGAATTCTGTACCTTTTTGATGTTAGGGAAAGAGGTCTGCAGTTAGGTGACAACCAAATACCAAATATCAAACATAGAACATAGTAATGTCAGGTACCACAGCCCTAAGATCCTGGCTTGACTCTGGGCCAAACCTTGCTGACCTAGGCTGAATGGCCACATTCTCTTTTCAGAGTCATCCAAGGCTAGCATGCAGATGAAGGCTAACAGAACAGAGGGGAAACTGATTCTCCAAATCCAAGATTCTGTGTGGCTCTGAACACAGAATGCACACCCTTTCTTAAAACAAATCACTTAGGAAACCTGTCAGGGAAAGTGTAATCCCAGTCTAGTCCCCACCGTTGATGAGAATACACTGCAGTTCTTCCCATACCCCGCTCTCATCCTGACTACCAGATTCCAAAATCAGAAACTATTCTGGTGTTTAAAGTGGCATATTTACCAAAATGATAAATAAAATGTGAACATGTAAGATACTAACGATGCTTTAAAACTATACATATTACCTTTTCCCCCTAGTATTCAGCTTATAACTCATAAAACAATCTGCTTTCCTTACCAACCCATAGATAATACCCCTGCTTTTCCTCTTTTAACTCCCCGTCACTGTTTCCCTCAAACCATTTGAACACTCCCTTTTCTCATGCCTATCTCCCAAAGGTGAGCTCCCAGTCATTTTGCCTCAAACCAAATGATCTCTGAGATGTTCCAAAATGTTCAGTTCAGCTTGCCTGGTGTTACTTTCTGAAAGAAGTCCCTAGTCAGTTGCAGGAAGAAAGTTCCTAGCAGTTGCCTCCTTTTGTTTTCCACCATCTGTTTTGTTCTGTACCCTCCTGATTTTGCTTTCTTCCCAGCAATCTGTGTATTTCAGTCATTGAATTTCATGAGATAAAGCTGCCTAGGTGACCACCCTCCACCCCCAACAACATCCTGAGAACTATTCTAGAAGAATAAATGTAACACTCAGACTTCCAGGTGAGGCATGAAAGGAGGATTCGAGCTGAATTATTTTTGTAGAAGCACAATGTGGGGCATTTGCTTACAGTGTAATCCCAGTCTCTCTGTGTGCCTTGTCTCTTTTCCCCATATTTTATCCTTTTGAGTTTCTTTGGAGAAGGCTGGCTCTGGGATATGCATAGAGCCTTATACACTAGGTTCTAAGATTTCTCAACTTAAATATTAGCCACTTGCCACTACTCCTCTCCTTTGAATCCCACAGGATTGAGTTCCACTGTCCTGCAGCTCTCTTTCTTCTGTCTGTCGACAGCTTTCTTTTTAGCGTATAGATCCTTTCATTCACCATTTTTTTGGCTTCCCATTTGCCTGAACTCAAGTTCCTGTAAGCACCGTTTAAGAATTTCCTAGGTACTGCAAGTTACTTTAGCTATTCTTCTAAAATAGCATTGATAATTCACATGATACTGTGCTACAAGATGAAAATATGAACTTCATTTTATTGTGGATGCAAATATGAGCAAAAATGCTTATGGGTGTGGGTCAAGAATATATTCATGGAAAGTTAATACCTTTATTACAACAAAGAACTTTTTTATAATAACTTAGAAGTCATTCAAAAGTAACCTAAGAACAGATTTATTTTAGAAACTAATTACACTGTGACATCTGGACTGCATAGATCAATCAGCAATACTAGAAAGAAATCTTGAAAGAGAATGAGATTTACGGTCAGGAGATTAAGGCTCAAATTCTGTCTCTGCTGCTTTCTAGCTTTATGACCTTGAATAAGTTTCTTAACTTTTGAAGTGTATGCACAAAATACCTTTTATAGTAGAATAGTTGTGTTCCCATTTTTTCCTTGCCTTTCTATATCCACTCTCCTTGACTTTTTAGTTCCTCTCATTAAGAATAGAGACTATTTCCTCATTCCTTGAACCTGGGCCAATAAAATGCTGCAGAAGTAGTTGTGTGCCAGTGCCAAGAGTGAGCCATGAGAGGACTCACATGCCTCCACTCACTCACTTGGCACCTCCTTGAAACAAGCTAGGGTTAGCCTGCTGGAGAGGCAATATCCACTCTTGTGTGCCCAGGTGACCAAACTCTACACCTATGAATGAGGCCCCTAGACTAGTAAGTCCCAGAAATCTGCCAACTTACCGCAGACTCATTAGCAAGCCCATTTATGATCACCTGAGCCTGGTCCAGACCATAATTACCCAACCATGACAAAGACTTGTGAGTTAAACAAATTATTGTTTCAAGCCACTCAGTTTCAGGGCAGTTAGTCACCCAGTTATAGCAAACTGATACAGGTACTACATAGGTTGTTGTGAAGATTAAATGAAAAAAATATGTAATGCACTTACTGCAGTGCCTAACATATAGTAGATGCTTAATGGATTGTTGCTATTTTTATTATCATCATACCAAAATGATCCGTTTTTATGTTAATGAAGTAATAGTTCATGACAGTGCTTTTTCGATTTTTTTTTTTTGAAGGCTGTATTAGTCAGGATATAAATAACAAATACAAATCAACTTAAATTTTAAAAGGAGTGGTTCATTAGAGCTGATGTCAGACAGACTTAGATCCAGACCTCAATATCACCTTCTCTCTCCTGTCTTCCCTGTCTCTCTTTGTGTTGGCCTCATTCTTACTATCGCAGACAGGCTTTCTCTACAAGAGATAAAGTCAGCCATCCTCCCGTATTCTTCTAGTGCCGGGAACATAGAAGCAACAGCAATTTTCCCTATTGCATCCAATATAAAAAAGTCCCAGACAAGGGCTCCAATTGGCCCAGCTTGAGTAATGTGTTAATATCTGAACCAACCACAGCAGCCAAGGAGATGGGGCTCTCTGTCCACATTACTTCATGTGCTGACCCCATATAAACAGGGAGAAAGCAGAGTCTGCACTGAAGACATAGAAAAGGAGGGGGAAATGTGCTCAGTTGCCAAAGACAATACTACCAGAAGCCTGGAATAATAAATTATGCTACTGCCACCCTCCAATTCACCCATCATTATCACTGGACTGGATCTTTGGACTTGAAGCCTATAGTCCAGTAAGGCAGAAAATAAACTGCCCTTAGAAAGAGAATTCAGGGCTCTGTGCCTACTTTTCTCCCTATAATCATTCCTTAAAATTATTTTAACCACCCTGATACGGAGCAGCCCTGGGAACATGAGGGAAATCAACCCAATGGATATGTACTTTTAAGGAAAGGCATTTTATTATACTTAACTTCCCATTCTTTTACCAACATACAAATATTCTTATTGCACTCTAAGAGAGCTTTTGGTGTTCTGGACACTGAGATTTTATTTTATTTATTTATTTATTTTGAGACAATGTCTCACCCTGTTGTGCAGACTGGAGTACAGTGGTGCGATCATGGCTCACTGCAACCTTGACCTCCCAGGGCTTAGGTGATCCTCCCATCTCAGTTTCCCAAGTAGTTGGAACTACAGGTGTGTGCCACCACACTCAGCTAATTTTTTGTAGAGATAAGTTTCGGCAAGTTGCCCAGGCTGATCTCGAACTAGTGGCCCAAGCAATCTGCCCACCTCAGCCTCTAAAACTGATGGGATTACAAGCATGAGCCACCACACCTGGCCGTGGTTGGATACAGAGATTTTAGAGGCTTTGCTGGCCTGGCCATGGCTGAATCATAGGATCATAGAATTGTAGAGATAGAAGAAAATTTAGAGGTCATTTATATCTAAATTGGGTGAAAGTAGCAAAGATATCCCAGGTGATAGGCATTGGGGCTATGGGTGTTGCAACTGTTGTAACTGCTGTTATAGTTGAATGTGTGACATAAATGTCACATGTATGAATATGTAATCCTGTGCCTATGCCCCACTTGAGGTTATAACACCTAGAATTGAGAATAGGGTAGTCCAGCCAGAGGGGAAGAGGGAGGGGATCCCCTCACTCCTTTGCCATGTCACACTTTTTAATCAATGAAATCTAAGTTACCATTAACTTTGTTAAAAAAAAAAAAAAAAGTTAATTTTGGCTGTGCGTGGTGGTGACTCATGCTTGTAATCCCAGCACTTTGGGAGGCTGAGGTGGGCGTATCACTTGAGGTCAGGAGTTTGGGACCAGTCTGGCCAACATGGCGAAACCCTGTCCCTAGTAAAAATACAAAAATTAGCCAGGCATGGTGGCACAAATCTGTAATCCCAGCTACATGGGAGGCTGAGGTGGGAGAATCACTTGAACCTGAGATGTGAAGGTTGCAGTGAGCCAAGATCACACCACTGCACTCCAGCCTGGGCAACACAGTGAGAGACTCTGTCTCAAAATAAATAAATAAAAATAAGTTAACTCTGCTGACAGCCATGGTACACAACTGATTTATACTATCTTCACTGCCAACTACATTTCCTGTCTTTTACAGATGTGTCACAGCCACTTATCCTGTATACATGCTATTGACCTTAGGACACAAGTAGTGACCTTTACATGCAGTCTCCTTAAAACGATTCTTGCTGTACGTAGCAAGTTTAACCAGCCTAAGACTTTAGGATCTTGATTTGACCACTTAGTTTATTCTCTTTAATTTCACGTCATTCCAAATTTGATAAATGCGCATACAACGTCGTCAACCAAATCATCGTAAAAAGAACTAAAGAAAAAGGCCAAGAACAACCCTAGACACCTCCCTCCATTTGATATCAATCTATTAAACAGCTATTCAGACAATTATCAATATACATAATTACACTGACATCCCAGCCCCAATATCACTTTATCCAGATGTGCATTACAAGAGACCTTATCAAGTGCCTTGTTCAAACTCAGATTTCCAACTTCTCTGCCCCTTCTAGGTCTGGAGGTCTGGACACCTCAAAGAAAAAAGTTTACTGTGACAAGTGTCAAACCCATTCTGGCTTCTCACGGGTAGGTGCTACTGCCTCTAGGGACTACTCACCCATTCATCTGATAGTGTCTTACAGAATCGAGACCACACTCACTATTGCAGACCAGAGTTTATCGAAATTACTACTCCCCCGTTTTAGAAGTGTCAAGCATCGAGATCCCGAAACTTCTGCCTTTCAGCCATTCTTGGGCTCCCCATGATTTCTGGGGAGGTTTCACATTCTCAATTTCAAGTTCAGAAATATAACTTCTCCAGTTGACAGACTTCAGATCTCTAATGGAACAGCTAGAATTCTCTTTCAGTGGCTAAAACCAAATACTAACATTAATACAAGAACAGCCACTCATTAGAAACCCAGGTTTTGTGTTCTGTGCTGTTTGAGTAACTCTGTGTCCCACAGGAGCAGAGGATGTTCCAATGCTGTTTGCTATCCCCAAAGACTCTTGCACCATCAAGTTAAGAGCAAAGTTACTGACGGAAACAGATTTTTCTAAAAATATCCTTGGCAATGTGAGGACACGAAACACATGCCACATATATTTAGTCATAAAAATATAAAAAATTTATTTTTGTCTAGCAACTATTTATTCCAGATGTGTGACTAAGCACAGCAACCAAATCATACCTGACTTAAAAAAAAAAAAAAATTAAGACCAGTTGAGCTGCCTAACCACAGAAGAAACATCTATTAATAATTTAACCCTCATTGCTACTGGCAAGCTGACTCCTGACTGAAGCACCAGCTTTATCCTCCTGGTTATCTTAGGACATAGAGTCTGCAGTACAGGAATCTTACCACTCAAAGATGTTTCCTGCTTGTCTCAATTGGAATGCATAAGATGTAACCTATTAAAACAGGTCTTTTCTACGTAATTAGAAGAGATTTTTCTTTTAAAAAAGCCTCACCTTGGAAAAATAAGTATGAAAAATATAAAAACCATGTTTAAAACACCTGGAAAATGTGGTGATTCTACTCCAATATGACTATTCAGTTGTTCATTTATTCCAATTAAAGTGTAATCATGTGGATGTGCTGCTCTAAATTAGTACGGGTTTTGTGCTTGGCTTGTACTGCCACCTGGTGGTTTTCTACATGTAGTAACATCAGACCCATTAAGGAATTTCTTGAATTAGCATTCATTTAGCAGTCTCCAGTATCTCTGTCACTGACAAGTCAGAGCACTTCAAGTAAGATCTCTAAAATGGTGGTGCAGAAGAGATTTTACATAAAATCTCTGTTATCAAATTAAGACGAACCACACCTTATTTAATCACATCATTTTTATGTGAACACGTTTAGCATAAAGATTATCAAATCCAGGCTGGGTGTGGGGACTCACGCCTGTAATTCCAGCACTTTGGGAGGTCGAGGCAGGCGGATCACCTGATGTCAGGAGTTCGAGACCAGCCTGGCCAACATAGTGAAACCCCGTCTCTACTAAAAGTACAAAAATTAGCCAGGTGTGGTGGCGTGTGCCTGTGGCCCCAGCTACTGGGGAGGCTCAGGCAGGAGAATCACTTTAACCCAGGAGGCAAAGGCTGCAGTAAGCCAAGATTGTGCCACTGCACTCCAGCCTGGGCAACAGAGAATAAAAAAATTAAAAAAAGGATTAGCAAATCCATAATGAAAATTCCATATGAGAAAAAAAATTAAGGCTAATTATACCCCCAAAATAAGAAAACAAATGAATGCAAAAGACAAGGCCTTTCCAAACATAGGCCTACCTGGCTTTTGATAAAAACAGGCTTAGTGCAGTGGCTCACGCCTGTAATGCCAGCACTCTGAGAGGTCCAGGCAAGTGGATCACCTGAGGTCAGGAATTTGAGACCAGCCTGGCCAACATGGTGAAACTCCGTCTCTACTAAAAATACAAAAATTAGCTGGGCACAATGGTGCATGACTGTAGTTCCAGCTACTTGGGAAGCTGAGGCAGGAGAATTGCATGAACCCAGGAGGTGAAGGCTGCAGTGAGCCGAGATAGTGCCACTGCACGCCAGCTGGGTGACAGAGTGAAATAACAAAAATAAATAAATAAATAAACATAAACACCAGAAAAACAAATTGGAAAATTGAGAGTTAAATAGTATTACTACAATAGTATTACTATATAACACAATAGTATTACTATACAAAAGTAGTTTCCATAGGTTTCTTTGGTATGTTTTAGAATTCATGTTTCTCTTTTGTGAAATGTCTCTTTTTGACTTTAGCTCTGATGATTTCCCAGTATTCATATGGATAAACATGAATATTTTAAAATTAGGGTTATATTTGTTTTAATTACATTTATTATAAGAATTTCATCAATTGATGCATGGAATTTCTCTTTAATTATTACTTTAGACACAGAGAAGTTTTAGATTTTCCCAAATCAAGACTAAAAATTATTTTCTTATTCCATTTATTTATTTTTTAAATACATTTTATTCTGAAAGACAATATTTGTTTTGAAAGAATACTTTCTCATGGCTCAAAAGGGAAGAAAAGTCTCTATTACTTCATCACTCATTGTAACCAGTTTCTTGCCACCTCTCAGAAATAGCCATTGATTTTTATGCTTAGTAAGTTTTTTTTAAACAATAAAATATTTTCACTTAGCCTTTCTATCATGGGACTGTTTCCATTTAATTTTTAAACTACATAGGCATTATTTTGCTTTTTAATATCAAGTAAATCTCTTTTTTGTTTTTTCCAAATGGCAAATCACTGTTGCCAGCAATGTGTGTTGGATAAGTCCTCCCTCTTCTGCTGATTTGGAATATTTACTTTAAGACTAAGGTCCAACATACACTAAGAACTGTTTCTGAGTTATATCTTCCATTGCACTGACAGGGAATGCCTGTGCAATTACCATGCTAATTTAATTACCTTGTAAAATTCAGAATATTTCATATCTAGTATTTGAAAAGGAGTTAATACTCCTTCACTACTATTTTTCTAAATTTGTGCAGCAGCAATAGAAAAAAAAATGTTCTGGCTATTCTCATCATCTTATTTTAAATGAACTACTGAATATAATTTTGTCAGGTTCCCAAAGAATTAGACCAAGTTACTTTAAGAAACAGATTTTGGCCAGGCACAGTGGCTCATGCCTGTAATCCCAGCACTTTGGGATGCTGAGGCGGGCAGATCATTTGAGGTCAGGAGTTGAGCCTGACCACATGGTGAAACACTGTCTCTACTAAAATATTAGCCGGGCGTGGTGGCACATGCCTGTAGTCCCAGCTATTTGGGAGGCTGAGGCAGGAGAATCGCTTGACCCAGGAGGCAGAGGTTGCAGTGAGCTGAGATCATGCCACTGCACTCCAGCCTGGGCGACAAAGCGAGACTCCATCTCAAAAAAAAAAAAAAAAAAGAGAGAGAGAGACTTTGTGAGCACTCTAAAATATGAATTATTTTGGAAAGATTTATTACCTTTATGCACAGCTTGTTAGTTGAAAAAGCAGGATTAGTGATAAGCCCTTCTAATGTTCTTAAACTGGATAGTTTTTCAAGGAACAAATTGACAAAAAAAAAACCTCAAAAGGTGCTTTATGTCTGCAATATGGCAGGAGAGCTATGCAGAGAAATCCTCTAATTCAGAACAAATAAAAATACTGGATAAGATATTTTAAAATATTGTTGTAAATGCATGGCTGAGTTGGCTGAAAAATGTGGGAAGTCCCCAGAGGCCACAAATAAAAAATAACAGGAATCCAAAGCAAGTTCTGGAGCTGGGATTTGCCTGGGACATTTGCTCATCCCTGGTGGCTTAGAGCTTAGGATTCCATAGGGCCAC
The DNA here is from genome assembly GCF_000951035.1 of Colobus angolensis palliatus. Classification (NCBI taxonomy): domain Eukaryota; kingdom Metazoa; phylum Chordata; class Mammalia; order Primates; family Cercopithecidae; genus Colobus; species Colobus angolensis. The sequence goes on from NW_012118099.1 coordinate 1,627,329, forward strand.
AAGGGAGTTAGGAGATAAGACATGAGGCCTGTGCAAAATATGGTAGGATTATGACCCATGTATAAAGTTGTGTTCTCTGAAAGGTAACATCCTCACTAAGTGAATGGAGAGGAGGGAGATCACCCTACGGAAGAGAAACAGTGGGGATAATTAGCCTACGAAGTATGAAAAAGGATAAAACAGGGAGGAAAGTTTTCCTTGAAAATGACTAACACCAGCCTTCCCTCATATAGAATGAGGTAAAAATTTATACTTATGTGTAGTCTGAGTGCTCCCAAGTCAGTGGTACTCCAAGTTCCAGCAAAACCAAACCATAAATGCTTTCAAGAGGAACAGACCCAAATGGTTATCACAAATTAATTTCCAAACAACATCAGTTCACACTGAAAAAGAAAATGACAATGACAAACCCACAAGAAAATGAGCAACAAGTGAGAGTCAGCTAAAACAGAGTTAGATCCTGTCAATCAGAGTATCAGAGTATCAAATAGTGTGTTCAATATATTTCAAGACATAAAAGAGGTTGCATAACAAAAAAGCAAAAGATACCATAAATTACCTACATCTTTGAAAAAAAACCAAAGGGAACTTTGAAAAAAACCAAAGGGAACTCCTAGAAATATAATGTATAATAACTGACATTAAAACTCAGTACTAACAGCTGAAAAGAGAATTAGTGAGTTGGAAGATAAAGCTAAAGAAGGCAAACACCAAGTCTCAGATTCAGGAATCCCAGTTAATCATAGTTAGGTTAAATAAAAAGAAACTCACATCTACTCATATTGTAATAAAATTCAGATCATCCAAGAAAGAAAAGAAAAGACCGATTATTTGGTAAGGAACAACCATTAGACTGACCTCTGACTTTTTCCATAAAATATAAGGCATATTCATTTTATATATTCACTCCTATTACAGGAAATACTAGTTTCAAAGTGCTAAGAGAAAATAACCATTAATTTAAAATCATGTACCCAGCAAAATCCCTTTCAAAAATGAGAGTGAAACAAAGACATTTTCAGACAAATAAACGTTATGAGAGTTTAGAATGAGTAGACCCTCACTAAATGAGCCTATATGCAGTGTTTCTCAAACATTAATTTGCATATGAATCACGTAGGGAGTTGTTAAAATACAAATTGTGATTCATTATGTCTGGTGGGGGGGATCTGAGATTCTGCATTTCTAAAAAGCTCTCTAAGTGATGTTGATGTTGATGGTCCAAAGATTGCAATTAGAGTGGAAAGTTTCTCTAAAGTATATACTTCAGTAAGAAAAAAATTATCTCGAATAGATGGTCTGAGATGCAGGAGAGAATGAAGATCAAAGAAGTGGTAACCTGTGAAAAAAAGAATTTAATGACTGTATAAAATGATAAGAATAATGTCAAATTTGTGAGTTTAAAAATATACAATAATATAATTAAAATACTGAACAATAGCACCTAAGTGGAGTAAACGGTAGCTAGCATCAGACATTTCTAAGGTCCTTTTTTTTTTTATTCAAGAAGTGGATAAATATATATTTATATATCTTTATATATTATTTTATTTTTATTTATTTTAGAGACAGACTCTTGTTCTGTCACCCAGGCTGGAGTGCAGTGGTGCAATCTTGGCTCACTGCAACCTCAACCTCCAGAGTTCAAGTGATCCTCTTGCCTCAGCCTCCCAAGTAGCTGGGACCACAGGTGCATGCCACCACACCCAGATAATTTTTGTATTTCTTGGAGAGATGGGGTTTCATCATGTTTCCAAGGCTGGTCTCAAAATCTTGACCTCAGGCGATCCACCTGCCTCGGCCTCCTGAAGTGCTATGATTACAGACATGAGCCACTGCACCCAGTCCCATATTATTTTATATATTTGATCTTTTTTTTTTTTTCTTTCTTTTGAGACAGTGTTTCTCTCTTGTTGCTCAAACTGGAGTGCAATGGCATGATCTCGGCTCACTGCAACCTCCACCTCCTGGGTTCAAGCGATTGTCCTGCCTCAGCCTCCCTAGCAGCTGGGATTACAGACACGCACCACAATGCCTGTCTAATTTACTACATTTTTAGTAGAGACAGGGTTTCACCATGTTGGCCAGGCTGGTCTTGAACTCCTGACCTCAATTGATCCGCCCACCTCAGCCTTCCAAAGTGCTGGGATTACAGGCGTGAGCCACCACGTCCAGCCATATTTAGTCTTTCTTAAGTTAGATATGCAACTTAAAATTTGAGAATCCCTGAAAAACTATAATTTGGCTACATATAACTTCCATACTATGACAGGAGAAAAATATTAAATAAAAACAATTTTTAACAAATCCAATAGAAGACCAAAATATAAAAAAAGAAAGAGAAGAAAAAAATAGAAAACAGAGAGATGAAAAGAACAAAATAAAATGGTAAAAATTAAAACAAAGGTATAATATTTACATTAAATAAATGTGTACTAAATATTCTAAGTAAAAGACAAAGATTATAAAACAGAATCTTTTAAAAATCCAATCTTATGATATTTACATTACTGCTACAGTCTGAATGTTTATGTCCCTTCAAAATTCATATGTTGAAATCTAACCTCCAAGGTGACGGTATCAAGAAGTGGAACCTTTAGGTGGTGATTATGCCGTAAATGGGATTAGTGCCCTTATAAAAAGGCTGGAAGGAGCCTGTTAGCCCCTTTCACCTTGTAGGGATGCAGCAAGAAGGTGCCATCTATGAGGAATTGACCCTCACCAAACACTGCTGGCACCTTAATCTCAGATTTTCCAGCCTCTAAAACTGTAAAAAATAAATTTGTGTTGTGATAAATTACCCAGTCTAAGATACTTTGTTATAGCAGGAATGGACTAAGATGACAATGACATACCTATACTATAAGGACACAAAAATGGAAAGTAATAAGATGAAAAAAGATAAACCACACAAATACATACCAATAAAAGTTCATGTGAAATCATAAAGAAAAAAATTCTCGAAGCAAAAAAAAAATTACCAAAGATTACGTATTAATGGAAATTTAGTTATCTAGGAAGATTTATCAATTGTATGAATATGGATGCAATATAATAATTTCAAATATATAAAGGACCAGGTACAGTGGCTCACGCCTGTAATCCCAGCACTTTGGGAGGCTAAGGAGGGTGGATAGATTCAGTTCAGGAGTTTGAGACGAGCCTGAGCAACATGGCAAAACCCTGTCTCTACTAAAAATATAAACATTAGCCTGGCATGGTGTCGCGGACCTGTAGTCCCCAGCTACTGAGGAGGCTGAGATGGGAGGATTGCTTGATTCTGGAAGGTGGAGGTTGTAGTGAGCCGAGATGAAACCACTGCACTCCAGTCTGAAAGAATAAGACCCTGTCTCAATTTTTAAAACAGAAAAAGGGGCCAGGCACGGTGGCTCACGCCTGTAATCCTAGCATTTTGGGAGGCCAAAGTGGGTGGATCACGAGGTCAAGAGATGGAGACCATCCTGGCCAACCAGCATGACAAAACCCCATCTCTACTATAAATACAAAAAATTAGCCAGGCATGGTGGCATGCACCTGTAATCCCAGCTACTCGGGAGGCTTAGGTAGGAGAATTGCTTGAATCTGGGAGGCAGAGGTTGCAGTGAGCCAAGATCACGCCACTGCACTCCAGCCAGGGCAACAGAGCAAGACTCTGTCTCAAAAAAAAGAAAAGAAAAGAAAAGAAAAAAATATACATATATATATATAGAGAGAGAGAGAGAGAGAAATGACAGAAATACAAGGAGACATTAACAAATCCATATCATAATGGGAAACCTTAAAACATGCAATAGCTGATAGATCAAGCAGATTACAAATTGGTAAGGCTATAGAAGATTGGATTAATATGGTTAATAAGCTAGATCCAAAGGATATATTATGGAACATAGCATACAACAAGTAGAGACCACAGAATATTTATAAAAACTAACCACCTATTAGGACCTAAAACAAATTTCAAAAAAATCAAAATCTTACAGTTTTATTACTTATTATTATTAAAAATAAATAACAAAAATATAACTTACATTCAAAAAGACTCCATACAGCAGAAATTAAAAATACATCTCTAAATAACTCAAAAGTCAAAGAAGAAAATGCAAAAATACTTAGAAACAGATATGTAACTGGCACACACTAATATGGCCAAGTTAATTGGTAAAACATTGAAAAACATTTAAAAATATTAGGAAATACTGTAATAATAAGTATTAGAAGAGGTAAAACTAATGATGCAAGTGTGAATATAAACTGGCTAATTTAAACTACATATACAATATTGCAATCCCCAGAGACAAATGGATCTTCCGCTACTGCGACATTTGAGAGCATTCGCAACGCTATCCTCCAGTTCACCTGACTCATAGTAAGCTTTCCAGCACCAGTGGATATGCTGCACAATGTACTCAGGGCTTTAGGATGATCATTAGGTTTTCATTTTGTTAGACTTATATAGTTCCCACTACTTATAAATATATTGCTTTTACTTTGGACATATGTATGTGCACTGTAATTCTTGTGTAGGCAGTAATTGCTCAGCATTTTGATATTTAACATTCAATAATTTACACAATGATTTTAAACATTATCTTAAAATCAAATACCCACAATAAAGAGACAGTTTTTCCTTCAATATTTTTTTTACATATAATTTACATGATTATTCTAAATCTCCAGGGAAATTTTAAAAGACATTATATTAATAATGAGGCACAGCATGAAAAAATTATATTGTGCAGAAATTGGAACAACATGGAATGTCCATTTTACACTGTGCAAGCATAAATAGCCTCCACAAAACTTTCTTAAACCTGAAATTAAAAATAAGTTAATTAACAAATGTGGAGTGATTTATTATTGCTAAAGTGACATAAATGCTGGATATAAATTGTGCTAACAGAAAAAGTACCATCAATGACATTTAAAATACTAAATAATTACTAATAAAATTCACAATCCTCTAGCACACATTAAGAATGAAAAAGAAACATACCTGAAGGAAAAGCAGAGATTTCAAAAGTTAAATACTCAGATACTATAAGGAACAACTTCCTACCAACATATTTAAAAACGTGCAGGAAATGTATACTTGTCTAGAAACTTAACAAAACTGACCGAAGAACTAGAACACCTGAATGGTCCTGTGTCCATTAAGGAAATTGAAATCAGTAGTTTAAAATTGTCCCACAGAGAAAATACTGGACTTAGTCTTAAAAGTGGAATTTTTTAATTAAGAAAAAGAATTCTGACATTACCCAAAAACTTTCAGGTAAGAGAAAAAGAGGAATAGTTCTTCAGACTACTTTATAAAGTGAGTACAGGAATACTCCACAGATTTATATTTTCCCACTAAGTTACCTCTTGTATTTAGGACCATAACATCATACAACATTTCAGATTATATTTATATACAAAAACATTATATTTTAGATCCCAAAACTCAATACAACATTTTTAACAACAACCAAAAAAAAAAAAAAAAAGGGTGTAGCAAATGCTTTGAGATACATCATAAACACAATTAGTAATATGACAGCATCATGTGTCAGCATATCCAAAAGCATCCTGAATATCAGTGACAGGGATGTTCCACACAAATGCCACTGATGATACAAGAGGCGTTACTGTTTCATCCTCAGTGTGAATCATTCTCTGACACATTTCTAGAGTGACTTTCATATTTCTTCCCCACCACCACATCTTCCTCCTAATTATAACAATGAGACTGAATAAAAGTCAAGAAGGTGTTGAAGAACTTTATAGAAAAGGAAGTAAAACAAGTAGAAAAGCAACTCCAATGAAAGAAACTCTATTACTGCTAACAAAGCAACTATTTGTCAACAACTATATTATTTGGGGGTCAGGAAGCAAATTTAATATAGGTTTACCATATTTTACTTACATTTTAGGAAATTAGTTTGGGTTCACAAGTAATCCATTATAATTTTGCCATTTAAAATAAAGAGAAATGGGCTCTGTTTTTGAACAGAACATCTAATTTTCAGAAACAAATTATTAATGTTAAGTAGATATCTATGTAATTTTACTATCAAATTTTTAAAAGACAGTATAAAAAATAACTACAGTCTCATCCATAAACAGAACTGCAGTAACTCTAAACAGAATACTTTTTGAAATGACACATTTTGTTTCTTCCAGAAATGCAAAATTGGTTTAATATTAGAACATGTATTAATGCAACTCACCATAATAACAAAAAAAGAACCCATATGTTCATCCATAGAGACAGAAAAAATAATAAAATTCAACATTCACTCACAATTAAAAAAAAACTATTAGCAATGTAGAAATAGAAGGAAACTTCCCTAATCCAATAGACAATAAAAAAGGCATAAAAGTGTCACACACACCATACACACATGCTGAAACATTAGGAGCACTGGCTCATGCAATTATGGTAGCTGAGAAGTGCTAAGATGCTGTCTCTAAGCTAGGGGCCCAAGAATGCCAGTGGAATAGCCAGAGAGCAGGTGGTGTAGATTCCAAAGGCCTGAGAACCAGGAGAATTGAGGGCAAGAACAAACAAAGCAAATCCTTTCTTTCTCCCCTTTTTTGTTCTATTCAGGCCCCCAAAGGATTAAGTGATGCCACCCACAATGACGAAGTAAATCTCCTTTACTCAGTTTATTGATTCAAATGCTAATCTCTTCTGGAAACATCCTCAAAGACACACCCAGAAATAATGTTTACCTAGATGGCTGAGGATCCTGTGATCCAGAGTTGGTACATAAAATCAACTATCACACATACCATTTTCATATAGATGTCAACTCTCCTTCAGTTTATCACAGATTTAATGCAATTCCAATAAAAATCCCAACAATCTTTAGACTGTAAAGTTCAATGAAAAGATGAAATATGGCTTTAGCAGCACAATCCTGAAGACAAGCATCATCAAACAAGGATTACCAAAAGGTAGAAGGAGTCCAAGTCAAAGCAAAAGTGGACCAGTTCGATTCACTGAACTTTACAATCTAATTCTAAAAACTATGTGCAAGAGAAAAAGGACAATAATAGCCAAGACTTCCCTGAAAAAGATCATGGTGTCTGGGTAGTGATATGGATGTGGGAAGGCAGGGTATTTGCCATTGCAAATATCAAGACATTATAAAAATATAATAATTGAGATGGTGTAATATTGACACAGGAGAGACAAATAGACCAGTAGGACAGAATAGACAGTGTAAAGGTACATCCATGCAAAAAGAAAGAAAAACAAAAACAAACAAACAAAAAACCCTGATCTGTGATGATGGTGGCATGGTATATCTGTGTAGAAAGGATGAGCTATTGATAAACCACCTTAGAACAACTGGTTATCCCTAGCACTCACTATAAGCAAAAGTCAGCTTTATATGGATTAATCATTTTAAAATGCAAAACTCTCATTTCCACTCCTAATGAGAAAATCGAGATAGGACAAGAAAGGGTGGAGTAACAAATAAAGCTCACTTACTGTCTACCCCTTATAGGGTATATTAGGTTTCTCTTGCTACCATAACAAATTAACACAAATTTAGTGGTTTAAAACAACATACATTTATTATCTCACAGCTCTGTAGGACAGAAATCCCTGCTTCTTTGCTGTCAGCTGAGGGTCATTCCCAGGTACTAGAGGCTGCCCATATTCTTTGGCTTCTGGCCCCTTCCTACATCTTCAAAGCCAGCAATGGAGGGTTGAGTCCCTCTCATGTCTATTTCTCCTGCCTTCCCTTCTACCAAATCTCTAACTCTTCTGCTGCCTTCTTCCATCTTTATCCTTCTATCTCAAGGTTCCTAATATTAATTACATATACAAAGCCCCTTCTGCTATGTAATTCACCATATTCACAGGTTCTGGGGATTAAGACATGAATGTCTTTTGGGGAGAGATTATTATTCTGCCTTCCACACAGGGAAACCAAGGTTGCTTCCGTTTGCAATACCACTGCGTGGCTTGAACATCCTTACACAGTGCCTCAGCCCAGCAGGCAAGGAGGAAGCACAGACCAGGTAGAAAATATCCACTATCTTCTTCTCATGTCCTTTCTGCTTACCTGTACTTAATAATTGGGTTTTCTGTACCAGGATTCGGGAGGCTGAAGCAGACAGGGGAGAGGAAGGATTTTGAATTTATTTCCTAATACCCAACACTGATCCAATAATTGGAACAAATGCCTTTCCCCTGCCTAATTTTGGAAAGTTTAGGGAGCAGATACAAAGGGAAGAAGAGAAAAGAGCGAAGTGGGAGCAATAATGTAAAGCCATTAAAAGAAAAACAGCATGTTTCCCCCTTTCATAAGAACTCAATCCAAGAAGGTTCCATATTTGGGGTAGGGGTAAAAGAGAGGAAAAGTCTAGCTCATGAGTCATTTATTGGACGTCATTATGTACCACACACAATTTTATGTGATTCCACAAACCTTTCTTAATACTTTAACCTATAGAGTACATGTGTGTAGTTATTACCTTTAAATGAGGAAACTCAGGTTCACAATGGTGGTGACATACCTAAGGGAACAAATGTCAGAGGGAGATCTAAACCTAGGTATGCTGGCTGCTCCAGTCCAAGAAAATTTCCTCTCTCACTGCATTCGTCCATTCTCATGCTACCAATGAAGACATACCTGAGACTGGATAATTTATAAAAGAAAAAGGTTTAATTGACTTACAGTTCAGCATGGCTGGGGAGGCCTCAGGAAACTTACAATCACAGCGGAAGGGGAAGCAAACACATCCTTTTGCACATGGCAGCAGGAAGAAGAGCGGAGCAAAGATCTGCTGAGATCTCCCGAGAACTCATTCACCATCACGAAAACAGCATGAAGGCAACCAACCCCATGATTCAATTACCTCCCATCGGCTCCCTCCCACAACACGTGGGGAGTATGGGAACTACAATTCAAAATGAGATTTGGGTGAGGACACAGCCAAAACATGTCACCGACTTTCCCTAGCAAGAAGGCAAGACTAAGGCGTTTTATAATCCCCGCAATGCCTTTCGCTGTCTTTAAAGGACAGTCTTGGCGGTATTGCCTTCCTTCTGCAACCTTACTTCTGCCCCAGATGTTACAGTGACTTCCTAATGAAGTCTGGAGTTACTTACCTTCTTGTAACAATTATACATTTACTACCTCTGTACAGTCATTGTCTCCAGATTGATTTTGTTATCATTCATGCTAGTCTTTGTGTGATGACCACTGGGCTGTGAGCCTGAATTTTCTTTTTTCTTTTTTTTTAAACCACTTTATTGAGGTATGACTGAGATACAAAAACTGTATTTAATGTATATAACTTGATGTATTTGGAGATAAGCTTTTTTTCTTCTCTTTCCTTCTTTCTTTTATAGAAGTAGGCTTCCAAGAAACAACAAAAGGTGCTGAGACCGGTCTCTGGATGAATCCCTGCTAGGACTTAGAGAAACATGGAGACCTAGTTGTCGTCATACAACTTGTCTTGCTGCCACTCTTGTCCCTTCAAGGAGTTATGGTTATCAGGAAAAAAGCCAATTAACAAACTCTGCTTTATTTTTGTGGTGATAATTAATCAACTGTAAGATTTCAGCATAAAATCCCATTACCTTACCCTATGTGACAAGACCTTAAGTGCCTTGCTCCTGCCTGGCTCTCCAGCTGCATCTTGTCACTCTGCACTCCTTACTCTACTCCAGCCACACTGGCCAAAGGCTCCTGTCCCCAGATCTTGCATAACTGCCTTCACACATCTGCTCAAAGTTCACCTCCAGTCTTCCTATGCCTAGCCCCATGAGCTACTGAACACTTGAAATGTGTCTAGTCTGAACCGAAATGTGCTGGAAGTATAAAATATACACTGGATTTTTATTACTTAGTAGATATAAAAGAATATCTTAATAATTTCATTAATTCTATATTGATTGCCTGTTGAAATAGTTAACATATGTTGGATTATTATTAAAATTAATCTGACCTGTTTCTTTTTACATTTTTTTTTTTTTTTTGAGATGGAGTTTCGCCCTTTTGTCCAGGCTGGAGTAAAGTGGCGCAATCTCAGCTCACCACAACCTCTGCCCGTACCCCGCCCGGGTTCAAGCGATTTCTCCAGCCTCAGCCTCCCAAGTAGCTGGGATTATAGGCGCCCGCCATCAAGCCCGGGTAATTTTTGTATTTTTAGTAGAGACGGGGTTTTGCCATGTTGGCCAGGCTGGTCTTGAACGACTGACTTCAGACGATCACTTGCCTCAGCCTGCCGAAGTACTGGGATTACAGACATGAGCCACTGCACCCTGCCTTCTTTTTACATTTTATGTGGCAATTGGAAAATTTAAAATTACATTCATGGCTCACACTGTTTCCATTGGACAGCGCTGCTCTATGGCATGACCTTCTTTTGCTGCCCTCCTGGCACTTACATTGTGGGATTTCAGCATCCGGGCTCACCTGGTCAGTGGCCTTCTCACCCAAGCAGAATGTACCACAGGAACCTTGCCTGGCTCACCCACATCTGATTCCCAGGCACTCAGGCCAGGGCTTGGAGCATAGTAAGTGCTGACTGAGTATCTTTCGAATGAATGACCCTGCTCTTCCACAGCCGGAGACATGGTGGTCTAAAATCCTTTGGGCTCCTGTTGCTGCCAGCACTGACAATATGCTCTTGACCCTGGGCTGGGTGGGCGGGGGTGGGGAGGTCTGGATACTTCCTCTATGGAAAGAACTGGTCACAAAACCGCAGAGGTGACTCGGGCTGAGAACTCAGGCTCCTCTTTCCCTTGGTGACACGCCCCTCGGTCCCTCACTGGCACTTCTCCCTCCGGCCACACGGCGGCGTCTCGCGGGAGTGCAGCGGCCGATGGTACAGCTCGCTCCCCCTTCGCGCCTCGGACAGTGGGTCCTTCCACTTCTAGAAAAGCATTGTGGGAACAGCAGTGCGGCCTTTCTTCCTTTTGGTGCGAGGTTAGTGTGGTTTTCTTGCTGGGTCTTCCGGGATGGCGCGTGGCTGTGGCCGTGTGGTCTCTCACGCCGGGGCGCCGGGCGGGGGAACGCGGCCACCCTGAGTCTGGTGAGTCGACTGCGGCGGCCGGACAGTGTCGAAGTGTCCGGGGCCGTGAACGCGTGAAGGGTAGCGGCCTGGCCTCGCGCCTGCGTTCCCAAGCTTGGAAACGGGGAGCTGGGGGATTTGTGTTTAGATCATCGACTATGCCAGGGAGTTTTCCAGATAAGCCTGGTTTTATTTTCGTTAGTGAAAAGGCCTTACCTGACTTTATGTCTGCCCTGCCCCCGGGCAAAATAACTTAAAAGCTGAGGGCCTGGTTACGGCTGTTTACATATGCGGTACTCGGCGGGGGTGATCACCTACCCTGCAGGTGAGTTTTCACGTTGGTGCGAGACCAGTCGCCATTTAAAACGCATCTCATTTCACTTTGCATTACTAAGTCGGATTTTAAATCGTGAGAAAATTCCTCTGAAATGTAGTGTTCGTTTTTAGGCTGTAATCAGAAGATTACTGTCAGTCAGTCAGCAACCTTATGTCGTAGAGCCGACCTCGCCGCAGTGTCAGCCTTTGTGTTGCCCATTCACTTTGGAAACTAGTGAATGTGGTGTCAAAAAAGGCGTAAATTAAACGCTTTGCAGCCTTTTCCTGCCCTTGAATTTGATATCTTTGGTGTAGGAGCTGCAGAAGTAACAGTTGCTGCTTTTACATTTACACGCGTGATCTTGACCCTGCCAGCCACAAGTGTATGGTTTGTCTTAACCAGTTTTAATTTTTGTTCAGGTGGAAGATGGATGCCTTAAGTGTAGACTGCTGCTAGCTGAATACCATGTGGGAGCACAACGGTGACCTGAAGGTAGGGTGATATGTCATAAAGCACTTTGTAATGGGAATTTTTATCACCTTTTAAATTGGGGCTCCTTCTCTAGTGAGTATTAATGTTAGTGGTACATTGGTAGTGTTGTTCCGTCTGTAGCTATTTAGGTGAGTTAACAAATGGTACATCTTATTTTTGGAAAAGTTTTGCTGATACATCCTGAGAAGCCCAAGGGAAATAAATACGCCTAGTACTGGCATTCTGGATCCCTTAAGAATTGTTTTTATGTGTATGTAGTCATTGAATTTTTTAAAAACTTGTCAAATCGCAGGCATATTAATTACCAAGTTCTTGATTAAAATGTTACACAAAAATATCTGCTGTCGAATTGAGTACTTTATTTTTTCTCTTAGGATGTCCTTGGTGAAGAGTTTGAAAATTTGGTCTTCACAAGAGTTGCTTGGCTCATTTGAAATTGCCGGGAGTCTGAGGATTTCTGACATAATTGACTGTTGGAGTCTGTAAATACACACTTAAAGACAGTGAGGATGTGAATAAATATATTAATGCATTTTGACATTTGTGTTTTAAGTGATTAACTGCCAGAAATAGCTGTTTCTAAAATGTTATAAGGGAGGAGGGCTTCTTTTTTGATCAGTTTTCACTGCTGTCACTATAATTAATAGCCTTAAAATAGCTTGTGTTTGGCCCAAAGAGAAATGTACTTTCTTCTAGTGACTCAAAAATCGTTGCGAGAACTAGACTGATTTCTAGTGACAGGTGTGCTTTACTACACCCAATGCATACATTTTTTCTCTCCAGTTAGATTGTACACTTAATATTGGCATATCTTCTGCCTTCACTTTGCAAGAAACAACAAATAATGTATTCAGGTATTCAAAAAATTTATTGAAAGCACTGTACTAGGAGCTAAGAACACGATGATGAGCACAACACAGTTCTTCCCTTTGGAAACATAGCTGAGTGGAGGGAATGTCATCACACGTGAAACTTCACTATGAGATGAGTTCCATGATAGGATTTTCTTGGGGAAACCTGAGAAAGAGTTGAGACCAAAGGTATGTGTCATATTTTTCACAAGGCAAAATTGGGGGAATGACATGCAGAGGCTTGGGCTAGAAAAAAAGATACCATAAGTCCACTTACTTTTGTGACAGTTTTGGCTGCTTTCCCTCTTCAGTGCCTTGTTTCAGAATTGAGTTGTTTACTGAGGCATGTAAGATGGCTATTATGGGAGGTGGGAGTGTTACAAAATGAGGCTGAAGAGGTAGGTAAAGAAGCCAGACGCACCACTTCAGGCTCCCTCTGGCTTTATTAAAGCAAGATAAGTCCATGGTGGAAAATCAGATTTGCAAAAAAAAGGTACTTGAACTAGGTTGCTTACTGTTGTCTAGGCGAGAGACCATCTTGCTCTAGTAAAATTGGTGAAATAAAATTGTTTATACTTTGATGACAGAACCAACTAGACTTGGTAATAGTGGAGGTGTCTGTCCATAACTGCTAGGTGTCGAGCTTGCACACTGATGAGCATAATGACTCTAGATCCAGCTGGGGAGCAGCATTTAAACAGTTGAATTCTTAAATTACTTTTGAGAAATCCACAGGGTCTTTTTGCAGTAGCACATTACTCGGTAGTCTAAACTACAGAAATAAACCTTAAGGCCATGGGTATAAATGAGATCTACCCGGGGTAGAGGAAGAGGGCCTAGGGTCTGAAGTTAGAGAAACTCCACTAATGGCAAGGTAAAGCATGATAAGCTAGAAAGGGTGGTCAGTGTGTGGTAGGAGCAAAATAGGATTACATTAAAGAAGCAAAAGAATGTCCTAAAAATTCTCCCTGGGATTAAGTGACACAGTGATTGATATTAATCACTTAAGATATGGATTAGTTGAATTGAGGGCAATGACTAAAGATAACTCCTTGCATGAAGATTGGCTGAGAATGAGAGGAAAATCATAGTTGCTAGTGGGTGGGGGGTTGTGGTTATGAAAGATAGTTTTCTTTAGTCTTAGTTTTAAATTTAAAACCAAGTAGCAAGGATTTAGCTGAGAGAATGATTGAATACATTAATATAGGAGGAGGAGGAGATAGAAAGATCCTGAAAAGGCTGGGAGAGCATCCAAAGCACAGGCGGAGAGAGAGAAAGGTTAGGGCTGCTGGCAGCTGTGGAGAGAACTGTATGTGGTAAGGGGGAGATATAAGACATCCTGCGTATTTTCCCCGGAGACTGCAAAGTCATCTATAGAGAGGAAAGGTCCAAAATAGTCACTGGGGAGAGCCGGTGAGTTAGATGGCCAAGCAGGGTGGATGGATCATTTGAGGTTTGGGGTGAGGGATCAACTGAAATCCACATAGACTTCTGAAAACACAAGACAAGAACACTTTAGAAATTAACACTTAAAAACAAAGCTTTTTACATCATTTGTAAATAACTGGTGGAACTTAACACCACAAAATGCAGTATTATAAAGAACTATATGAATAAAAATATCTGCAGTCTGAAAGTGATGCCTCAGTCCTTTTGCATCTGGGCGCTACTTGAGAACCAACCCAGAGCTGGGAAGACGTCCTCCCACTTGTATTATTGCACAGCAGGCTAGTTGCAGTTCAGATTTCCAGAACGTTCATCAGATGCATCTGGTCTTGGTTGTAGTGGACACAGACACAACATAGTCAGAAATGAATGACTGCTATCCTGTTCCAGAAACGAAAATGTGGTTTCAAGTGAATTTTTACAAAATACTTATTCTTCCAGTTCAAACGAAAAGGTGCTTCAGCACGACTGTGCTGTAGTTAAATCATGCCTATAATCCCAGCACTTTGGGAGGCTGAGGCAGGCCAATCACTTGAGGTCAGGAGTTTGAGACCAGCCCCCAACATGGTGAAACCCTGTCTCTATTAAAAATACAGAAAGAGCCGAGTATTGTGGCGCACGCCTGTGAGGCAGGAAAATCGCTTAAACCCAGGAAGTGGAGGTTGTGGTGAGCTGACGTGCTGCTGCTGCACTCCAGCCTGGGCGACAGAGTGATAACATCTCAAAAAAAAAAAAGCAAAAGAACATATTTTCTTATGCTGAAATACTCGCAGGTCTGAGATTTGAATCAAGGTATCTATTTCACAGTTTCAAAAGTACCAGTGGTGCACACAACCTTCCCACCCCTACCCTTGACCCTTCATCAGGATCAAGTCTCTGTCTTGAGGCGGGAAGCTTGGATAGTTTTTATTGTTTTTGCTGTGTGTTTTCCAGCCAGGTTGTTTGGAGATGTCTGAGGTTTTTCTTCCATCAGGCTATCTTTAGACCCATTTCTTCTCTAAAATAAAATATATTTGAAAAATATAGAAAGATTCAGAAGAAAACAACCAAATGAAGTATTTTCATTACATCAGAAACCAAGCTGCTCTTAAATTGAAGATACTGAGTTAATTCAAAAGTTTCATAATACCAAAAGCTATTCAATAAATGTTCCCTCTAAATAGTTGTGCAAAATAAAGTTTGTATTTAATCTTTGTTTTATATACAAAGTTAGTCTGACATTTACATTCATAACGATTTTATTCATGAATATTAGGCATAATTCACCCAAATCTGTCATTACTTTTGTTAATAATTCCCAAACCAGGCTCTCAACCTTCTCACTTTTGCAAACAGGATAGTGATGGAGAGAGTTGGAGGCAATTTATAATCCCCTGATTATATTTTCAGCAGTCAATGAATGGAACAATGTCTTGTGAGTCCCTATCACTTGTCTCGTATGGAGAAACAGGGCAACTGATTACCAGAGCCTGGGCACCACATCCACTACTTTGTAAAACTTAGGTTTTACACATCTCCCATCATCACAGGTGGAGGCTCTGAGAATGACACTAACTCACAACTGCTCCTTCTTACACAAACCCCTCCTGCTCTTACTTCCAACAGATGGCCTAACATTGTTAGTGTATCAGGCTGGCAAGCATATTTCCTTCCCCAAATGTATATTCCCACAAATAATGGGCTACACTGTCCCAGTCTATTTTGAGATTTGAGCTAAAAAAAAAAACCAAACCAAACAAACAAAAAAAACCCTCTTTTAAAATGCAGTTACCTTTAATCTGTTCCTATGACTGGCTTAATTTGTTTTACTGACATTCAAAAAGCACTGATGGAATAATTATTCTGCCTATCATGGGAAGTATGAACCAGTCTATCTGGGATGGAAGATTTCTGGATAGCCAGAGGTGGGAAGAGGACCCCAGTGAATGTGAGAGAGGAATACAGCAGAAGAATCACCAGAAAAAATTGCTAGGCGAGGACCTGAAATAAGTACTATGTTGTTTGTCTAGGATTGAATCTGTCCATTCCGCAGACCTTAAGAAATTAAGTTGCTATTCTTCCCCATTCTTAGCAGCCTTTGCGTGAAAAGGCAAGGTGAGGTGTAGGGCAGGTCACTGCCAGAACTCTGGGGGCATTGTGGTGGAAATTAGAACTTAAAAGTTGCATTAGGAAATGCACCTTTCTAGATTCCATTGGTCACTCCAGCCCTTTCTCCGCATGGCAGCCGATGAGTGGCTTCCTTTTAGCACTTGGAATAAAACAATAAGATCCAAACGTTTCCCACAGCCTTTAAGGCCTTGTGTTATCTGCCTTTCCCCTCATGCTCAGTGCATGTTGGTCTTTCAGCTCCTCAAATACCCAGGCCCTCTCCAGAGTCAGCATTTTCCCTATATTCCTCACTCTGATTACATCAGCCTTGCGGCCACCTCCTCACCTGCCAGGTCTCAGCTTTAAATGCCACTTTCTGAGATGGCCTTCTCTGAACACCATAAACATGTGAAGTGAGGTCACTCTGTTGCTTCTCTAGCTCAGGCATTTCTTTGTAATGCATACTCCTATATGTTTTAACTGTTTACTTTTATGCCTCCACGTCTAGGCTAGGGCCATCAAACTTTTTTATAAAGAGCCAGACTGTAAACTACATCCTGTTTGTGTCACATGTTACTGTTACTTTGTTTTGCTTTTAAACAACCCTTTAAAGGTGTAAAAACCATTACTGGCTTCCGGGCTGTACAAAGGCAGCAGACTAGATTTGGCCCTTAGGCCATGGTTTGCTGATTGCTCAGACCAGTGCTTGACATTCCTTAGATGGGCTCACTGGATATTTACTGAATTCAAAATCAAAAGTGTTCTGGAGACAGGCTTAGAATCAGTGCCACTGATCAGAAGATGCATGTGAGTTCTTGTGTCCCGCAAAGTGAAAGCTATTCTTCCAACTTAGAATGTGTGTAAGTTTTTTTAATTCCTGAGTGGAAATAAAAATTACTACTTGTATTGAAACCAACTAAAATTTAAGACCAAAAATAAATAAATAAATAAAACACCAAATGATAACTGCTTTTTAATCATCACAATAACCGTAGGAGGTAAGTTATCTACACTGTATAAAAATTGAGGCTTAGAAGTTTAGCAGTATTAACGTTACACAAGTAGTATGCAGAGATGAAACACAAATGATTCAGGTCAGTCAGAATGCAAAGCCTAAACTTAATCATGAATATAATTTTGAAAAAGTACTGTCAACTTTAAACCAAATGTCTATTTGGACAACTATTAGCTCTCCCAGGCTGATCTCATCAAATATTACACAGATTATAGTAGAAGCTGTGTTTACCATGCAGACCTCCATTCTAGACTGAGGCATTCATTCTCCAGCTGCTGTGAGTGTTGCCTGCCATGTAGCTCAAAACTGAGCCCCTCCCCAGGAACTGCCCTCAGTTGAACATCCCTTACCCAGTGATTTCTATGGGGTGAGTGTGAATGTGTAAAGGTTCAACCCCCCTGTCTCACGGTAGGATGAATTTGAAGAGCCATCTCAACTCTAGAGCTCCCTGTGGGATCAGCTCTTGCCTCTGCCCAAACCCATCTTTCACTTTCTCCCCAACAAGTGTGGATCCCATGGGCGCTTTCCAACAAGCTTCCTGCATGCAGATCTCCATTTCAGAATCTATCTAGGGAACCTAACTTAAACCAGCACAGGCCTTGCTCCAGTCATTGATAAAAACAAAAAGGGCCACACATGATAGATACTGCTGGTGTCAGGCTTCTTATGTGATCCAAAAAACTGTACATGTGCTTACATGCATTTTTTGGGATGAGAGTCAGTAGATACAACTGGCTTTTCTACAGGATCCATGATCAAACGGCACTGAAAACCACAACACGACGAACAATGGGCTGACCCTGATCCATCAGACACATCAACTTTGTTTTTAGAGTTTTACAGTGGTTGTTTAACCAGATATAAATCCATCCAACTGTCTTATTCAGCCCACATTTTTCCCATCTTATTAAAAAATACACCATGAGAGGTGGTATGAAACCCTTCCTGAACTATGTTTGCCACAGCGCTCCCCCGATTATCAAATTCAGCTAAGTGTTAAAGTGATTTTGTTAAGGCAGCTAGGTGTTCTGTCTCTGAATTCCTTTTTAACTACATTTTAAAAACATTTCCAGAATGCAAGTAATTGTGATGGAAAAGACAGAAATAAAACAGGACTTAAGTAATTCTTCCGTCTGCTATTAGTTAACAATGTGAGTCTGTCACTTTCTCTCTGTTTCTCTGGCTCAAAATACCTGTTGTTATTGTTGCTTTTTAATTAGTGAAACAATTGTTTCTTTATTCTGGCTCCAAACAATCTTACAATCTTTGTTATCCTCAGCTTTGCCCCACTACCTCTACCTGTTATTCCTAACTCTTCCCAGATTGTACCAAGGTTCTTGATCATGCACTTTTCCTTCCATGATTTCTACACATTCTTTTAAAATACAGAATCTCAGAATGACATTAAGGCTTCACTGCCTGCCCTACCTCCCCAAAGGAACTTTCCAAAGCACAAAATGCTTCTCAAAATTGTCATCAATGCAACACCTTCTTCAAACCTTACTATTACTAACCTGATGAACTGTAGCGTCCCCAGAACCCTGAGCATCCGAAGAACGAGTCACCGGAAGCGGTGGTACAAGATCTGTTTTTGAACTGCAGAGAATGAGTTTTAGAATTAGTGACTGGAACAGTACCTAGAATCAGAAATTAAGTTGGAAGAGTACTACAGTGTACATATGAAACATTTCCATGAGCAAGTAAAGTTCTTTTCGACTGCACTGTTCCGGAGCCATGATGGTGATGGCTCTGGCCTGCCCACTTACTTCACTTCCGAGAGAACTGATCGCTCCCCATCTGAACACTGGGACCGGCGATACTGCCGGTAACTTCGTGGCGAATGAGAATGCCTGATGCGGACTGGGTCACCTTGTGTCCTGAACAAGCAACCAAAAAAAATGGGAACAAACACCCAAAGTCAGAAGAGGAAAAGTAGGAGTTCTTCCTTAATATTGAAACCGCAAAAGAATAGCAACTTTCAGAGTTTTAAAAAGAACTTGACTCCTCTAGGCTTTGAAAGCCTGAGTGACTTAAATTTCACAAGAAAAATGCTCCCTTGACCATATGTGAAAATGAAGCTCTTTATAGTTATTTGTGTATACATATGTGTGTGTGTATGTATATTTTTTAACCACCAAATTTTAAATGAAATTATTCCTCACAGTGGAATTCTTTTTAGTAGTGTGGAAGAAAACAAAATCTATAATGCAGACAAAATGGCATTCCTAATGGAAAAAGTTGGTCCACTGTCCTAGCTACTAACATTAAGAATTCACTCCTCACTTGAAAACTGCTAAGAAAGTAGACCTTAAGTGTTCTCTCCATTAAAAAAAAAAGTATGTGAGGTGATAGATACATTAGCTTGATTTCAGCCTTTCACAATGTATACATATATCCAAACATCACATTGTACACTGTAAACATACACCCATTTTATTTGTTGATTATACCTTAATAATCAAAAACAAATGAATATTCAAATCTTTGACCTGAAGATGGGACAGAGGGTGGCTGGGGTGTACCAATCTGCTGTTTAACTGTGGTGGGAAAGCAGCATAGCTGCAGAAGGGGAACAAAGCAGGCACTCACTTTCTCTTAACCAAGTTCTGGCAAGGCAGAAAACACAGTCAACAGGTATGGTTCCTCTTACACTGGTGACTGGGGACTCCTGCTGTGCTTTCATGGAGCCTGTTCAATGTGCTGCTTCTATGCCAGAGATTGGACTGGGCTCATATTGAGAGTTTTATGGTCAACATAATTCTCTTGGTGTAAAATAATGGATAAAAAACTTTATCAATGAGAATCTCAGAAAAGAATTTATTTCAAAACTGACATTAATCAGGAAAAGCCCCCTTGTACCTATCATGTACAAAGAGGTGGCTAACAAGAGATGATACTGATTATAGTGTAGAATAAGTAGCTTTAATACACACTTTTCTTCCTCTTTCGTTACTGTCACCTAATTTTGATTAAAATGTAAAGACAAATTAAAGCACTGCCTGGAACACAACTGAAGAATTAGAATGGATTACTCACAAGCACTAATAAAGCTTTTGTGAGAAGATTTTCAAAGGCACTCACTCTATTTTAGTGTACGGAATCTCTTTTAATTGTTCTTCTGACAATCCGGATGGATCCACAAGTTCCTTTCTGTAAAGGAATAAGCAAGAAAATGATAGTTGTGGTGCTGGTATAAATGCTAGTATCTTTCACAATCGGCAGCTGAGTTTTCCCTTTCTAATCTTGTCCCAAAACAGTGTTAGTAAAACCAATACAAATTTATAAAAACTAAAAATGTGTTCAAGAAAAAATAGGAGGGGTAAAACCTTGTCTGTAGCTCTTTTGTGTTCTTTCAATTTTTCTACATTCAGACTCCAGCCATTCCCCATTTCCCTATAAAAGATCTGCTTCTCTCCCCTGTGGTGGGTGTCTTTTTTTTCCTTGGTATTTATTTGTAAACTATTGGCCTGTCTGGGGTCCATTTAGAAGTGAGACTAAATGACCCAAGGTGAGGAGGTGTCAGGGCTGCCTGTAGATAGGCTGCTGATATGGTAAGGCACCACGACCCTGTGCTCCCCGTGCCTGCTACACATGGTGGCAATGGCTTTGGCAGGCATCACGCTGAGGCTGCCTCTCAGTACAAGCAGTCTTTCTTCCAACTGCATTAAAACTGCATGGGTTTTAAAACAATGAGAAAGAACAACTATTACTCACTGAATGTGTTTCCATAACTCTTCTTTTGCTTGGATATCGGGGCTTCTCCTATAAACAGAGAAAACAACATTCATCTCTACAAACATGCTTCATCTCACAACTAACTAATAGTTTTCAGACTGTGAAGTTCTTATTTGCCAGCTGAGAACAGACAAGGAAAGACTGGACAGGGACAGCCATTGTGATGGGTAGTATAAAGGCACCAGCAGCTAAATTGCTGCTACTGCTGCTGAAGGAAAATCATAAAACCTAGTGATAACCAGAGCTTCATTTAATGAAAGACCTCAGAACTTCAGGGCCATATGCCTCCCCCTCCAGTGGTAACTGTACAATGAAGGATGATTCAGGGCATCTGTTTCTGATCTTTCCAGATATTTGTAAGTAATGGTAAAAGAAGAACTCATCTTGTCTAGAAGTCCCCACATGATCTGTGATTACCTACAAGAAGCAACCACCACAAGGAAAAAGCAACTGGTGGGATTGGCCCTGATGGCAGACTGTACCAATGACCCATCTTTCATGTTACATCTGGTGTTGCATTTCTGCAACAAAACTTGGGCCAGCAAATGCTAGGACCTATTTGTGGCCTTGGCTCATGCTGCCACCCTCTTTACGCCCTTCTCCATCCCCAACTATTGACTCTGCAAATCTTTTCTCCAAGAAGTATGTGAGTAGATATTATACCACTGTCTTTAATTTCCTAGAATGAAAACTTCAGTCAGCATTCAAGTGTTTGTACTCTCTGTAGTATCAACTATTACTCCCACTGTAGCAATGAATACTAGTAATCTATTATCTCTGCAATTGTTGACACAGAATGATTTTTCTCCATAGTGAGAAAATAAGCTTTCATTGGTCGGTCCCTTTAAGAGAACAGAGATCAAGTAATAGGCCAAAAGAAAGAACAAATAACAATTAAAAGCCACCGATCCTATGGAATTTTATGTGATTAATCTGTATTAGTATTTGGGGGGCTCAATATTGCTTTTAGTGTATGATATCATTAATGCTTTCATTTTTCTCACTTCATAAGGGCATCACTATGGTATTCTAGTAGGGCTTTCTGAACCTACAGAATACACTAAGCTACTTTCCTGCCACTGACCAAATGGCTTTTCCTTTGTGCAGGGG